>NW_017306570.1:754141-846005 GCF_000935625.1 Nanorana parkeri
GAATGGGTGGTTGTGTGATGGGAGGTTTCTGCTCTGATTGAGTACAATTTCGGAGCATTATCTCTTTCGTTATTCCTTAAATTACCCATAAATAATAACAGCCCATAAATAATTATATTCAAGGAAACACACCCACACAGAGACGGGACCAAAGCTGAGGTAGATCGAAAAGAGACTACTCAATATATTAAACTGTAATTTTAAACACAAAAAAAAAGGGCTCGCTAAAAAAGCTGAAACCCATGAGAAAATGTCAACCCCATCAATGTACAGTAGCTCCCAGTTTTCCAGCACCCACTGGAATTGGTAGATGTCCGATAACTGTAGTTTCTAGTTGCTTGAGAGTTACGATTAAGTCTCATTTAACCACATTACCCCACACCACTCCCTAAAACAGTAGGCGGGTGCAATAGCCAGCCTGCTATTGGCTATTTCGAATTGCAATAGCAGGCTGGCTATCGCACCCGCCCACTCCCTGCTTTAAATGAGCACAGGAGTGGACCCGAGAGAAAAGTGCCCATTGTTTACATTCAGCTGCAGAATCTAGGTGCTGACCAGCGGCAACATGTAAAACAGATTTTCATTAACTAAATAAATTTAGCTGCCAACTAAATTTTTTTTAGTGTGCACACCTATCAAACAACCGGCATAAACGGAAAAAAATTAAATAAAAAAACAACCGTGGAAATTATTACATCCTCAAAAATTGTTTCCAGTTGCTTGAGAGTACTGGTTATTTGAATGCTGGATAATGGGGAGTGTACTGTATTTTTAGTTCCACTTGTATTCACATAACCCAGTACAGTAAGTTGCCAGGATGGTGACCCAGCTATTTATCCCATGATGTTCTGTGTCATCTGCTTGCTCATTAAACTATGACCAGCCTTTAAAGTGACACTACACTCAGGAGTTACATCTTACAAATACCTTAACTAAAAATGTATCTTATTTGTGTATCACTCCGCTGTATATCCTCAAATCATCTCTGAATTGGTGCTGACACTGTCCTTCCTTCTGGAGGGGGGCTACTTTTGTTCCCCATGGTCCCGGTGTTTGTTGTTGCTCCAAGCTCACTCCTGCGATGGATTACAATCTCATATTTATTTTACCAATTTGTATTAAGATTGTAGTCCATCACAGGAGCGAGCTTGGAGCAACAACACACACAGGGACCATGAGGAACAAAAGTAACCCCCCTCTAGAACAGTGGTTCTCAACCTGTGGGTCGGGACCCCTTCGGGGGTCGAATGACAATTTGCCAGGGGTCGCCAGAAGTCTCCCACTATTAGATAGCTATTAGATTATCATCATTATTATCATTATTAATAATAAAAGCTGACACCCTCGGCTTGCGTTATATGGTTTGCCATTTTAGCTGTTACAGCAGCGGTTCTCAACCTGTGGGTCGCTGTGCGATTTCTGCTGTGCTAGGTGAGAGGCCTCCTCAGCCCTCTCCTAGCGCAGCAGTGTCAGTTCTACTGCCACGCCGTCAGATGTCGCTGCAGCAGCCGCGTCAACCCTAAATTTTACCGTTGGGGTCACCACAACTTGGCAAATGTTACCAAGGGCTCCCGGCCCTAGAAAGGTTGAAAACCACTGCTCTAGAAGGAAGGACAGTGTCATGTAGTCAAAGGTGATTTGAGGATCTACAGCTAGGTGATACATAAATAAGATACATTTTTGGTAATAGTTAGGGTACTTGAATGTATACTCCTGAGATCAGCCATGCACCTTCCTTATCTGGTAACCATGCCACCATCCTTCAGAAAAACAGGCTACCATTGATGATCTTCTAATGCTAGAGTCCTGGTTGTCTAGCTGATTCACTGGCTCCAAACATTTCTGACTCAGTGCAAGTATGCAGATCAGGAATTTTCACATTGCTGTCCACATATTCTACTAGATCAATGACTCATTACCGATGCTACAGAGGTCAGCAGTGGCAGCTCAAATATGTCTCTCATCACAGGTGTCCTTGGAACACATGCTAGAGGCCTATTGATGTATCATGATCACATTGCATAAACTCTTAGTGTAAAAGTCAGATATTAAAGCTGAACTCAAGGAATTAGACAAAAACTACCACTGCAGTGGGCATTCGCCAACCGCCCCTACCCCTGGACTACAAGGGTTAAATGCTTGTTAGGTTTAGCTGCAGAGGAATAAGGCATAATGCTTATCTTATTCCTTGCATGGGTAGATTTTGGGCACATACCTCTTCTCTCCAATGGTCCAGGTTGTGGAGGAGCCTCCGCTGTCCCCACGTACAATGCAGGCTATTGGCCCTGTATTGTATGTGATGCCATCAGAGTGAGACCGCCGGCCAGAGTGCCTTACAGAAGAATCTTAGGGGGACCAACCACACAGACAGAAGTCTGCCAGAGGAAGGAGGCGAGTATTACACTTTCTTTCTCCATCCCTAGATTTAACAAGCATTTAACCCTTTGCTGTTTAGAGCAGTTTTAAAGATAATATAAAATAGCTTTCGAATACACAGAGAAAAGAATCTCAATCCAAGAACATACATTTATTGTGGTGGATGAATTGCGTTTCATTTTTCCAGGTGAAGAACATGTTAGGCAAATATATAAAATACAAAAACAAATTATAGCTGCTAACACAGTGCAGCAAGTGGAGAGCACATGCTAATGGAACCACAGGTGCCAGCAGACCCACAGCAGCAAAAAGATTTGCCGGTTTACCCTGACCAGAGGGAGCTGCCTCATGAGTGTACTTGGGCTGTGTCACGAACAGTCGCTGGTGCAATTTACTTTTTCAAATATATAAAATACCTGTTGATCTTGCCACAAATGCAGTGTCCTTGTCACTTTTTCTTTTGTAAACCACCCCCCCCCCCCTTCTTCTCAAATTAAAGAAAAATGGGATTGTAGTCCAAAATTAGGCAAGCAGGTAAGCAGCCTAGTGGCAATCATGGCTCCCACCATAGAGACAGAGTGAGGTGAACGGAGCCACTCTAGGGCAGGAAGTTTGTTATTTGCACGGTTACCAGGCGAAAGTAAAGGGGAAAAAACTTGAACAATAAACCTAAAGCAACATCTAAGGACTTGTGCATCGCAATATATTTAATTTCTGATTCGGGGTTTAGATACGCTATAAGATGTAGAGAAAGAAGAAAGAAAAGAAAAATGTCAGGCTGGTGGCAGGCACCATAAGTGCTGGCTCTTACCTTGGGCATGTCACCTCACTGCCCAAGCTGCCACTTTACCTCCATGCATTACAAGACACAGGAATGACGAGGCAGCAGGAGGCACCACTAAGGACTGCAGGGAACAACACTCTCGGGATCAGTTTCTCAGTTTTCTTCTTCACATGAAAATTTCTCATGAACAGAGTGGCATTGTGGCAGTATGGACAGTGGGAGAGGTAAGTATTCACAGTCATCTTCTACAGGTATCATTCTTTAGAGTTTATTTATCCAAAGGTAAGGTCATGTCAAGCATGAGATTAAAAGGCACTGGGTTTTGTTTTTTTTTAATGTTTACAGCCTAATATTGTGCTCCCTCTGCAACCGGTCTGTAAAAACAACTTTCCCTTTAGCTGTTCCACGCCTCATTATTCTATACGGAGCAGGTCTGAACCAGACAGAAAAATGCAACAATGCAAAATGAGATTCCCCAATTCTGCTCTAAGCTATGTCAGGTTTTCAGGATGTCGCACATAGAAGTAGCTGCAAGAAATAGTTATCAGACAGAAGACCATTGTGCCTGGAGAGCCACGATTCCCACAGCAGTTAGCCATTGAGGGTATTTTTAGCCTCAGTTACTTTTGTCCAAAAGTTCAATTCTGGATTGGTGGCATTTAGTGGCATCACCAAAAATGCCCTGTTACTGAAACTGGGCTCTGAAAAGCACTGTAACCCATGGCAACCTGTCAGATATTAGGGATGCACCGATACTAGAATCTGTGCCTATAACGAGTATTTGGGTGAGTACTCGAGTCATTACACGTCGCCCAGCTTACCGATTGACCGGGAAGCCGGCTCCATGCTCCCTCGTCACCAGGGCGCTTGGAGCTGGCTTCCCGGCCAATCAGGAAGCCAGGGAAGGGGAGCGAGTCATTACCCGCCTCCGGCTTTCTGATTGGCCAGAAAGTCGGCTCCAAGCTTCCTCATCACCTGGTGAGGAGGGCGCAAAGAGCTGTCTTCCCGGCTAATCAGGAAGCCGGCAGCAAGTCATTACACAAAAAAAATATTGGCACTCGATACTGAAAAACCCGGTATCGACACATCCCGATCAGATATGGTCTTCCTTTGCTGAATACACTAAAACATAAACAGCTGAAACAGGATGCTAGGAAAGTGCACGCCTAACTTAAAGTGACATTAAACCCTCAGATTTTTTAACATAAAACAATACTGTAATGTGTGCCTTACTGTAATCCATGGTTGTTTCCCTTCTCTTTGCTGCTCTTCCTTTTAAATCTGTATCTCTTCTCATGCTGGGCAGAACTTCTGTTTTGCAGCAGACTGCATTGTCTCTGAAATGGATACATGGTGTCTGTGTGTAGGTTCACAACCTGAGCCAGCACTACAGGAAGAGGCACTCAGCTGCAAAGGGAAGTTCTCCCCAAGCATGAGAAGAGATACAGATTTAAAAGGAAGAGCAGCAAAGAGAAGGGAAACTACCATGGATTACAGTAAGGCGCACATTACAGTATTGTTTATGTTAAACAATCTGAGGGTTTAATGTCACTTTAATAAAATGCTGATCTCAGAATGTCTACCACGTGTAATGACATTTATTTCCTTGTGCACTTCTTGAGTAGATAATCCCAGCTTTGGAGTAAATATCCAGTTTTAACCATGCTTGCTCATGTCTTCTTGCCAGCACATTTTATATTTTGCATACAAGATAAAAGCTGGTGTAACCAGTCAACTCATTGTTATGTATGCCAACCACCTACTGCTGGAAATCTTTATTAGAAGTCCCCACACACACTGGAATATTACTTTAAAATGGAAAATGTCTAACACCGACTTACTGAGCCCTTGGGTATTCTGCATGTATTTGTGGTTTCCACAGCAGGAAGCCAGCACGGATTGGATTGTGTGTCTGATACATGAAAACTCTGGGTTGGGTCATAAACCTGGAGATTAGCGTTCAGCAGGTCTCTATACAAACACTGTAGTGACATTACCAACACCCTGTTAAAGAAAATAAAACCATCACTGGGAAAAGTCTAGCTGACATTGCTGATAAAGTTGTGCACCGAGGAAGGTTTCCTGGAAATCAGATTGTGCTTTATAAAGTAAGAAAGTGGATGTGTGCCAAAACCAAGTATGTAAGAAAGCATCTCCCGGCATAGTAACATTTATAAAAAAAAACAATTGGAAGATAAATGACATACCACGTTTCCCCGAAAATATGACACTGTCTTATATTTTTTGGGGCTCAAAAAAAAACACACAAGGTCTTATTTTCGGGTAGGTCTTATTTTTAATGTACAACAATCCACACTTATTCATGTAGAGAAGTCTACATGTATTCATGTACAGAAATATGGTGATCAGGGCAATCAGGGGTGCCGTACCTTTCCAAGAGCAATTTGCTAACCAATAGCTGGCCAGAATGAGCGAAGCGCGCTTTCACTATCGATTCCTCACAGGCGGAGTGCATTTGGTATCACTCCGCCTCTGACAGGAGCTGGCGCTATAGAGGAGGCATCGGCTTATGCGGCTCTGCTCCCTCTGCTGCCGCCTTGCCTCCTCTAGAGCTGACTTCGTTGGCACCACTGATTCTCTCCTGCCTCTCCAGTGGCTCAAGTTCACCCTTATGTCACCGCTGGCCCTGGGAATGGTCACAACTAGGTCTTATTTTCGGGGTAGGTCTTATATTTTAGCAATTCCCAAAAATAGTACTAGGTCTTATTTCGGGGAAACAGGTTATTTACTTGTGTGTGCAAGAGGGAATTCACACCAAGGGTACATCGTTTTTCTGCTTCCGAGACGGGACACCCGCACCCGTACGAACCTGCGTACTAATCACACGTAGCCCTTGTCCTTCCCGGGAGCTGCCCGATATGGCCGTGCAAGCAGCTGTACGTGCCAGCTTTTTCTCGTGTGAATGAGGCCTAACTGAACACGCTGTAGAGAGAAGCTGATTGGTTAACATGCACAGCTGCTCCAGTTTTTGTCTGCTCCAGATTTGATAAATACCCTTTGGAGTGTTTTGTAGCACTTTTTGTGCCCTAGAAAACACTAAAAAAATATGTCCAAAAAAAAAATCCCATTTATTTCTACGGCCCTGTTCACATCTGATGCATTTTGGGAAAAAGCCTACTTTGTGAGGCATCAAAACATCCCAAAGCCGCCACCATCTTGGATGTGAAGTCAGCAGGCCCAGCTGACTGGGGAACTGGAATACTTTAGAACCTTGGTTCTCAACTGGTGGGTCGTGACTCAAAAGTGGGTCGCGACCTTGTGTTCATTGGGTCGCCGTGTGCCTTCCACTATGCTAGGTGAGCTCCTCCTGTTGTTCTCTTGCCAAGAAGCCTTTCAAAATCTGCTGCCTGATGTCGAGTGTCTGCTTGAGGTGGGATGGACTGGTGCTATGGCCGTGAGGGAGCTGCATCCGTACGTACCCACTCCCATGTGTGTCCTGTAGAGGTGCCTGGACCGGAGTGACGTCACAATCTGGCTCCCTTCACCTCTACAGGGTGTACAAGCAATGCATGCATGGATAGAGGTCTGTCAAAACACAGCAGCCCACACTGGACCCCAGGCTGAGGATCCACTCCAGCTCTCGTAAGGTATGGAGAGTGGGCGGATCTTTTGAATGGCATCCCAAACGCACCTCCCACCCAGAGTTCAATCGCCCGCACTGGAACACGCAGTACTGCAATGCTGTGCGTTCCATTGCAGTGCGACTTGGGTCGCGACTTAATGACCAAGAACAAATGTGGGTCCTGGGGTTACACAGGTTGAGAACCACTGCTTTAGAATGTCATTCAAATGCCACTATACAACAGGAGTAGCCAAACTTCAGCCCTCCAGCGGTGGTGTAACCACAAATCCCATTATACGTCTGCCTCTGGGAGTCATGTATGCAGCAGCCAGAATCTTGCAACGCCTAATGGGATTTGCAGTTTAACCACAGCTGGAGGGCCAAAGTTTGGCTACCCCCGTTCTATAGTATTATTATTATACAGGATTTATACAGCACCAACAGTTTGCGCAGCGCTTTACAATACAAGGAAGACATTACAAATCACAATTCAATTCAAGACAAGATGGTCTATAGTATTTCCTTTTGCTCCTCTCCCAGCAGGTATATAAAAAGGTTATGTAAGGAGGAGATGGGAAGTACAAAGGTGCTGGGCCAGCATAGACAGTAATTAGACACAACCATTAGAGGAGAGGGCTATGACGTAAGAGGAGGGAGGGGGGTGTGGTAGGACTTCCTGGAGTGGTCATATTTGAAGTAAATAAAAACATTTATGGAAAGGAGGAACATTACAGGTAAGCATTTTAAAAAATAGATTTTTTTGAGCTTTTACCTGCAATGGTTCAAGTTGGTGACAGGCTCTCTTTAACTGCTTTGTAAATGCTGGATGAACCGGATGCTCATCTGATTAGCTGGCTCTTAGAACTTTAAGACTGGAAAAGGCTGAGAGATTCCCTTTAATAGTTCCATGTGTAAAATTGTGGCTTAAATGCTGCAAGCTCATTTTGTTTTTACTACAACATTGCCACTAAGTAGTACCTGCCCTGTTAGTGATTAACCAAATTATACAGGTATTATGTGCTATACTTAATGTTGGGACTACTTAATAATGGGACGCTCCGGTGTAAAGACGCCAATAGTAATCTAGAGCGGAAGAAGGCGCCAGGACCACATTTTTCAAGTGGAACAGTCACTGTGCCCATTCAGGTTATTTATTGCACCTTGCCCATATCTGCTCCGGACACATCTACAAGTGGAAAGCAATGTGAAAGCTTCATGTCAGTGTTTGTCAAAGCTTACACAGAGCTAAGGATACCCCACCACATTTAAAAAGGACAGTGCTTGGGCCTAACAATTGCCCACTTAGGCACAATGCACTGTACCATAGGTGAAAGGGAAAGTCACATGCTCTCCCAAACCCTGAAATATGGTATACAGCTGATGAACAGGGCACCACAAAGAAGTCTTAGTAACAAAGTATAGGAGATACAAAGAAACCCTGGATACAATGGGTTTACTTTAAGGGAACCTGTCATGATGGTTCAGGGATGTGGAATAGGTATCGCCAGGCGGGTAGTTTTCTTCTACATTTAGCCCTGCTGCGGGCTAGCAGGGCTAAATGTAGATCGGGGGAGCCGCCGCTCATTTAGTACATGTATAAAACGAGGAGTGATCTTGCCCCTCCGCCATGGTTTTCGGGGGTTCCCACTTCTGGGGGACCCGGGACCACAGCAAATGAGCTCAGGATAGAGAGCGGGGAGCAGAGCGAAGAATGTCCGTTCTCCGCTCTCTGTGATCAGCGAGACCGGAGAGGTGTAATCACAGCGCCACCTATATCAGCTGTCAGAAACTGCACAGAAGATCTGTTCTGTGTTCCATAAAGAGAACCTGTCACCTCCAAACTATCACATAGGGCTTGTAAGCCCCTGTGTGATAGGAATAAAATTAAGTGAAAAAAATTAAAGTAAAATATTATAGAATTAAAGTGTGGAATTCCTATCGCCCGACGCACGGGACATGCAGTTTCGGGCGCCGGGGCGAACAGTTTTTATGTACATTTAGCCCAGCTCCGGACAAGCAGAGCTAAATGTACATTGTGGAGCCGCCACCGCTCGTTTAGTACAAGTGATCTGATCAGACCACTTGATCAATTTGAGCAGCGGCGATCGTTTCTGCCCGAAACCCCAATTAGTATTCAGTGTCGGCGAGATCTGAAAGCAAAAAAATCGGTACTCGTACTTGATACCGAAAAACCGGTACTGGTGCATCCCTAGTTTTGATTAAAACTATTTTTTTGTATTGGGACAAGTAGATTGTCATGAAGGACAAGTAGATTTGGGCCCCCCTTTAGCCCTTGGAGAAGTAGTTTTTTTTTTTGTTTTTTTTATTTCCACACCCCTGATATATATACATATACATAAATATACACACAAACACAACCCTGCCGCCCCCACCATCTGCATGCAAATAAACGTACGTGTAGGACACTTTGTGCTGCCGCCATTCCACTGTGTGCCATATATTGTGGTAGCCAGGCAGCAGCTCTCTCCTACAGGCACAATGTGCATTAAAGGGTAAGTTCACTTTCCCAGGTAATTTGGGAAAATGGAATTACCTGCTCAAATATGGCCCCGTTCCTCGTCTCCTGCCCCCCACCGCCACCACCCCTATACTTGCCTTTTGGCAACATCACAGCAAGAGACACGAGACCACAAGCAAAAGGCATGAGACCACAGCTAGGTAATCTGGCATTGATAAAAGAAACCTGTGCTTGGGGATAAATGTAATCTGCCATTAGTGATCCTCCAGAATTCTTTCTACATTACTTCTGAAAATGCTAACTATCTGGCCATCTCTAGCTTTAAGGCAATGTCAAGGATCCTGAACAAGCATTTCCATCAGGAAAGTGAGTGAAGTCAAAACTCACAATCTGCCTGCCTATTTATGAGGGCCCTAGATCAGCGAGACAAGCTGGAACTGTCATTTACAATGGCAGACTACACTCTTCTACCAATACTCTCAATTGTGGGCCTAGCTCCCTGGACTGACCCCTACAGCGCATCCTCTCAATTGTGGGCCTTGGTCCCTGGACTGAACCCTGCACTGCATCCTCTCAATTGTGGGCCTAGTTCCCTGGACTGAACCCTGCACTGCATCCTCTCAATTGTGGGCCTTGGTCCCTGGACTGAACCCTGCACTGCATCCTCTCAATTGTGGGCCTTAGTCCCTGGACTGAACCCTGCACTGCATCCTCTCAATTGTGGGCCTTGGTCCCTCGACTGAATCTTGCACTGCATCCTCTCAATTGTGGGCCTTAGTCCCTGGACTGAATCTTGCAGTACATCCCATCAACTGTGGGCCTTGATCCATGGACAGAATCTTGCAGTGCATCCTCTCAATTGTGGGCCTTGGTCCCTGGACTGAATCTTGCACTGCAGCCTCTCAATTGTGGGCCTTGGTCCCTGGACTGAACCTTACAGTGCATCCTCTCAATTGTGGGCCTAGCTCCCTGGACCGAACCTTGCACTGCATTCTCTCAATTGTGGGCCTTGGTCCCTGGACTGAACCTTGCACTGCATCCTCTCAATTGTGGGCCTAGCTCCCTGGACTGAATCTTGCACTGCATCCTCTCAATTGTGGGCCTTGGACTAAACCCTGCAGTGCATCCCTGTATAGTTATCATGAAAGTCTTACACTTAAGACTGTGACACACTGCATGCAAAGCAGTGGTGCGTGGACCTTCACGTGCAGTGTGTCATGTTATTTTCACTCTGGCACATCAGCTCCCTATAAACACCTGCATCACAATGCGAAGTCCATTTGGTTGTTATGTGCGAGTCGATTGGCTGAAGATGCAGTCTTTATCTGGCCACGCTCCACTCACACACTGCATTCAAACCTCTGTGCCTAGCAGCTTGGCTCTGCACAGCTTCACATGCAGTGTGTCACGGGCTTTACACGTGGGAGCCCCACAGCTACCGTTACAGAAGTCCCCTGGCTGGACTACATTTCTCTTCCTCGACAGTGAACGGCCTTCCTATAGGAATGAATGGAGATTGCAGCATACATGTGCAAAGAAGAAGAGTGTGGTCAGGAGACACCTGAGGTGGTGGCTGTGCAGCCCCGGTGGACTGATCAAAGATCCATGGAGGAGCAAGGAGAGCCAAGTGTAAGACCCGGGGATGGGGTGCTTTTAAAGGGACCCTGTCATGAGAAAGACACAAGGCTGCCTTGTCCTTAGAGAATGTTAGTTCCCTGTCTGTCATGCTGATGCCTTGGCTTCAATGCTGTCTGAGTCTCTGACCTGAAACAAGTATGGAGAGAAGAAATTGATTGACACTGAACAGACAGCAAAAACTAAACGTAGGATTAGAACCAGTTCTTGCTCTACCCCAAACTAAAAAAGAAAAACAATATTTCAACCTTAAATACATGGCAGCTGCCTCTGCTGACCTCTCCTGGCCATCATGCTGATCCAATTGGCTTTGATGACTAAGTCTCTGACCTATAACTTTCCTCTGAGAGATCGGTATAAATAAGCAGCTAGTATTTCTATCAGTTCCGCTATAGCTGAAGGTAAAACCCAATTTCTGCCAAGACTTCTAAAGGAGAAGGTAAAAACCTGAACTTGTGCCAAGTGTATGGTGCGCCCTCATTGGTGAGGATTTCCTTTACTCCCTGTCCTGGTGACACCACAACAAGTATTGCTCTGTTAGCCTACAAGTGAAAGGTGACCACTTCCTGTTCTAGTGACACCACTACAGGACATGACAGTACTTCTCCCCAATCGGGACTCAGCAATAATAACATGGCAGAAGTACTAACCCTCCCCCCATGCACACATTTCAATCAGTTTAGACTCGTGTTGGGCTTTCACTGAACCCTCAGACAAGACAGTGAGAGACCACATTGTGAAATGATGACACACAACAATACACACACCGTCCATGTCTCTGATCACCCCGTACAGCCTCGCTGTCAGTGTGATGACGCCAGCCAGGTGAATCACAGTGCAGAGTCAGTGATGGAAGAGAGCCAGAGACCGGCCGGCACAGTGGGCCCCCCTCCCTCGGTACGGCTCCCCGCAAACACTGCCTTCCCCAGGCCGCACGTCTTACCCCCTATCTCAGATGGCGGCACTGAGACCACCGGCGGCCAGCTGGACGTCAGCTTCACACATACACAGCCATTATCCGAAAACACAGGTCAGGTCCCCCCCGGTCTCCGCCTCCCAACCGGGAACACCACACACCCGCATCCCGGCACGGCACAACTCCCGCACTTACAATTCCTTGATTAACACCATTCTCCGCAGCGACCGCCGCAGCTCCTGTGCGGCACCGACGTCACACGACGCTTTCCGGGACAGGGGACGCTGCGCCGCGACACGCCCTCCCTTCGCACGAAACCACGCCCCGTCGCCTTTTTCATTGGTCACAGATCACGGCTAGAGCGCAGAGCTCCGCCTAGCGATTCATCAAGCCGCGCCCGTAAGACGCTGATTTGTTAGAACGCTGACATCTGTCAGAGCTGTGGTGTGCCTACTGTGTGCCTTTACGTTGTCTACTGTGTGCCCTTACTGTGTGCCGCTACTGTGTGCCCCTACTGCGTGCCGCTACTGTGTGCCCCTACTGCGTGCCGCTACTGTGTGCACTTACTGCGTGCCCCCTAATGTGTGCCCCTACTGCGTGCCCCCTACTGCATTCCCTTACTGTGTGCCGCTATTGTGTGGCCCCTACTGCGTGCCCCTACTGTGTGACGGGCACTGTACAGCCTATTGTGTTCACTGGTCCACACTGCAACCGTGGGGAGCTTGTCCCTCGACGTGTGCACGGTAGTGCTGACCGCCTGTGTCATACGTCCCTCTCCTCTGACCGCCTGTTTCATACGTCCCTCTCCTCTGACCGCCTGTGTCATACGTCCCTCTCCTCTGGTCATACGTCCCTCTCCTCTGACCGCCTGTATCATACGTCCCTCTCCTCTGACCGTCTGTGTCATACGTCCCTTTCCTCTGACCGCCTGTGTCATACTTCCCTCTCCTCTGACCGTCTGTGTCATACGTCCCTCTCCTCTGACCGCCTGTGTCATACGTCTCTCTCCTCTGACCGCCTGTGTCATACGTCTCTCTCCTCTGACCGCCTGTGTCATACGTCTCTCTCCTCTGACCGCCTGTGTCATACGTCTCTCTCCTCTGACCGCCTGTGTCATACGTCTCTCTCCTCTGACCGCCTGTGTCATACGTCTCTCTCCTCTGACCGCCTGTGTCATACGTCTCTCTCCTCTGACCGCCTGTGTCATACGTCTCTCTCCTCTGACCGCCTGTGTCATACGTCTCTCTCCTCTGACCGCCTGTGTCATACGTCTCTCTCCTCTGACCGCCTGTGTCATACGTCTCTCTCCTCTGACCGCCTGTGTCATACGTCTCTCTCCTCTGACCGCCTGTGTCATACGTCTCTCTCCTCTGACCGCCTGTGTCATACGTCTCTCTCCTCTGACCGCCTGTGTCATACGTCTCTCTCCTCTGACCGCCTGTGTCATACGTCTCTCTCCTCTGACCGCCTGTGTCATACGTCTCTCTCCTCTGACCGCCTGTGTCATACGTCTCTCTCCTCTGACCGCCTGTGTCATACGTCTCTCTCCTCTGACCGCCTGTGTCATACGTCTCTCTCCTCTGACCGCCTGTGTCATACGTCTCTCTCCTCTGACCGCCTGTGTCATACGTCTCTCTCCTCTGACCGCCTGTGTCATACGTCTCTCTCCTCTGACCGCCTGTGTCATACGTCTCTCTCCTCTGACCGCCTGTGTCATACGTCTCTCTCCTCTGACCGCCTGTGTCATACGTCTCTCTCCTCTGACCGCCTGTGTCATACGTCTCTCTCCTCTGACCGCCTGTGTCATACGTCTCTCTCCTCTGACCGCCTGTGTCATACGTCTCTCTCCTCTGACCGCCTGTGTCATACGTCTCTCTCCTCTGACCGCCTGTGTCATACGTCTCTCTCCTCTGACCGCCTGTGTCATACGTCTCTCTCCTCTGACCGCCTGTGTCATACGTCTCTCTCCTCTGACCGCCTGTGTCATACGTCTCTCTCCTCTGACCGCCTGTGTCATACGTCTCTCTCCTCTGACCGCCTGTGTCATACGTCTCTCTCCTCTGACCGCCTGTGTCATACGTCTCTCTCCTCTGACCGCCTGTGTCATACGTCTCTCTCCTCTGACCGCCTGTGTCATACGTCTCTCTCCTCTGACCGCCTGTGTCATACGTCTCTCTCCTCTGACCGCCTGTGTCATACGTCTCTCTCCTCTGACCGCCTGTGTCATACGTCTCTCTCCTCTGACCGCCTGTGTCATACGTCTCTCTCCTCTGACCGCCTGTGTCATACGTCTCTCTCCTCTGACCGCCTGTGTCATACGTCTCTCTCCTCTGACCGCCTGTGTCATACGTCTCTCTCCTCTGACCGCCTGTGTCATACGTCTCTCTCCTCTGACCGCCTGTGTCATACGTCTCTCTCCTCTGACCGCCTGTGTCATACGTCTCTCTCCTCTGACCGCCTGTGTCATACGTCTCTCTCCTCTGACCGCCTGTGTCATACGTCTCTCTCCTCTGACCGCCTGTGTCATACGTCTCTCTCCTCTGACCGCCTGTGTCATACGTCTCTCTCCTCTGACCGCCTGTGTCATACGTCTCTCTCCTCTGACCGCCTGTGTCATACGTCTCTCTCCTCTGACCGCCTGTGTCATACGTCTCTCTCCTCTGACCGCCTGTGTCATACGTCTCTCTCCTCTGACCGCCTGTGTCATACGTCTCTCTCCTCTGACCGCCTGTGTCATACGTCTCTCTCCTCTGACCGCCTGTGTCATACGTCTCTCTCCTCTGACCGCCTGTGTCATACGTCTCTCTCCTCTGACCGCCTGTGTCATACGTCTCTCTCCTCTGACCGCCTGTGTCATACGTCTCTCTCCTCTGACCGCCTGTGTCATACGTCTCTCTCCTCTGACCGCCTGTGTCATACGTCTCTCTCCTCTGACCGCCTGTGTCATACGTCTCTCTCCTCTGACCGCCTGTGTCATACGTCTCTCTCCTCTGACCGCCTGTGTCATACGTCTCTCTCCTCTGACCGCCTGTGTCATACGTCCCTCTCCTCTGACCGTCTGTGTCATACGTCCCTCATCTCTGACCGTCTGTGTCATACGTCTCTCTCCTCTGACCGTCTGTGTCATACATCCCGATTTCTGACTGCCTGTGTCATACGTCCCTCTCCTCTGACCGCCTGTGTCATACGTCTCTCTCCTCTGACCGCCTGTGTCATACGTCCCTCTCCTCTGACCGTCTGTGTCATTCGTCCCTCATCTCTGACCGTCTGTGTCATACGTCCCTCTCCTCTGACCGTCTGTGTCATACGTCCCGATCCTCTGACTGCCTGTGCCATACGTCCCTCTCCTCTGACCGCCTGTGTCATACGTCTCTCTCCTCTGACCGCCTGTGTCATACGTCCCTCTCCTCTGACCGTCTGTGTCATTCGTCCCTCATCTCTGACCGTCTGTGTCATACGTCCCTCTCCTCTGACCGTCTGTGTCATACGTCCCGATCCTCTGACTGCCTGTGCCATACGTCCCTCTCCTCTGACCGCCTGTGTCATTCATCCTTCTCCTTCTGTATGTGGTATATTAGGGTTCATGCACACAGGGATAATAAAATACTGATATCGATATACGATCTTGTTGGCAGAAAGATTGTGTGTAACATATGTAATGTTCTGTAAAGTGCTTCTACTGATAGGTGTTTATAAAATGTTCACATCCATGAAATTCTTCCAGCCAAGTTTCCAGTCCCAAAATGTATCTGTGACAGTAATGAGGTCTGGGCACCCCAGTACTAATTAGGAAGCCCGGGTTGCTGGAACAAGCCCCTTCTGGATATGAACAAATCAGATAGGGATTAAACATACAGTTGTGTGAAAAAGTGTTGGCCCCCTTCCTGATTTGTCATTGTTTTGCACGTTTGTCACACTTTAATGTTTCACATCATCAAACAAATGTAAATATTAGTCAAAGATAACACAAGTAAACACAACATGCACTTTTTAAAGGAAGGTTTTTATTATTAAAATCCAAACCCACATGGCCCTGTGTGAAAAAGTGTTTTTTACACCTGGTTCGGTTCAGGTTCGAACTTTAGAACATGAAAAAAGTTCAAACTCGAACTTAGAACTCAATGAAAGTCCTCCTTTTGATGCCTTATATGCAAGTCATTGGCCATAACACCGGTATGGAGATTTGGGTACTGCCCTGGGGGACATGTATCAATGAAAAAAAACACTTTAAAAAAAATACAGTTTTTAAAGGAGCAGTGATTTTAACACCGCTTAAGCGCTTGCTGACCAGGTGTTTACACCCCCTTTCTGGCGAGGCAATTTTTCAGTGTTCAGCGCTGCGGTACTTTGACTGACATTTATTCCGTCATGCAGCGCTGTACTGGGGACACATAGAGCTTTTTTTTGGTGGTATTTAATCACCACTGGGGTTTTTATTTTTTACTATATTGAGGAAAAATTACAGAAATTTTTTTGGGGAAAAAAATTACATTATGTTAGGAAACAATTATTATTACCCAATTTTTTGGTAAAATATAAAAGACGGGGTCACGTCGGGTAAATAGACACAAAACATGTCAAGCTTTAAAATTGTGTGCACCCGCGAAATCGCAGGAAAACTACCATACCCAAAATTAACCACAGGCGACGCTTTAAAAGCTTTTACCGCTCATCAGTTTAGTGTTACCAGTGATTGATGGCCTTAGAATGATTGCTCCCACTCTCTCATGTGCAGCGTAATGGGCGCAATTGTCGTTTTCGCACGTATGCGCACCCAACGCATGTTTGCATGCGTGTATGTATGGGTGGGGGCTTTAAAAACAATGTTTGTGGGTTTTTTTCTTTTTTATGTGTGACTTGAAAAATTTTTTGGAAACTAATTTTTTTGTTTCCGCAAACAAAACCCCCTATGTGATAGCAAAAGAAGTGACAGGTCCTCTTTATGGAGACATCAGGGGTCTCCAAGACCCATGTCACCTAGGACCCCCCTGAAGAAGCTGATGAAGCAGAGATCTGCTTCATCAGCTTCTCAAGCTGGAGAGTGACACGAGAATGCGGAAGTGATGTAATATACATCACTTCCGCATTCTGACAACAGAGAGGGGACCGGAGGGAGATTGTGTACCGACCTCCCTCTGATCCCTTGTCACAGAGCCACTATGCTGGTCCCGGGCTTGCACCATGCATATAGCGGAGTCCGGGACCAGCGTGACAGTGGGGGGGGGACACACAGAGCGGCACCCCATACAAGCGATCCGCCGGCTATAGCTTGTATGTTGACAGGCATCACTGCCTGTTTTAAAATTTTGGGACTTTCCCACTCGTGCGTGCGAGGGGGCGTGGCTAGATCTAGAGAGCTCCCGGCCGGACGTTTTTTTTACAACGGCAGGCCAGGTGGGAGTTAAAGTGAAACAATAAAAATGAAAAATTCCTTTAAATATCGTGCCTGGGGGGTCCCCTTAAACTGCCTGTAAAGTGGCACATCTGTATGATGGATAGAACCTGCTGCAGCAACAAGTAACATTTATAAAGGAAAAAAAAAGTGTGCGCTTCCCCCTCCCAAACAATACCAGACCCTTAAGGTCTGATAGGAATTTTAAGGAGCAAACCCACCTCCAAAGATGGGTGGAAAAAACATGGGGTCCCCCCTAAAATTCCTAACCGGACTCTTGATCCGAGCACAGGCCTGGCAGGGCAGGAAAGGCCAGGCCACGTGCCCTCGGCACATCACTTCCTGCATTCAGAGAACGGGGAGGAGCTCAGAGGGAGATCGTGTACTGACCTCTCTCTAATCTCCGGTGACAGAGCCGGTATGCTGGTGCCGGGCCCACACCGGGCACAGCAGAGCTTGGGATCGGTGAGGGAAAGGGGGGGTGCGCACA
Organism: Nanorana parkeri; assembly: GCF_000935625.1. Taxonomy (NCBI): domain Eukaryota; kingdom Metazoa; phylum Chordata; class Amphibia; order Anura; family Dicroglossidae; genus Nanorana; species Nanorana parkeri. Next base: position 771,797 of record NW_017306570.1, read on the forward strand.
CCCGTACGCATAATACAAGCGATTGGGCAGCTCTACAGCCGCCAGAATGGTTGTATGTAAACAGCGGATGGCACTGTGTAGTACAAAGCATTAGGGAAAAAGTCACCAGCACACCAGAGGTCCAGTGTATCGTCCCTTATTTATTCCATTTGACATTTGTCATGGAATCACGTGTGCAAAATATTTCTGAACCTCCTGTGGTCCCTTCATCAGGCAAAACATATTGAATAAAGACGGGACGATACACTGGACTAGTGTGCTGGTGACTATTTCCCTAAATGAAGTTCAAGGGGTGTCTCAATCTAAACTTTTGTGGAAGCACAACATAAAAAGGTATCTGTGTAGAGCTTCCCACTCAGCCATACCTACCCACATTTCCATATGTGGGGGACACTTGCAGCTTCCTTCCCCTGGACTTTATGTTCTTTTCTTTGAGTAGATATCACCTTCAGGGGTTCTTCCCAGGAGATTCCTGCATCTTTCCATGTGCCTAGTCCCAAAGCCTTATTGAGAATAACGAAGCTGACATCCTCACGGGGCAAAAGTCCATAAAGGAAGAGGCAGAACAGGAAGAGGTTAAAATATTAAAGAATTCTCCAGCATGCCTCATCAGGTTCCCAAAGCCCTCTCTATGTGCCCTAGTGATCATTGTCACCAGGACTGAAAGTGATGGGAAAGTCCAAAATGTTGAGTTGCCACCAGAATTGCAACAGAATGGTCACACTTGCTCTGGTGACAGCTGTCTTAGAGAGGATTTTCATTGTTTTGAAGAGATTTTCTCTAACTTCCTGCTCTGTCTATACATTAGGAAGTTAAAGCTGAACTCCGGGCTAAACAAATATTGTCTAAGTACAAAGGCCATGTGTATTCTTACTTAACTCCTTGTGTTCTTTCTGTTCTTCCTCCCAATCTTTGCAGTATTCCTGCATGAAACAACTCCTGTACTTGTACTGTGTAGGACTTTCCAGTAAAAAAGATTGATCACTGCTGCTCTCTCATTGTGTAGGGGGACTGGTCTCATGTTTGCCCCCCGGCTTGTAGAGGACTTGCTGAGGCACTCCTACAGCTCTGCTCTCTGCACAGCCCAGTGATGATGTCATCATAAGATTATAAGTGAGTTTGCAAATGCATTTGGTGCACATAAAGTTAGTCTATATTCTTTGTGAATATTGAAGAATTGGCTCAAAAGCAAAATGTTGTGCTCAGAGTTAGGCTTGAAGTTAATACTCCCAAATGAGACAGCAAAAAAATATAAAAATAAAACAAAGGCTGGTGAGGGTTTTAACCTTGTGTACCGTATCCAAACAAACCGTTTTGGTTTTAGATATACGCTAAGCTCTCCAAAGCCAAATCTCCTACTATATATTTTACAAGGTTTGGTGGTCAAACCAAGAAGCAGATATACAGTACACAGGAGATCAGGGAACTGAACACTTAAATGCATTTTGAAATGTACAATACTGACTTGCTCACAGAACTGAAAGTAAATGTTTTCCATGTTTTAAATTACTGTTCTATTGTAAGAGCGGTTAGCACAGAAGGGTGGAGATGACTGAGATAAAGCATTGCATGAAAGATTACTGGAGAGAAAATATACGTTTAAAAGGTCGCCTTCATACTACGCACAATGCTCGCAGTAATGCACAAAAACATATTTAAATTGAAACATATTTTGACACATTTTTTTACATCCCATGCAAACCAATACTAGTATCGGTATCGGTGCCGATACCGAGTATTTGATCGAGTACGAGTGCTCCGATACCTTTCCCGATACTAGAACTTCCGGTCAGAGGAAGATTTCCTCTGACTGGCAGTGCCGCGAGGAAAGATGGAGCCGGAATGCTGGCTCCATGTTGTCTGGCTGGTTTGATGCTAATTGGCCGGGAAGCCGGTTTCCCAGCCAATCAGTGTCGAGCCGGGCAAACAAATCTGATAATATAGCGACACGACCCCCACCCTACAGGTACCTAATTCCCCTCACATAGATCCTTAGCATTTAGTTCCTCGACCAGATCTGCCGTCTCCTGTGTGCACACTGCACAACGCTCACGTGATCAGCGTTCAGCCTGCTACTGCGCATGCACAGGATTTCTGAATGAGAGCGCTGGGCAGTCTGCGCATGCACAGTAGCAGGCTGAGCGCCGATCACGTGGGCGCTGTACACAGGAGACGTAGGGAGATCTTGGAGAGCGTTGTCTGCCCACTTGGAGAGCGCTGGCCGAGGGACTGGTACGTTAATGAATGCGATACAGATCTATGTGAGGGGAATTAGGTGCCGGGTCGTGTAAACATATTGTCAGATCTGTTTGGCCGGCCCTGATGCCGATTGTGGGAAGCCGGCTTCCCGGCCAATCAGCATCCAGCCGGCCAAACAGAATGGAGTCGGCTTCCCGGGCAATCAAGAAGGCTTCCTGATTGCCCGGGAAGACGGCTCTATGATCATTAATGTCTAAACCGTTGGCAACAAAAGTGAGTTCACCCCTAAGTGAAAATGTCCAATTCATTTCAGTGTGTGGCGTTCCTGTTGCTGGTACAATTAAGTACCTGAAACTAAGTTGTACTTGTACTGCCTTTCCATCTACTCAATCCAATCTATCTTTACTCTGATCATGTAACCATTCTCATAGTTGAAATAAAGAACACTGCAACCTTGGCATCTTTCTAGAAGTGCAGTAACCTTTTGGTGCAGCAAGCCTATTGACTTTGCAGGGGATGATATAATTTCACCTCAAACTTTGCATAGACTTCTGTGAAAGGCATTGTTCTAATTATAGAAGCATGAGGACTTGGACTGTGTTGTAAAAAAAAAATTTTTAAAAGCTATAAAACCCTACAATATAAATCTGATCTCCAGGCAAAAAAAATAAAATAAAAAAAAGTTTGGTAGCGGAATGCTCCAAGCTTTTAATTTTTCTCTACTGTTCCTGTGGTCCAGAATCTTGAGAAATAAGGGCCTAATCTCCCCTTGTAGCCTCTTGTAATGCATCCAATCAGCCTAAAATCATCATGTTAACCCACTTCACTGTGCACTTCAAAACACTGTCTCCCCTGCCAGTCTCCACTGCCACCAGCCCAAGTTGCTGCAGTAATGATAGGGGTAGTTCTCTGCTCCCCTGTCACAGCTTATGCAGCTGTCAATTATGACTTAATTAACATAATTCCACCTACCCATTCAATCACTCCACCCTTCATACAGTCTGCCCATCACCTCCTACAGGTTGCCACTAAAGAGAACTCAGAACCCAGTGATGATGTCACAAGTAAAAGTATGACTATCTGGAGAAAAAAGGCATGCGATTTGTTTTTTAAATGTAATGTCTTCTAAAGGGTTGGAGAAGGAGGGTGTATAGTGTTTTTTTCCCTTTGTCTGGAGATCAGCTTTAAATGGAAAGACAACTTTTAATTACTTTAAACTACAGAATAGCTTGAGTAGCATTTTTATACAACAAAGCTAGCAATGCCCTGGTAATTTTGGCAGCTTTCATTTAATTCAGCTTTACATTCCCGTATTGCAGTAAACATATTTGAAAATCATGGTGCTATGTTTATTTACAAATTCTAAGTTCTCAGCAACAGCAACCACAATTCCTTCAGGAGTCATCAGTCTGTGTGTAATCAGGGATGGCAGATAGAAGTGGTGCTTATTATGTTTTTGCGTCTTGTCTGTGCACATGCGTATTAAGCTCTCAGCCACTGAATAAACCTATCTCCCTTGGAGCAGTAACTGACCTTCTTGTTGATGCTGCTCGCCAGATCTAGCAACTTAATGTCTTCAGCCTTATATTTCTAAATGTGCTGAGACTGCTTATCTTCTCTGAGAAACCCCACTCCAAATAGGAATATTTATGCAGTGGTCATTATTATAATAAATAGGAGTTTGACTGACACCCCTGCTAGCTTTTCCATGATAAAGAAATGCTGTTACTCGTATAATGTATGCAATGTTAGTATAAACCTCTCACAAACCCAGGTATTTTAATGAGAGCAAATAAAGTAAAGAATACTTATGCAGAAGTTTCCTTCAGCGAAAACTGCATGTCAAAATGATTTTTAGACCCAGAGATATAGGCAGCTGAAATAATACGTAATACGTATATCTCAATTTCTTTCTGTAAAACTGCTCCTCCTGACATTTCTCGTCATCCAATTGGTGCTTTCTTGTAAGGAGTGGCTTCACTGAACCCACTGGGCCCACTGGGAATAGGGTCGGCTTGGACCGAACTAGAATTCTCCTGAACCTGGAAGGAAGCCAACCGTGTTGACTCAATTAGCTGCAGCCAGGGCATTCCCTGCCATGAACCTTTAGGTAAACATGGCCATATTAGGTCAATGTCATTAGACAAATATGGCCATGTGGCCATATAAGGTCAGTGATGTCACCAGCATAATGCCCCTTTGTTTATGTGAAGATTTGGGGTGGGAAATTCCCCCACCACAACTGATTGGGTTGATACTGTTGGCTTCTTTCCTGGTTTAGATGAGCTCGAGTTTGGTCCAAACCCAAGCTTATAACTAATAGGGAGGTTAAAGGGAGGTGACCAAGTTTAACCTTTACAGGAAATGTTAAGATCTGCATTTAAAGTAGCTTGGAACCCAATCCCTAACCTCTCCTGGAGGAGGGAACCTGGTGGCATACCTTATCCCGGCAGGTAAACCCCCCCTCTTTGCCGGCATCCAGCACCAAGATGGCTGCTGGCAGGTAAGCGTGCGTGACGCCATTACGCACATGCGTGATGATGTCACGTGCGTGCTTGATGACTTCCCAGTGGCTGCTCCAGGTGATACCATGGCTGGGGACGCCCCTGTTATTTTAATATTTTTTACAAATGCACCTTTTATTTTTAAGTATAACCTAATTTGCAGGCGGAAGGACTCTCCAAACACCAACACGACTGAGGTCAAGTCTTGTAGCCACAGAGTATTTTCCAATGAAAAAATGTTTTTGACAGCAAGTCCAAATTTAAAAAAAAAAATTGTGACCCCTGGGTCAGTTGCTACCTTCCCCCTGATTTAGATTGTCGATTTCTTGACATTTGAAGTCTCCTGGTAATTTTCAATCACTGGTTGGTGGGTTGCCCCACTCCCTCAGGATGTCTGTTTTTCTTTCTCTGTTCTCTTTTCTCCTCTTTCCTTTCTTACTGGACTTTTCTATTTCTATTCTTTTGTTCTGCTTTCACAAGGTTTTCTAAGTCTTCTTTTCTTCTCTCTTTGCTGCTCATATGCTTTGATTTGCACCCTTAAGTTCTCATGTCACAATGTCTTGTTGTTTATCTACTGTTTTGTTTTATCTTCTTTTTTTATGAAAATTCAATAGAAATTACATAAAAAGTATAACCGGTGATCCTGCCTTGAAAGTTCTTGTTGAGGCACTTCCTGTTATAAGGGGACAACTGTCTCCCAACTGTGACCTTGTCACATTCACCCCCTAGTGTGGACTTCAAGTGGCTGCACTGACACACATTGTGCAGACATGGTCCACTTTTGTTATCATCCAAATTGATAATGTGGAGCCGATGCTGAAGAACATGCATGTTGGCAGGAGGTGGCTGAAAGAGGATGAAGGAAATCAGATGCAAAAAGGGATGACAAAAGGTGAAAACAGTATTTTATGAGGAAAAAAAACACATGGCAATTGCTTGTGATGCACAATTTCACAAACTAAATGCCTAAATGTTAGGGTTTAGCTCTATCACAACAATAGCTGACTATGTCCCTGGATTTACTGAACCTAACCCAGGGGTGGAAATATCGGTTCTCCTGCACATGCGATCTGCGATGCCGATCTGCCCTGGAACAGCTGAGAAAGCATTTGAATGCTTCACCTATTGGCGGTCACACATTCCACAGCCAAAAAACTGGGCGGGATTACGTTAAAACGTGTGACCACGTCACCGGTCACATATTCTAATGTAGTCACAAACTTTGATAGAATACCGCCATCAGGGGGGTATGGCCGGTACCCATGTGAGGGGTCTGGCCAGCCCGGGGGGGCCTCTTACATGGGTATCAGCTGTACCAGGGGTGGCAGAGATGACGGGAGGGGGTGGAGGAGGCCGGGCCCCAGCAGGTAAGAAGAGTTGGGAGGAGGTACAGGGAAAGGGACCCCGACGACCAGCCCACCAGGGGCCCCGCAGAGCCCACCATAGAGAGTCTCAGGTGGGCTATGCAGGATCTATGGTGTGCTCTGCAGTGCCAGCCCCCATCTCTGTCTTGGGAGGGGGGCCCAAGATAAAATCTTGCACCAGGGCCCTTTGGTTACTAGGTCCGCCACTGACCTAACCTCTCCATTGTATGCTCAGTTTGAATTGCCTAGGTTTGTGACAGTGATATACTGTAGCTTCGGACGATCCTTCGGCTAGCTTCGGCCCCAGGACCCCTTCAGTTCAGGGCTGCAAAGGGCTGCTGTACGGGCTATTCACAATAGCCCGTACAGCTCAAGATCATAGCCGAGCTGAACGCATATGCATCGGCTCGGCTGAGCCGTGCTGAAAGCCGAAGCTGGCCAAGCGACAGCCTGCTTCTGACAGCTGGGCGGAACCAGCCGTGATCTTACGGCTGGCTCCGGCCACTTTCAGAGAGATCAGCGTCCCTGGTTACCTGCTAACCAGGGACACTGATCTCCAAACAGTTAACTCTCCCTGGCGCCCCGGAAGTCTCCTGCTCACGGCCGCCCAGGAGAGAAGCACTGCTGTGTCTTTTTTTTCTTTATTCTGACACGATCGGTGTCAGAATAGAAAAAAAAGAAATTCCCATTGAAAAGCATTGGGACATTGCTATTGGCTATTTCAATTTGCAATAGCCAATAGTAAACTAGCATTGTACCCGCCCTCTGCTGATGGACCTGATGGGGAACTGCATAGTAGTAGTAGTAATGTCCCAATGCTTTTCAATGGGAATTCTTTTTTTTTTTTTAATCTCCAGGGCCCCATGGGGGCATCTAGTGGCCGTTGGCCATACTGCACCTACCTACAAGTAGCCTGCCTGAGGTTCGGCTCAGCTCGGCTCAAACTCCTTCTGCACTTCAGGTTGGCCGAACATGCTGAGCATGTTTGGCCGACCTGAAGCCACGCAAAGCAAGCCGTACCAGCCTGAAGTGAATAGCCGAACAGTGTTCGGCTCACTTCACTTCAGATCGGTCATTCACTCGGCTGCCCTCGGCAGCTTAGTGAATAGACCCCTATGTCTCTCTGGTCAATCCCAAGAGGTCCATGGACAGTGGTGCATGCTGGGAGAAGACACAAATACAGTATTTGGGGTGGACCATGTGGGGTTCTCTTTCTCCCCCGGGCCATGTCTGGACGGGCTGCTACTGCCTGTCTGATTTGGCTAGGCCTGAAGCCTTGGGGACTAGCCATTTGCTTACACTGGGGCCTGAGTCTGGGGACCCAGCGGCTACTACAGATACCAAGGATGAAGACGACTGGTCACTTCTGATTCAAGTACTGCTCAGCCAGGTGCTCTAAACATAGATTGCCACATTTGGCTTAAAGGTCCTAGTCTGTGATGGCAGCAACTACTTTGTTCTACCACTTAAAGGAGTGTACACCAGCCTGGATGATCCTACCCCTAAATCTCTCTCCCTGAAGTTCTACAATAAAGTTTCTTCAACATCATATCTAAAGTCTGGATCTCGCTTTATCGGTTGCCAAAGAGGGTCGGTAAGTGCTATGGGGGCAGCCAGGTTGCTAAAAATCCCTAGACATGTTAAGGAAGACCCATTCATCCAGGGGCTCTTTCGGGGGTGAGCGCTACATTTATATTGGATAGAGTTTAGAAGGGTATTTTTCCCATCTGTGTCTCATTACAAAGATTTCCCTTCACATCCTGTCCTGTAGACTCAACAGGTGAGAAGATATCTGTCCAATGTAAGGGAAATACCCTCATAGACCGTTGTCACAAGCATTCCCATTGGAGACACTTCCCTCTGTTCCTGTACTGGTGGCAACTGAACATTTTGGATTTCCCCTCACTTTCATTCCCGGTACCATTCATGAGAGAGAGAGAGAGAGAGGAAATCGTTTTTTTTTTTATAATTTTGTATTTATTTTAATATGCATTTAATCAATTTATTTACTAATTAATTAAAAAAAATTCTTGGTCATTGTTCAAAGACATGTCTTATCTAAAGCTGAGTTTATAGCTGATGAAGTAAGCTTTTACCTGGTAAGCCTGTGCAAGCGTTCTTCTCTATGTATTCCACAGTAAACCTGTAGTAGACATTTCCAGAGGTTTCACATGCACTGTTTTTCACATCATTACACAATACTGCCCTCTAGTGTTAAAATAATATAATATTTTATTTTGTTCAACTGCAGGATTTTTCTTGCAAAGTGTGACTCTGACGTGACGTTAATCTTCATGTGTTTGTTTCATTTGCAGCTTTTCCTCCTTCTCGTTGTTCTATTGCATGGGGATCACAAGAGCCTGATACCAAGGTAGATTATAATAAGGACATGAGTTGCATTCGAAAATACTTCTAATGATTTTTAATGAATGTATAACTGCATTTAATGGGGTATGTTACACCTGCACAGAGTTCACCTTTAATTATTTAATGAAATGTGAGGTCATAATAAAGCACCCAGGTTTGTGCTTATCTCCTAGAATTCCACTAAGAATAGCTTACACATATCAGAAGTGCAGAACAGAAAACATTTAAAACATTTTGTTCTTAAAGGACAATTTAACCCTTGTGGGTTTTTGCATATATCTACTGTTAGCAAGCAGTAGATATATGCAAAAACATTAAAAAAAGCAAAAGTTCTGAAAAGGTTAAAACTTACCTGTGTCTCCACCGCGCGCTCCCGTCCGAAGATGTGAAAAATCTCAGGCGGCCGCAAAGGATGATGGGGCAGGCACATGCACAGTCCAGATCTTCGGCCGGGAGACGAGGATACAGACAAGGTAAGTCAATGCAGGCAGTCTGGCAGCGTGCACCCGCACAGACTCCGTGGAACACAGAAGACACAGCAGTCAGCCCTGGATCAGAGACCAACACCAGAGCTGGAGGGACTCCTGAAAACTAAAGGAACGAAGAAGATGATCGGATCAAGAGGAATCATTTAAGGTAAGTCCTTACACTTGCATTGGGGGTGGGGGGTTGGGGTTATCATTCAATGTCACTTTAACTTAATTGCTATCACAAAGAGTGGCTTCACAACTGGAGGCGGGTACACTTGTTCTGAGTGGCAGTACAGCCACCCAGATTACGTGTACTTGACAAGCTTAGCCTGCTGCAAAAAAATGATACCAAGATCACAGCTGCAGCAGCATCTGCAGTGTGAGGTCTCAGGCAATGCTGCCTCTGACTGCTAGTCACAGGATATCTGGAGTGAAATTCTGACATGAGGAAGCAAAGCTCTGCCTCTGCCAAGATGGCCGCCTCCACACAGTAACACAGTGTAGAACAGGGGTGTCTCGCTCTGGCCCCTCAGCTGTTTAAGAACTACAAGTCCCATGAGGCATTGCCAGAGGCGGATGCTGCGGAGCTGGAGGGCCAGTAATTGAAAAAGATCAGCTGCAGGGAAAACTCCGGCAGTACTGGAGACTAGCTTTTTGTGTTCTGGTATTCTGCCTATGCCCAATAAAAGACTTTGCATTTTTGGCTGCAGAATCTGGCAGGACTGTGTAACTCTCAGGACTGGCTACACACTATACATACAGTCATGGCCAAAAATATTGGCACCCCTGCCTTACTGTCAGATAATGCACCACTTTGTGCAGAAAATCGTTGCAATTACAAATGTTTAGGTATTCTCATGTTTATTTCTTTTGTTTTTAGTGGTATGACACAACATTAACAGCTTTTTGACGAAAACCAAAATGACGGCTTTTTGGTGCAGCCCATCATTCTACTGTTTTCAGAAAAAGAAATGAGGCCTTTAAAGAAAAAAAAAATACAGCCCCTACAGTCAAATGGTGGAGGTTCACTAATGTTTTGGGGTTGCTTTGCTGCTTCAGGCAGTGGATGTCTTGACTGTGTGTATGGCATAATGAAATCTGGAGACTACCAAAGAATTCTGGGGTGCAATGTAGGACCCAGTGTCAGAAAGCTGGGTCTCTGTCAGAGGTCATGGGTCTTACAGCAGAACAATGACCCAAAGCACATGTCAAAAAGCATGGTTTCAGACAAAGTGCTGGAGCAGCAATGAGTCCAGATCTGAATCCCATAGAGCACCTGTGAAGAGATCTCAAAACAGCAGTTGGGAAAAGGAACTCCTCCAATCTAAGAGATCTGGAGCAGTTGGCGAAAGAAGAGTGGTCCAAAATTCCTGTAGAGAGGTGTAAGAAACTCATTGATGGTTACAGATAGCCATTGATTTCAGTTATATTTTCCAAGGGCCGTGCTACCAAATATTAATTGAGGGTGTAATTTTATCCAATCCAGTTTTGGAGTTTGGCGAGGAATGTGTCAGATTTGGATTTTTTTCTCTCCACTTTTTTGTGTCATACCAACACAAACAAAAGAAATTAACATGAGAATCCCTAAACATGTGTAATTGCAACAGTTTTCTGCACTAAGTGGTGCATTATCTGTGAGAAATGCAGGGGTGCCAATATTTTTTGCCACATAGGAGTGACTATCTGAATTTCGAGCTGTCAGACTGTAGTCATTCTGATCCCAATTTGAGAGTCTGCACTCATTTGATTTCTCCTAAGCTCTCTGTTATTGTTTGTATCTGTCTGCTAATGGGCGCGACCTTGCATTAGAGCAGAACATCCAATAATGCTTTATGAATATATGTGTCTCCCTGGCCAATCACTAAGAGGTTCATGGCCAGTGGTGCATGCTGGGAGAAGACATAAATATTCAGGGCTGACTTTGTGAGTGTTTCCTCCCCCCTCCTGTTTCTCCTGCCTAGGGAGTGATGCTTTGGATTGCCTGACCGTTCTAGGAAGGGAAGCCATGTGCTCAGACTTAGGCCTAGAACTGGACCTAAAGAGTGAGGCTTGAGGATGGAAATGACTTGGAGTAACTTCAGCCGGTACGGGGAGCCTGAGAAGTTGTTCCTTTACTGAAGCATGGTGATTTCTTCTGAGATGGAAGTACCTTACAGCCAGGAGCGCAATACACAGATTGCCACAATCAGCTTAAAGGTTCTCTATCTGTGAAGGCTGCAAGTACTTTGTCCTTTATTTTTGGAGTCTACAATATCCTGGGTGTCCTGTGCCCTAACCCTCTCTCTCCCAAAGTTCTTCAATAAAAGTCCATCAGCATCATATCTTCAGTGTGGAAATCAGTTTTATCTGTCACCCCTGGAGGGTCAATAAGTGCTTATGGTGCAGCGATACTACAGTAAACCCTAGACAGGTTAGGAGGGACCGATCTATCTAGTGGCTTCTTCGGGGGTGAGCACTACACATGTATTCAAATGTGTACTTAGCTGTTTGACTGAAGTTCATCTTCATGTTCCCCCTACAAAGAAGACAGATCACATTTTGGTATGCATGACTGTAATAACTCTCTCCAATTCTCCAAGACAGATTAATTATACATGAAAAGATTGGCTTTTCTCAAATTGCTTTATTCAGATCATGATAATGACTTCATACTGCCAAGTAGGGAAACCGCAGCACCATAGAAAAAAGACAAATATGGCTTCAACAATGTTTTAGCATTGTATCTGGTATATGACACATCATATATAGTTTCATGCTTTAATAAACACAGATCACAAAGAGATAGGCCAAATGCCTTTGCAGTTTCAATAAAAAATATGAAATACTTTGTACAAGGTAAATTTTATATTATATAAAAAAGTTTAGTGCTGCCCGGGAAAAAAAACAAAAACATTGTTTAATTTACAAAGTCAAAATAGATCAGACACACAGATACGGGGAACTCTATGAAAACGTCGGCTTGTTAGGATACTCCGCAATCTTTGATACGAGTGAAAAGTTCTCCTTACAGAATAGTAAATATCATCTATCGCCAAACCCAGCACTACGCAAACACCGATGTATTTTAGGGGCTCAGTTCACAAAACATGCATGCAGCTTTTTTGGAAAACAAACGTCTATGTACAGGATTTTGGATTCCACTCAGATCGTGAAAGTTTCTGCAAATAATACTATCAACAGCCCCTGATTAGTTAAAGGGATCAAATTGTTTTGCATAGGGATATGTGAAACCAACAACAGTGTCAAGCTCAGAGCTACAAAATACAAATACAAAAGTGGTTTTTGTAAACGGATCAGTGACTAAAATATTTCAAGGAAGCAGGGATCAGTTATTAAATATTCCATTGACCTAATGCAGGGTTGGGACGTCCTCTGCCATTGTGGAACTACAACTCCCACCGTGCTCGTCAATTCAACACATCTGGAGACAGATCACATTCCACCCTCTGCTATATGTCATAGAAGAAAATCAATCAGTATTTCTATTATGTATTAATCTACAACATTGCTATTACAAATAATAACAGTCTTTTCAACCAGATTTTAACTTATTAAAACCTTTTTTTTTTTTGTTAGAGTGACAGAATCTGTAGATCACCGGTTACAGTCAGTATAGCAACAACTAGATAGTTATATAAAGTGCATAATTCTACTTACACGTTTATTAAACAAAGCAATAACACACGCGTTGTGATTATAGCTGAAGTGATTCCGTAATAGGGTTACATGTTATCTGTAGCACCATGAAAAGATGTATTGTAATAAACTGGGTCCGATGGCTCACTGATAACAAATTGAAAGGAAAGGTCTACCCCAGGGGTAGGCAACGTTGGCACTCCAGCTGTTGTGGAACTACAAGTCCCATGAGGGATTGCAAGAGTTTGACTGCCACAGGCATGACTCCTAGAGGCAGAGACTTGATGGTATTTCTAGTTTCACCACAGCTGGAGTCCCGAGGTTGCCTACCCCTGGTGTACTCTTTCGTTTTGCCTCCCCAAACCTGCAGTGGTGTTTATACACAGTTGAATCAATGTTTTGTTGCATAGGCAGCACAGTGGCTCAGTGGTTAACACTCCAGCCTGGCAGCAATAGGGTCCTTAGTCTAACTCTCAACTAGGACAGTAGCTGCATGGATTTTGCATGTATTGCCTGTGCTTGTGTGGATTTCCTTCTACAGTCCAAAGACGTGCCGGAGATAAATTGGCTCTAGTATGTGTATGTATATATGTGAGATTGGGACCTTAGATTGTAAGCTCCTTGAGGACAGAGACTGACTGAATGTACAATATATAAGACACTGGGGGGGGTTTAATTTATCAAAACTGGAGCAAGCAGAACCTGGAGCGTTTGCCCATGGCAACCAATCAGCATCTCTCTTCAGTTTGTTCAGGTAAGATTTGTAAATGAAAGAGAGAAGCTGATTGGCTGCAGAGCTAATCTGCTTAAGTTTTGCTAAATTCCCCCCTGTGTACATTGCCGGTTCTATATAAATACCTGTAATAATAATAATGGGCTCTTCTGTGTCTTCCTTTGTAGGGAAGACCTTCCTAAATCTTAGAAACTGGCTCGTGGTCCTGATGGCATCATATTCACTCTCTGTTAACTCCTGCATGGCCTAATTCTTATATCCAATGCTTTGACTGACTGTAACACTCAAGGCAACCAAGTTGGGTGTGACCTTCCTTTTGTCCTTTAAAACTGAATGCCGGGGCAAACGATACAATACAAAAGATGACTGCTCTGTGTTCATTACTACACCACTAAATGTATTTTATTAAATTTAAGCAATAGGGATGTTCAGATACCAAGTACCGTACTCGGTACAAGTACATGTATAGATACTTTTCCAGATCCAGGACTAGACTAGAGAAAAATACAAAAGTTAGGAGGCAGCTGTCATTTGTAAGGAGCACACAAAGCTCCTGGGATTTGTACATCACTGTTTTAATGTATGATTTTATTATTTTTTTTATAAATAAATATAAGGGAAACACCAACACCATTTTTTCAAGCACAAATACTGATACTTGTCCAAGTCCTCACAGATACCAATTACTGATAATTTTTTTTTTATTGTCATGTGACAGTTTTTCTAAAACCATACAGACTAATGATTTCAGGACAGTGCTGGAGCTCCAGAGCCAGGTCCCAGCTGCAACCCTGATAGTTCTCATGAAAATGCCAAATATCGGCACTGCTATCTGAACTGGTATCTGAACATCCCTAGTAAGCAGTGTAAGTATCCAAAGAAGACTTGTATCAGCCTCCTGCAGTTCCTCAACAGCACAGTTCAGACTGGGAGAGGGAGAAGCAGTACAAGGAGCCAGTAGGTTGTAGTGCAATGGCCATGTGCTAACAAGGAACATGTTGATAGGAGGAGAGGCAAGTGTGCTGCTTCTCCTTTCACTGTCCACTCTCAGGCTGTGTGAGGGATAAGACCTGTATGTGTTTTTTATTTGCAGCAGACCAAAAGGAGGTCCCTTCTCCTGCTAGACTGAGCTATGTGGCTGAATTGTGTAAAGTCTCCGGACTGGATAGACAGAAATACAAACGCTTGGGTAGGTAAAACAGCTCCCATGTACAATATGTATTTGATTTGTGTATGTGGCTGTTTGGCTGGAGTTCAGCTTTAAGTGTAAATCTAGAACAACACATGGTTTGTCAGCTCCTGCCATTTCAGCTAACATAAATGTAAACCATTGGTTCCCATCCGTCAAATAACTGCTGCGGGCCACTAATTAATGAAAAATAACATTTTCTACAGTGGTTTTTGTGCAGCCAATTACCAAACCAGAGTGCTGTCACATAGGGATGGAGGGGAGTGCATAGCATTGATCCACTGTCATAGTGCATCTTGGGGTGGTGGAGGAGCATGGAGGAGGTGGGCATAGACTCCATGTGGAGCCTGCTGCCAAGTGAACCTGTTACTTTTTCCTAGCTCATGCACATTACAGGTTTGCTTTAAAGGAGAACTATGACATGAGTGATTTCCACTCACCTCATAGTTCTAAGCCGACCTGTGACAATGAGACTGTCACAGGTCGGCTCAGTAGATCGGGAGGTGAGGGAACACATACCGGGTTCCCTCACCTCTCGATCCTGTCACGACTCTCTGCCGTGACAGGGGGAGGGGCTGGATTCCCCTCTCCCCGCTCCGATCTGCCAGCGCTGACTGGCGGAACGGACGGGGGAGGGGGCGGGTACAGCTGGCTCTGCCTCTAGATAGGCAGAGCCAGCTGTCACTCACGCAGCTGGGCGGATCCCGTCATCTAAGTCGGGATCCGCTCCAGGTGCGGCGTCTCAGTATACCGCTAGCTGTAGCTTGCGGTATACTGAGCTTAGGGTAACGGGAGGACGCTAGTTGGTGTCCTCCCGTTACCCCAAGGAGAACTATGGGGAAAAACACTGACCCCATAGTTCTCCTTTAATGTTAAATGACATGCAGCCAGAACAACATGAGCAGATTTATTTACTGAAGCACTGCAAAAGGCAATGATGATGAGCAAAGTTCAGTAACTTTAAAGGGCTGATTTTTAAAGCGTTCGCTAGACATTGCTGCCACTAGATGGAGATGAGAAGCATAGGAACTTCCTATGCACCTCAGTCCCATCTAGTGACAGTAATGTCATGCAAATGTCTTTTGCCCAACTATACACTGGGCAAATGCATTATTAATCAGCCCCATAGACATGATATTTACCTAATCTAACAATCTAATTGGTTGCTATTGGTTCTGCACATGGTACATTTTTTACATAACCAAGTAAAGCTGTATTTACTGTAAACACCTAATTGTGAGCAGAGCAGTTTAATACATAGGATGGGCTTAGCACATGGTTGAATGATTGTAATGATTAAAGTGAAAAATATATTCCTTTGGTAAACCACCCCAGTGAGTAGCAGTGGAGATCAATGTTTTACGTACACAGCTTCAAAATCACAATGGATATGAGTACCTTAGCTCTCCCAGACTTGAAAAAAAAGATAATTATTGCGATTTATACCGTGGATATAAAAGAACATTTCTCAAGCTTTGTATTTTGTCTGTGTAGTTTGTTATGTCATGTTACAATAAGCAGTTCTTCCTCAAATATTACCTAAAATGTTATCTGTATGATTCCATTTTATAATACCAATTTGCAAGTGGATTATGGTTATGGTCAACCTCCACTGCACAACATAAAAATAATTATACTGATTCATTGCTGAGTATTGGAGATAATATCATGATCAGTTAGGTGTTTCTGCTGCAACACTCTATAAAAAAAGACCACATAAGGACCCTTCTTTACTGCCTACCTACCAGCATGCAGAAAAATTTAATCAGTGGATGGCAGTGATTACATGAAAGCTTGTATCTTGCAGGAGCACACAGCACCTTTGTCTTTTTAATGTTTAAAGGGTTAAAGATGGTGCTTGAAAACTCTTCAAATAGATTACAGAACCCGCTTAAATAGTAAGGACACTAATTAATTGATAACTTGTGTCGTGATAATGAATTAATCCCTTTCTGTGCACTTATGCCTTATGAAAAGGGCACTTACACAATGATCACCTTATCATTAAAGTCTCGAAAAGCATTTAAATTCTAATTAAGGCTAAATTCCAATTAGGACTAAATAACAAGGGCGATTTTATTCCCACAAATTTGTAACCCCTTGTTGGCAAATCACTTTACTTGCAACAAGTGCTCAAGTGGCCCATTAGCATGAGACTAAAATTGCTCCTGTAGATAAGGACCCATTTCTTAAGATCTGGATTTACTTTACTGTCCAATAGAAATGCACAGATGTTAATGTTTACCTCATTTTGTTATTGTGCTGGAAAACTTCCGTGATTATCATACCTGCAATTAGTAATCTTTGGTGGATTATAGAAGCGAGCGTTGTATTCATCTTGACATCAGTCAGAATTTGTCTTTATTGTCAGATGTTTCTTTTATAGAACATTCATCAACTGTGTTTTGACACATGTATAAATAAAACAGAAGAGAATGCCTCGGTTTTCAAGCCCCGATTCATACAAAATATATTCTGTTTATTCTTAGAATGGGTCTTGGAGTTAATTACAGATTTTGGGTAAATTATACTAAGATTTCTTCATCACTAAATATGTTTAAATGAATGCTTCTGCATAGAACAAGTTCCATGGTATAATAAACTCATTTTGTAACTGTGTAAATGAAAAGCTACATTTTACTTTTGAGTAAGAGTAAAGCAGAAAAAAAACCACACGGCCCAATACATTAACATGTTTTTACTACACCCTGGAGCCACCAATCTGAATCAGACTTTAGTAACAACCTGATGATACATAAGGGCTACAGTCAGGGGCGTCCCGAGGTTGGGTGACACCCGGAGCGGTAACCGAGTGTCACCCCGCCGAGATGTCATCACGCACGCGCGGCAGTATTCTGATACCTGACGGCGCCCATCTTGGTGATGGACGCCGGCAGAGAGAGAAGGGGACAATCACCCGGCAGGATAAGGTATGCCGCCGGGTCCCCTCCTCTCTCCTGATACTGTCAGGCGTTCGGTCCATGACCGAGCGCCTGACTTTTCAGAGGGGGGTGACCCCAAAATGACTGTAAGTCATTTTGGGGTCACCCCTCCAATGGTGTCACCCGGGTGCGGGTTGCACCCCCCGCACCCACCTTGTGATGCCACTGGCTACAGTCATTATCAAGCACAATATTTTACTTCAACTGACCCCAAACGGAACTTTCCTGTTCCAAAGGACCTTGTCCTGGAGACTCTGAACACATTTCTACGAAGATGGAATAGGAGCCTCCTGACCACATGCCAAAGACCACTTATTCTGTAATCTGCCAATAACTTAGTAAGGAATAGATTGAGAACAGTGAACATTATCAGGCTAACATAATCAGTACTTTAGTGTTGCATGTTTCTCTCAGATGCATAGGACCACAAAGCAGTGTTCTGGGGAAGGGTGGTAGGGATACCTACAAAGCACATGTCATGAAGCCGGAGTTAGCCTGTGGGGCCGGACTGCTGGACAGGCACCTGCGCATGCACGTGTGCATGCGCATCATCCTACACAGAGGATTGTGCGTGGCCGCGTGCCTGTACATAGGACGCATGGACGTACGCACACACCCTTCCTAATGATGGCGCCAACAGGGCTATTCAAGGCTGAGACACCTTGACCTCCCTGCTGACTGATCTTCAGCTGTAACCCTGCTCCTGAAACCTGTGAACCTGTTCGATCATATGTTACCGACCCGGCCTGCTTGACCTCGCTCCTGTTCTGTGCTCCTTGACCTCGGCTTGTTCTTCTACCTCTCTCCTTTCTGCTCCCTGGTTACCTCGCTGCCTGCAAGTTATTGACTCGGCCTGTCTCTGATTACGTCCTGCCTTTTGATTGTGTACCTTGCTGCCAGATTGTTGCTGACCCGGCTTGTCTCTACTCTGCTTCCAGGATCCTGCACTACAACCTGCATTCTGCTAAGGGACCCCTGCAACCTGCACGCAGCTCTGACAGGAGTCGCACCCTACCGCCTACTGGCTCAAATTGTGAAAGAGTGATTCGGGAAGTATGAGACATAATTTTCCAATATGCATTGGCCACCATACAGTCCAGACCTTAACCCCATTGAGAATCTTTGGGATGTGCTGGAGAAGATTTTACGCAGTAGTCCAACTCTCCCATCATCACTACAAGATCTTGGTGAAAAACTAATGCAACTCTGGATGGAAATAAATGTGACATTGCATAAGTTTATCAAAGCAATGCCATGAGAATATGTGCCGTAGTCATAGCTACAGGGGGTCCAACTAAATATTACAGTGTGTGACTTTTTTTGGCCAGGCAGTGTATATATAAAATGTCCACCCAATTAGCACATACAATTTCATGCTTAGAACTGGCTTATACTCAGAAGGCATAAAAATCATGAAACATATGTAAATAGTCATACAGGTTTTTTTAATAAGGCAAAGAACAATATGCAATATAGAAGTAACCCACAGCAACCAATTACAATCCATCACCCTTGCCCTAAACTGAATTAGTTGTTATGGGTTTCTACACCTTGCACATCTGTTTACCCTTGTCTTTCTGTACACTGCCTTTGTAAATACACAAAGCGTTTATGTAAACCCAAAATCTGTTTTTCAGTTTGACATCATGTCTCATTGAATATAGTTTTCCAAACCACCGCCTCTTAAATTGCAGGAGAGTTGTTAATTTGATGCGTGTGGCTCCTTCAGTTGGCTGTTGGGCTGCTGATCAAGTCTATCCTAAAGGAGCTTGCATTGCAGCCTGACAACACTGCTGCTTATTGTGAGGCAATAGTACTCAGCCTGCTACAGGAAGTGCTGTTACTGGCAGGATCTTCAGGTAGGAAACTTTACAAAGGATTAAAAAAAGACTTTATGTTTAAGAAAACTGTATACAGTGAGGTATTAAGGCAAACATACTGAATATAGATTTAGGGTTGACAAACTTTAAGATTAGAATACATAAGAGCTTTTCCTGCCTACAAAAACTTTTTTTTTTTTAAATCGCTCACTGTGTAATGCTTACAATGTCTAACATAAAGTAATTATCAAAGGATCCAAATTTTCTGAAGTAGAAAACAGTGTTGACCTACTGATCTAGAAAACCTTTACTATAAAATTACACATGCAGGTATTTACTGTTCTCTGGTTATTTAAAAGTGAAAAATATATCCTGGAAAATTGTAATCCAGTTTTGGATTTGTGTTTTTTTATTATTTATTTATTTATTGTGATTACCTAAGTATAACATGTTGCTACTCAATAGTTATTTTTATAAACAAGTACATCAGATTGTAATTTTTGGTAAACCTTAGAAACATCCTCGCCCTATGATTCAATGACAACCATTATAACCTCTGCTTCACATGTAATATTTTAGTCTGTCACTTATGAAGGCAGTTGGACATAAACAATATACAAATGGCAATACAGGCTTAAAAGTTGTATAAAAGACAGTTCAACATTTTGAAGAAGGAAAGAATCTCCCTGGTGAGAGGAACTTGTACCCATTTCCAGAGGACAGTTTTAAGCTGCGTAGAGAACCAGGCATGTTAATAGACGGGGTGGATTGCGTTATATTTGCTACATTAATGTTTTCAGTGTGTTTGTGTCCATTTGGTGGATTTGGCTGTGCAGAATCAACCTGCTTTTTCTGAGCAGATAGTTCTTTAAGTTCGAGATTATCTACAGCCTCTCCTTTCTTGCTATGTCGTGGAGAAAGGTTTAACAAGCTAAGGACATCTTTCTTTGAAGTCATTGTTCCTGGAGTTCCACGCAGTATTTTGATTGGACCTGATGTATGCTGAGGGTTACTTGTCCAGAACATCTTCAGATTGTGAATAGCCTTCACCTTCTCATCAATTGCAGCAAGTTTTAATTTATCCAAATCTGGGGCATCAGCGGGACTTGATCGGGCAGAACCAGCAGAGGAGTATGAAAGTGCTGGAGATGAGGTACTTCCTGCAGGGGATTGATGACCTGAGCTTGGGGAAATATTTTGAGGAGATCTTGAAATATGGGAACTATATGGGGAGCTAGGATATTTCAATTTGAAGTGAGGAGAATCTGAACTTGGAGAAGGCTGGTTACTGTGGAGACCTCCTGCTTCTTTTAGAGAGGTTTCAGAGTTTGCTGGGCTGTTATACCCTGAGCTCACCTTCTGAAATGAGGAACTTCTAGTTGGAGGCTTTGGTTTCACAGTAACTGGAGACGGCATCCCTTTTTGGACAGGTCTACTAAATGCACTTGTTTCTGAAGACCTGAACAAAGAACTACCATTTGGTGTTGTAGCACCATCAGGTGAATTACTTATTTTGTTCAAACTTCCGCTTCTTTGAAGACGTTCAACCGCAATCAAATGGCTTTGAGTCTCTTCTAAAATTTTTTGAGCCAGCTCTTCAGGATTGAGCTTAGGATTGTTCTCTTCTTGAGATTTCACTGTACTGTCTGTTTCTGTACTCGACTGATCTGATTCCCCAGTATCAGAGCTTGTAAGTTTTCCAACTTTTTGGAATGGTGAGTTTTGACTTGGAATTAGAGCTAGTTTAACAGGTGAGTTAGGTGTGCTTATACTACCCTTTGAGTTTACAGAAACTTGTATTGTTTCCTGAATGGTGCCTTGTCTTAGGTTAGGATCAAGGCTTTCTGTGTATGACAAAAGAGGTTCATTGCTTATTATAGAAAATCCCTCATACTCCTCCTGTTCTTCTTTGCCTAACGACATCTGGGTTTGTGGGGAAGACTGGCCTCTTCCTGAGGTCCTAAGAGAATAAATATGTTTTGGTCTGTCGTGGTCTTGACGTAGTTTGTGTTCTCCTTCAGGTAAGCAATCTGGTTTAGAGACAAAACTCATTGACGAGGCAATGGAACTTAGACTGTAGACAGAGATAGCATCTGAAGCCATGCCATCTGGACAGGTTGGAGAGAATGGATGACCAGGATACCCTGGTGGCATTGGGTTAGACAAAGACTGCGCAGATGCCAGTGATTCAAGTGATGAAGAGCTGTCAAGACTTAGGCGTTTTGGAAGCTCAGTAGAATCTAAAAAAAATGAAATGAAGGTTTTATCAATATTTTTAAATGGGAACGATATGCACAAACGTTTTTGTAACTTTGTAATCAAAGCAAAAACACATTCTCACCAAAATTGATTATAATATAAATAAGCCTATGGTCCAAAAAGACCAAATAAACCATTGCAAAACCATTTTTAAAGAGGACTATATTCAGTACTGCTCTTTTCAAATATGCTTTCCTCATCCATTCTAATTAGTCAAGAACAAAAAAAATCCTGGTAAGAAAATAAGGAAATTTGTCACAGGACTTTGATAAGTCATGTAACAGGGCTCTCCATCTATCACGGAGTATTATCTGCAGCGCCATGCCAAGAACAATGTGGGACGATCAAAGACAGCAAACTGGGATGATCTGCAAAAAGCATAATTTATCCCCTTATAAATTACAAAAAGCATATTCAAATCATACCAAAAAGAGCTAGAAGGGATTGCAGAGCAAACTGCATTGTTCTTTTGTTGGCTTGTTTGCCAGTTTTCAAAATGACTTCCTCCTGGCCCACTTCACACAAATCAAAACCTGAAAGAAGAACAAAATATGAATTTAACTTTTTGAATTGAAAAAACATTGAAAAGTAATATTATCTACATTTAACATTAAAACGTATGTGCAGACATACAGGTTTACATAAGATCCTGTGTAAAATAAAAGTAGTCCCTATGGCATCTCAACTCATACGTACATACATGCACTTATGTCTGCAAGAGCTGAGATGCATACTATGTACAGTCAATTCAGAATGACTGAAGAGCCTAAATGCTGTGTCTACGGATGTTTTGTCCCCTCTAATATCATGCTTGTACATATCAGCCTGATCTTTAAATCAATCTGGCATATCAAAATATTCATAAATAACATTTTTAAACAGCCCATGTAATGGTACAGTCTTGCCATGTACCACAATTGCTGATTAGATCTGTATGCCTTCTTACCATATAGTAGTTTTGCTCTCTGCTGCCTTCCTAGGAGGCTACTTTAGATAATGTTGTGGCATATGAGACATGAAACTAAAATAGCAGAAAATTGAAATAGAGAAAATCCTGAAGCTGACTTTTGTCATAACACAACTAGCAAACATCTGGCCAGTCATGGATGTAGGAGTCATTTTGGGAGTGAATGCATTTTCTGATGTGCACTAGTGTGTATTGTGCACTGTAAGAAATACAATTTCTTTTAAATACTTCTGTACTATATTATTGATCTATACAGAATGGAAAAGAATTATCACAGAGGGATTAAGAGAGTGGATGGATGGATCCACACTCCGATACTGCCTCTAGAGGTCCACCAAATAAGTTTGCTAAAGATGGAGTTTACTCAGGTGGATGTCATCACTGCTCTACCACATGACAGTGTTCTGGTCTGGTAATCAGCCTTGTAGATCTAAGCAATATCACATGTGGCAAAGTCACATGCTCCTATAAGAAATGGTGGGAGGGCTCCAAGAGAGCATGGTGGCGGTGAAGGACCACGAATAAGGGAGTATACTTTTGGGAAGGGAGGGGGGGAGGGTATCAGAAGACCCTGTCACTCTTAAGCACTTTTTAAATTACTGTAGAAGTAGTACAATATAATGCACACAATATTAATATTCTGCTTAACATAAGAACTTTAATAAAGTTTGTAGGAGAACGTATACTGAATTCCAGAGACTGGAAGTAGAGGAGATATTTAAAATGACATAGTGGTGATTAGCAATGGGAAAATTGATTTGCACATTAGATGCACTGCCATCTGGAATATGAGCATGTAGATTTGTCCAGTCAGGAAATAGTTATACTCCTGATTGCTTGGATTCCTTATCAGACACATCTCCATGCATATATTCAGGAGAATAATAAATAAGCAAAAAGTGGTTGTTTAGACTGGATCATTATTAGAGGGAGGGATATTTTAAAATCTTCAAATTCTTGTCCAGTAATAGAAGAAGCAGCGGTCATTTTGTTGCCTTTAGCTAATATGTGTTTTCACAGATCAAAAGAATACATAGAAAACCTACATAAATGCCCATAGGGGGTTATTCACGAAGGAGCCGAAGAATCCAGCCATAACTTCGGCTGATACTTCGGCTCTCTTCGGCCGCCAGAGCCCTTCGGTTCAGTCGAACTGAAGGGCTGCTTTTCAGGCTATTCACTATAGCCCGTACAGCAGTCGAAGGTGGCCGAGCAGCTCAGCCGAGCCGAAGGCATATGCTTCGGAGCGACTGAGCCAAAGTGACACCCGAAGCAGGGCAAACGGCCTGCCGAAGGCCTCCCCAAATGACCTGGGGACGCTGATCTGTCATTAAACAATAACTGGGTGGGGCCGGCAGCTGCCACTGCTAGCTCCGCCCATTTAAAAATCTTTATTTAAAAATTTTACTATTTATTTACATTTTAAAAATATTTTTTTCAACTTTAAAAAACAACAACTTGTGATTGATTTTCTATTCTGCTTGGTACCACGAAGGTACTGAGCAGAATAGCCAGGCCGAATGCCTCTCTGCGGCATTCGGCTATTCAATAACTGCCGTTCGACCCCTATGAGAATAGGGGCGAACGGCAGCGAGTGAGCTGCCGGAGATTGGGCTCAGCCGATCCAAATGTTGGATCAGCTGAGTCGAAGTCTTTCTGCACTTCGGCTCAGCTGAGCGAAGGCAGCCGATGTACAGCTGAAATCAGCCGTACAAGCCAGAAGTGAATAGCCGAACAGCGTTCGGCTCACTTCAATTCGGCTGGCTTATTAGTGGCTTTTTAACATAAATAATATTCTTGTCATATAATGAAAACATTTAACATACCTAGTGCTGCTAAAAACTCATGACATCCAGGTAATCTCCAAAGCTGAACACTGATGGACACCTGTATAGGGACTGTAGAAAAGTCATGTTCTTTGTCTGTCTGCAGCTGAACCAGGACCTGATGTAGCTAAAGAAAGAAAAGATCAAATGAATCAGAGGCACACCATGGAATAAAACTAGCCAGCAGTCATCACTGACCTCTACTTCTGAAATTACTAGTTTCCTGTCTGTCATGCTAGTGTACTAACCTCAGTTTATTTTAAGTCACTGGTTAAAAACAAGTATGCAGGTTAGGAGTTCTTATATCACTCTGACTTCCCTAACCTGTGTGCTAGTTTCAGGCAACATTTCCATTTGAACAGTTGGACAACTGGTCCTATGTCGCTCCTATTCTCCCAGGGCTAGGTGGAGAAAAGTGCTGGATGGTTGGCTGTGAAGCCTGGAATAAGGTAAGTTTTCCTCTCTGTTATACACAACTACTGGTAGACCACAGCATTGGATTGGAATCTAACAGAAATTGAATTTTTATCAACTAATCAGAGTTAAGCTTAATGCTTAAAAAGGTACAATGGAAATAAATGGACAGTTTTATCTGCTAAAGGAAAGGGAATACTGTTTTCTTAATGACAGCCTTAACTAATATGGATTACGCAACTTTTACTTTATTTTAAAGGAAAATTGCAATTTTTATTATAAATGTGTGTGTGTGTATATATATATATATATATATATGCCATTTTGCAGTTTACAATAATTAACTATTATCCTTCTATTTCAAGTAGCAAGCAATGGTTTCCTAAAATGGCAAAGACATTTTGAACTTGCACCTATAGAAGCAGTGTACAGTAGATTGCAAAAAATAACAAAAAAAACTGCGGTTTGGCTTTAGTTATATTTTAAAAGTTTCAGACATCCCTAACTTTGTCCTGAAAAAGTCTCAGAAATTCCCACAAATTGTCCTGCAAAAGCATAGTTTGGTTCAGGCATCTGCAATCAGCAGCAAGTAATGTAAACACAAGGTATGTCATACAATTCACGGTATCCTATCAAGCTGAACAATTCCACACTGCCTGTCAGCAAGAATTGCCAAGATCTACTATTAAGCTCCTAAGAATTGGATTGCTCTGTCTGTTATGTTGTATCACTATAATGCCAGTATTTGCATTTATTTTACTGTAATAGACAAGGAGGAAATGGAATAACACTGACTGATGAATTAGTGAATCTAAATTTGTCATGTACTTACCACTCCAACCATATTTTTAACAGCCTTCAGAAGCCAGCAGATTACAAGCAGAAAAATAAAATTTAGCAGAGGAAAAAAAGAAAAGAGAAAACAAGCCTTAAAATGCGAGCAAAGGTTACAGCGCAATATGTTCATTCATTTGTGTTCATGCTGAGAGAGGTTAGCTATATACAGTCATGCATCCACAATTAACACCTGGAAGAAAGCTGAAAATGCCATTCTTTGTATCCTACCCCTTCCCTTGGAACAAATAGTGCCTATGTCCCCATATGAGACTGAAGTGTTATCTAACCAATGATATATCAACATGCAAAGCGTTAGTATACCGCAGCAAAGAGAAACTAGACAAGAGAATGAAGGCAATTGTTCTGACTGAGCGTTATAACTCTCTGCAGGCTTTTGGGGGTAAATGTGTCTACTTATGGACAACTACATTTAAGTACAGTATGTCTGTTCAAAATGTAACGCCTCTCAGGTACCTTATGGTAAACCCACCTGCCATTGTGTTAAGAGTAATTGGCTTATTCTGTAAGGCAAGTACACAGAGCACAAATTATGTGCAAAGTGCACTGACACCGGGAACCAGACAGAATTATCTTAATAGTCAAATGGGTTAAGAAATGGTTTCCTGTAGGTCATTATTGTTACTGAGCTTTGCACATCACCAGGGGGAATACTGGCAACATTTGAACAGGAGGACAAACACAGCCAAGTGGTCCTTTCATGTTAGGGACAGATTTATGTTCCAGCATCAGCTTCCTTTAACCAGTTGACATCCGCGGTGTTAAACCCCCTTCCCATCCAGGCCATTTTTCAGTATTCAGCGCTGCGGTACTTAGCTCTTGACATTCGGTCACATAGTATCCCAATTCTCAGATGTGATGGCTACATTAAGTTTTCTTTTTTCTCCTTTGTTTTCACCTAGTGATTCTACCACTAACATGCTTTCTGTCCAAGGGTGACAACTTTACTCACTGTGCTGCACCTATGAAGGAGCAGAGTTGTCACCTGGGGACTGGGAGTATGTTAAGACTACAAAACACCTCCATCTCTAATAATTTCCACAACACGGGGGTGATCTGTTGTTCACACAAGTAACCTGTGCAGTGTAAATAAGATGTTTAAGATAACACTGCAGAGTCAGCCCTGGATTTCTGGCAAGCTCAACAGGGTTTTTTTTTGCAATTATTGAACAGATATAGCATACACTTTCAAATGTGTATTTAACAGCCTAAAAGGGCCCAAATGAAAGAAGTTCATTATTAGGGTTTACAAACACTACAAATGTCTAGCTTGTAGATAAGACACAACCTTGAGAATTCAATAGGCTCATTTAACAAATCTAACACATCAAGAAAAGGTTCCCTATTTTAAAAAATGTGACAGTCATTTTCAGCAGCATGCAATGAGATTTGAAAGTGACAGTCACGTGGATCAAAACAAAGATCCTCGTGATTCTGTAAAGATTTGTGAATTGATCCTATTGTGTGTAAAGTGCACTAGGTGGGCAATCCTTACAAACTCTAAAACCTATAAGTAAAATGTGAACCGAGCACTGGTCATGGTAACCCGGTAATCAGCTTTCATTAATCTGCCTACTGTGACCTTATACTGCATTTCCAAGCAATGCCACCAATTCAAGCATTGCTTTCAACAAGCTGGGCCATGTAAGGGATGACTTCAGATAAAGATCAAGCACCTGCGTGAAATGAACTCATTATTGCAAAAAGATGTCTCTACTGAATGTGGGATTTCCCTTCACCCTTTTTACTGCATTGAATACTGATGGAATCAGGGGTAAAAGACACATTAGATTCTACCTCTGCAGCCAATCTCAAAGCTCCTTATGTGTGTGCCTTAAGCCAATAAATATGTATTAACACCTGCAATTGGTTACTGCACTATTGTGTTACTGATTACACAGCCCTATGAGTGGGTGGCATAAGAACATACTGTAAATGATTGGCTGTGTCCTGGTATACAAGCTTTGGAAAGGCCAAGAGAAGAAACAGACAATAGCTCAATGTTGCCCTGTCATGCCATACCAGCTCTCAGTGCAGCTCTTAGAATACAATGAAGCTAGCATGCAAATAAGACAAGCAGCTCAGCTTGTAGATCTAGCACCCATAGGTTTAGACATGCACACCGATTATGAATGAGATCTGCCTCTTCTTTAGCGCTGTGCTTGCAAGGCCATACACAGATCAGCTTATGTGCAATGTGATGGACAGCTGTAGACACATGATGCAGAATTATAGATTATTCAGAAAGCATTATTATAGAACACTCTGCTCAGAACCATGCCCGCACTAATGGTGTTGGCTAATGGTGTTGGCTTCAAGGGTGTTGGCAAGAGTTACAGTCGACTGATAAGACTTTGTAAAGTAGCCACCACTCCAAGCTCGCTCCTGTGATGGACTACAATCTCAGTACAAATTAGTAAACTAAACATGAGATTGTAGTCTATCACAGGAGCGAACTTGGAGCGGTGGCTACTTTACAGGGACCATGGAGAACGGAAGTAGCCACCCCCCAGAAGGAAGGGCAGTGTCAGCACCAATTCAGAGATGATTTGAGGACCTACAGCTGAGTGATACACAAATAAGATACATTTTTTTTTAATAGGTAAGGTTCTTGAATGCATTTTTAAGGTTTGACTTGTGAGTTTACTGTCACTTTAAGCATAAATTGCAGAACAATGCCAACAACCCACAAAAACAAGTCAGGAAGCAACTGAACGGTCAGAAAAATGCTCATATGTTACTCTGAGTTACTGCACATTACACATTGCATTAATAAGCTTGTTAGTCTGATAAAGCAGACATTATTTTTCAGTGTTTCTTAATAAATGTGGTTCACCATATAATTAATGGGTTCCATTTGTTATGAACGTACAATTGTAATTTAAATAAGATGCCAAAGCAAACCCTACTTACCCGATTAATCAGCTGTTCTCCAGTTTCTGAGGCTGTGATCAGTTTACAAAGAGCTTGAAGTGCTGCATGGGGCAAACCTACAATCCAATGACAAGTAAATCATGAATTAATGCTTGGATGTTGTATTGCAGAAGTACATTTACACAGTTCCAATTTGGGTGGATGGACCCTTTCCACAGGTGGAACATACAGTATATATATATAAAATACAAAAAGGAATGCAGCTCAGTATTCATTAATAAATCATTAAATGTATTTTTACTGCAAGCATTGTAAGTACCCTATATGACTTGGTATCAATTTTTTCTACAGCGCCTCTTAGACTGTGAGATTGAGGGGAAGGACGGGGATCCAATCAGGTCTGCTGCTTGCAAATGTGTTGCCAAGGAAAATGCTGATAGCAGGATAGAGCAGAGTGAGCAGAGAAATGGCCTTATTACTTTATGGCTGCTCTTTCAATGTCCAATCAACAGACTGGGGGTATACAGTGGGGGCACCACTGTATTCCTCTCCACTGGAGTTGAACTGAATTGAATTAGATGGATTGCTGCTAGAGGTTGGGCTGTCCACTGTGACTTGGCACCCTGTACTATCCCCCACAGGAAGGTTGGGGAAGTGGTGCTGGAGTGTTATCTACTACTGTAACCTTCCAGGCATTTTCAGCAACGTGGACAATAAGGACCCTTTCACATGGGAGGTCAGATTGAACAGACTAGCACTGGGCATCCGATCGGGCCTGCCTGAAAAGTGACAGCCGGACCCGATCTGATGCCCAATGCTAGTCTATGGGCAGCCGGATCTAAACAGATGGGCATCTGTTCACACCTGGGTACCCCCAACTCTAGCCAGGTCGAGAAAAACAAACAGTACAGTGTTCCGTTTCGCCGGACGTGATCGCACTGGATCGGTGTAATCTGATGTAAACTGACACATGCCCATTCACATCCAACTCCCCATTGGCCGACATGGGGTCCGGCAGTGTTATTCCTTTCCTCCATCGCAAGATGGGCAAAAAAACTGCGCGAACTTGGATGTCACAGTGGTGACATCCGATCTGTACTGCTCTGATGAAAAGCAAATGTGTTTCTACATATGGCAAATGTTACCCAAAAAAGTATTTATAAATAAGAAGAAACACATAAAATAAAACACAGCATAAGATATTTTGTAGCTCAATAGCTGCAGTCAGGTGTTGAGAATCAGATAGAACAGACCAGACTGTTGTGTAGGAACTTTTTTGTTATAATTTTTTGCTCCAATGTTACAATTGCTCAGTGTGTCTTGCAATCCGCAGTGTGGATCAGTACACAGCTGAGTAGAAATGTCCATAAGGTGACATTCTGTTTCTCACAGAGAGCTCTCTTTTTACCCTGGTATTCCGACACCCAATATATTGCAAAGAGTTAATGTCAAGACCCCTTTCAATAACACGACCTTAGGCAGAATTGTGATTTTATTCAAATTAGACATTATGTTACAGATTGACTGTGATAGACATGACATTATAGAGACATGCTTGTGCCGCACTCCCCAGTTAGGGTCATTTATAGAAACATATTGTGTTGCCACCTGACAATCATTTTAGGTAGCTGTTGCAGCTTATGCTGCTTCAGCTTTCACTCCTTCCTCGGCTTGTATTGGTAATTACAGTTTTTAATTAGTGTGTAATAGACTATGTCTAGCCATCTGCTTATTTGTCCTGAATTCATATAATCTCTTGTGTATTCTTCTGGAACCGGAAATCATATTGTTCACAAAAAAAAAGTATCCTTACCTAAGAGGGACTGTATGGTTGTACTGCACTGTTGTAGACGGTCACCGGGGTCAGATGTGGGGAAAAACACTGCTGCTGGGAGACCACTTACTGGTGGGTCAAGGCGAAACCCCACAGCTGTCAGCAGTGACTGCCAGCCTTGTACTCCTCCTACTTTATTTTCCACACTCTGCTGGGACGTGTACATGGAATTACGCTGTCCATTCTGAATCCTCTGCAAAGACTTCTCCACCTACAGAGCATTAAAGACATGATGCACAATAATTTTAACAACTGCAAATAGACAA
The DNA here is from genome assembly GCF_000935625.1 of Nanorana parkeri. NCBI lineage: Eukaryota > Metazoa > Chordata > Amphibia > Anura > Dicroglossidae > Nanorana > Nanorana parkeri. The sequence continues at coordinate 802,316 of NW_017306570.1, forward strand.
TCAATTTTGCAAGTCATATATGGATAGTTCAAGAAGAACAACACCCCAGCTTTGAAGAAATCCTGCCCCAGCATAATTTTGTAAACGTTTTTTAAGTCAATAATACTGTATATATTGATTTGAATGTACAGTTTCCTTCACAAACCCTAACTGTGCCCCATGAATGTCTGTATAACATGGCTGTTGATTGGTGAAGGCACCACCATATTTTTGTAGATACAATTTGCAGTGAAGTCACTGCTTATGCCCAGAGGCGGTGATACAGTATAACACAATTATTTTGTTTCCATATATTCTAAATGCAAAAAGAAGTTGAAAAAAAGAAAAACTTGCTTTTCTGGTTTAACCACACAATGTAAAGAGTTGAGCCTCAGGGTTTTAACCCAATCTACAGCCCCAATTTTGAGGGGAATGCTAATTGTGATTTCTGGACGCACACAGCATATCCATTTAAATTCTCTAAACAGTCTAAATGTACTTATAGGTATGTCATTACAATGGCCTAATCTGTTGAAAACACCCAGCCATATGCTTATGTCTCCCACATAGATACCACTGTCTCTTAGCTGATGGGGGAAATAGCGATAGCTTGGAAACATTGTTTCCTCCTCATCTGTCCTTACCCTCTACATATAATAAATAAGAAAAGTGGTTCAAGCTGAGTCTTCTTATTGTTATGTTGGTCAGCTGATGCCAGTTGATGGCTGACAGATCATGTATTAGTCTGACACCTTAAGTATAACAAGGCAGCTAGGGGGAGCAGTGTTGCATGACAAACATATAACATTCTTAAGTAGTGGTCCATTTTAACTCATTCAAGTAAAAAAAACAAAAAACGACAGAATTTATAACGATTCCAAGTGAATAAATCTTACCAGATGCAAGAGAACTCTAAGAGCATCTCTTGCACGGTCAGGGTTCTGGAGGATCTCAGATAAGGCTTGACCAATGAGCGATGATGGACTGTTCAGCTTTACATCACTGCCGATTAGCATGTATCCTGTACAAAATTTTCAAATAATTATAGTCATGAATGTAACATATCAGTCAGGCATGTGTTTCTTAACATAATATAGAACTTTAAAAAAAGCTTTATTGGCAATATACTTTAATAAAGTGTTGATGTGAATGATTCTTGTTTCTTTGTATGTTTAAGAATTTATGTACAGCAGTGTTTTCAGTGTTTTATCATGGGTCAATGATTCTTCATTGTCATTGGCTTCAAGTTAGTTGTTACCGTCTCATGAATGGCAACTATCAACACAATGAGTGACTTTAATCAGCACTTGCAATAATAATATTATTTGGAATAGTTATATGGATCATAATGTTTTTAAGTTACATGGCTTATTGTGATGTACCTGAACCAAGCCCAAAATAAGGAGAGGGCAAAAGACTAGTTTCCAACCCTGCCTGTTGGCCCACTGCAGCTGTTCTTCATCCCACTATTGACTTTCTATGCTTTGTTTTGCACCATGTCTCTGTTTGCAGAGACATGGTGCAACATTACTTCTAATGTTAGAGCTGCCACCCTGATTGACTGGTGATCTGATCATGAATGTTCAAGAAGCAGGAGGAGATGTGGAAGAAGTACAGATTTACAGAATGGATGAATTACCAGCAGGTAAATCCTTGCACTGCATATTTTTAGGTACTGCTTTCTTTCCAACAAGGTGAGCGGCAAGCAGCACAAAAGTGCTCACACCACATCTTTGGAGACTAGAAGTGAGAGGAGGTAGTTCCTTAAATTATGTCACACTGCCAATATACAGCTATGGGGTTCTAGCACAGGAGGTGCATTGTTATTTTTCAAGAGGAATTCAAGATAAAAGGCACACTTCCAGGGTGCCACTTAGGCACAATAAATATTTCTAAATGTTCCCAATAACATAGTAAATCTTCACTTTTTAAGTTCAGGTCCACTTGGGAAGATAAAAATAAGATGTTTTAAAGGATCTGACCATAACTGATATTTCAGTCGTGGTTAGAACCCAGTGTGCTTCAGTGGTAAGATCTCTACACTGCAGGTGCCCAATTTACCTAGCTGCTGGGTCAATGCAAATTGCCAGCTATGAATATTATGTACGAGAGAGCAGTACATAACCTACCTCTCAAAAACACACTAACAAAAAAAAAAACCCACTGGGTTTATACTCCAGGCGGCAAAATATACCTGCTCAGTGAACCTTGGTTTCAAAAAGCACTTATGCGTTGCTCTGTATTTTCTAAGGGACAGAGGGCAATACATGAGCGCCTTTTTGAAACCAAGATCTACTGAGCAGTCACATTTTGCAGCCTAGAGTATGAGCGATGTGCTGGGTTTCAACCTGCACATTGGTGGGCAGTTCAACCATGGTGCACTCATAATTATAATATCAGATTCATCTGGATGATCCTTGAAATTCTGCATCCCTACATCATTTTCAAACATTTTATGTACATGTACATGTTTCTGATTATGTATAATCTAAAATGAAAGCTCTGTATTTACTGGTCACGTATAACATATTCATTGTATAAAAAAGTAAATAAAGAATTTGCAATTATTTTCCTTTAGACAGCAAAGACTATGAAACATCACCAACACATCTCCCTGTATTAGACATTGATGAGTATCTCTATAATGATTAATTATGTTTATTTATAAGATAAATCAGGTTGTCTTTTTGCTATGCCTGTTCTTTCACTGCTCCATGTGCAATGCTCATTTAACTTATCAGTTAATAAACAGGCTACTCTGAAATATTGATTATAACCTTTTCAGTCTCATTATGTTTCAGTTAACTTATGAGAAGCAATGAGCAAGAATTTCTCAGCTCGAAAGCATTCTGATCAATAATTTAATTTGCTGAACTTTCTATATTATGTTACAGTCCAGATTCATTGCTGAAGTGTTTTTAGAGTTGTCAACCCCCTACCCTTAAAAAAGACACAAACATAGTTGCTAATACTTCTAGGTGCCTTTAACTAGTGATAAAGAAGACCAAAGGCTCAAAATCAACTTTGATTTAGTGTTGCAGGCAGAGATGTGAAAGAAGTATACAGTGTTCAACACGTGTCTTGTTCACTCATATGTTTGCACAGCCGCCTGAACTTTGACCAGGGGAAATATCTAAATTTTATTTGATGCAATGATGTTATTGCAGATATTGAATGCATGGCATTATTAGAGCATTCCATACGCTTAAAAGCATTCAGCAGACACAGCTATGTATAGAGTTCTTCAGTGACAATAAGTGTGATGACTCATTGCCATAAAACAGAGATTATGAACACTATATATCAAAAGGATGACTTTGTTACAATCTAATTTTGATCACAAATATGTCTGTGAAGGTTCTCATTTATCCAGGTCATGGTATATCTGTAAAAAATAAGTCAAGACAACTGGACTTCTGTATTTTTCTTGAAGACGTTTCATTGGTCATCCGACTAGCTTTCTCAATTCAGAATGACGATGTCCAGTTGCCTTGACTTATTTTTTACAGCTAGATCACAAATAGGTTAGAATTTCAAAGGCCGTATATGGATTTTTTTTTAAATTGGCGATAATTAGCATATACTTTATAACTAATTATTTCTTCAGCCTATTTATTGTTTTAAATGGAGTAGGGAAAAAACAGAATCTCCATCAGGTGTTGCAGTGTCACCAGAACAAGAAATGAGGGGCATTGTTGTATCTGAGCAAAGACATCAAAAGGACAGTTTGCAAAACTTATTGCCAGGAAAATACTCCCCTTGAAGTGGGACTGCCCCTGCCATGCAATGGGTTAAATTCTCATTTAGGTCTAGGGTACCTGGGTGAAGCACTTTTATTTATGTACAGGGCTATTCACAAAAGGGTGACGAGTTTGGAGAAGGCAGGAGAAGTGAACAATCTAGGAAAAAATAGTTGATTTGGAGAAATTGTCCAATTCAGCTCACTTTCCACTTCAGCTATTTTGTCCCAGGTTGTTCACTACCCCTGCCTTCTCCAAACCCCTCACCCTTTTGTGATTTTAACCCTGTTAGTACCTACTCCTGCAGGGTCCAAAACCAGCACCAGCAGCCTCTTTCCCCCTATGGTGGTTGGGGACCTGCCGATGTCATCACACACAAGGCCAGGGGATGCCATTGGTCAGTCCACAAGTGTGAGCATAGGAGGGACAAGGTGAGCGCCGATTGCTGGGGGCAGCTAAATGACAATTTAACCCTCACAGTCTGGGTGTATCCCCACTTCAAGGGGGTGTTTTTTTTCCCAAAGGTAGGCTTTAACCATTACAGGTTCTCAAATTACACAATGAAAATGTTTGGATTGCTGTCTACATCCCAGCTGGATAAATTTTCAATTACTTCCTGTCTGAAGACACCCTGTCATTGTGACAAATGTGAGTGGAAGTCACTCCAAGGGGATAGCAAAAGACACCTGAAAAAATGTTTAAACCGTTCCCAGTCTATACAGAATAATAATAAAAAAATGGTATTGCATTGCACCTAACAAAATCAACATACCTAATATGTTAGTATTTAGGTATGCGCCTATTACCTACTCTACTGTAGTATGGGTGAGCTATATAGCTTTTCTATGCATTTATTAGCTTTTTTCCAGTAGATGTGGTGATGTAAATGGCTGCATGTAAATCACAGCAGCTCTTCTCTGTGAGGCCAGTTTGAGTGATGAGCAATATCTGCATCCTAGGCTGATGTCAGCTCTGCAGAGCTCTGCATTTCAGAAAGGTTTGAAAAGACTCTTGTCTGACAGGGAAAATACATTTTCCTTGAGTGTCAGCAGCCAATATATATAATAAAAAAGGAAGAATAAAGTTTTCTGGAATGCCTGTAAAACATCACCTCTACACTGAGCTAACATGTATTAACAATAGGTAAAGACAGCCAATTTCACATAATAATTACACGATTGACCATTTATTGTAACGACAGCCAAGTGCTGGAAATGCCAAGACTATTGTTTCTGAGTTCTGTAATGTTTGAGTCCATGCATGTGCCTTGAACATTACTTCCATATGTTTACTTTGTGTCCCCGTATTAACCATATCAGCCACAATAAACCTTATGGTTTCACATGAAAATAACATGGTCAAAGCAATAAAAAAAAGAACCTTAATAAGCTGAAGTACCATTTTTCTATATTCTGTCATGTTTTTGGATGGTCCGCTCTATATGGATGGACTGCTCTGGAATTGCCCAGTTAGACCTCAAATATGACTTACAGTCAGGACATGTTTGGGCACTTTAAAGTGGATCTGAACTGAAAAAGTGAAGTGTGCTATTTTATAGAGAAAATTTGAAAATGGTAATTTTGCCTAAAAGATGTACCCTTTGTCTTGAATTCCACTTGAAGAATAGAGGTGACCCTGCTGGTATGCTAGTGTATAACAGTGTGTCTCCTGTTCTGTTACCTCATAGATGTATATCTGCAGTGTGCTCACTGTTCTTGCTGGAGAGAAATTTTACCTGGGAATGTGCAGGGCAAGGGTCCCACAGTTTCTGCTATATTCACTCTGTCACTCCGGTATTCCACCACCTCTCCTGCAGCTTCTTAACTATTCCCTCACCAGTCAAAAAATTCCCAATCATCAGGGGGCAGATCTGACAGGAGAAGCAAAGCCCTGCTGATCTACCAAAATTGCTATCCATACACAATGAAACTATGTTGAACAAGGCATGCTAAGTTAGTAATTGAGAAAAAATCAGTTAAAAGAGAACTATGGTGTAAGTGTTTTTCCCCATAGTTCTCTTTAGGGTCACGGGAGGACATATACTAACCTTCTCCCGTGACCCAAAGCTCAGTATATAGCAGGCTATTGTTGCCTACTATATAATGAGACCGCTGCAGCTGGGACGGATCCCAACAATACTGTCTGGATCCACCCAGCTGCGTGATTGACAGCTGACTCTGCCTATCTATCTGTCTGTTCCTCCAGTCAGCGCTGGAGGAGCGGAGAGGGGAGGGGGGAGAATCCCTGTGGGGAGCGGTGACTGACAGCCACCGCTCTCTGCAGTGAGATGATCGGAAAGTGAGCGTGCGACGGTATGTTTTCGCTCACTTCCCGATCGATAGAGCCAACCTGTGACAGCTTCTTTGTCACAGGTCGGCACTAACTATGAGGATGAGTGGAAATCACTCACCTCATAGTTCTCCTTTTACTCTGCTTGTCTTCTTTTGGCACAGCTTCCCAGCACAGGTCCTATGTTGCATTTGCCCTTTGCCTATGCGATGGTCAAGGAAACGTGCTGAGAATAATATGCAGGCTGCTCTTGCTTACCATCTTCTAAAAATGTTAGTTCCCTGGGTGTACTTCTGAACAGTGATTTTAATACTTGCTCAGTTACAGCCCCAGAACAAGTATGCAGACCAGGAGCTCTGACTTCACTTGCTGCACGCTTATTTCAGATTACTCACTCGGAAGTCCTGAAGTCTTGGGTCAACTTTACAGACCGGAAACTGTAGGTGAGAAATGCCTAAATATTGCTCTCAGCTCAGGACTCTTTTAAGTTTTATGTAAGATAAGTTTAAGGACTTATCTTACATAGTGGTGACTTACTAATAATTTTCATTGGAACAATACCATGGAGGATACAAATGTTGATGCCTAAATGACTATTTAAAAACATGAAAGCAGAGTATGTGCCCTTATGAGTTTTTGAAAATCACTCAAGGACTGTCTTTGAACATACATATTCTCAGATAATAATCAGATTTTGTCAGAGATATTACGCTCCCAAGTTTTTCACAGTAGCACTTGGAAGAGGTGATGACAATAGAAGATATACTGCAAATGTAATGTCAAGTAGCGAGGCAGAGTTACAAATGACATGGATAACAGCTGCATCTAATAAAAATGATGTACAATGCAGACACAAAGTAATTATCATACCTGCCCAGTTTGATGGATGTGAGTATTGCTTACTGCTCTGTACTATTTTCATTGCCTCAGACAGGGATGCACTTGCTTTCATTCCATTCAGGAGTGCTGAATAAAAGGCATGGACAAACATTTTTGAAGCAGAAACAGGCACAGGCCATAGAGATACAAGGACACACTGAGCACCGGCAGCCAAGAAGGCCCTCGTCAAGCCAATAATTCCATCAGCTGTAACTTTGTTGCTGGATTCCTGATATGATCCAAGAACCACTAGTTTTACAGGAAGCCTGAGATCCAGGACATCTGCTGCTGTCAGGAGAAATTCCTGAAGGGGTGGACAGTCTGATATACTTTCAACATCACTGGCATCATCCTGCATCTGTAAAGACTCAGGAATGGTGTAGGTGTTTCCAAAGGTGCTTTTATTGGTTCCGGAGTTGTTCTCGCTATTTGGAGTTAGTATTAAAGCTGCGAGTTTCCATGAGATGTGGGTGGCAAAGTGCACGCATTCAGCTTGTGTGAGTGCGCTCATCACCTTGTCTTTCATGGCCAAAGTGCCAACAAGAGGCTGACAACCCAATAATTCAGATACCATGTAAGCTTCCTCTTCTGCTGAGGGCATTGGTCCCCAGAGCCATCTATCCATCACTGATGGAGGAAGCTTAGGGTTTCCAATAACAGCAGCCATGGAGGTAGAACTTGAATATAAGGGAGCATTTTTCCGTAAGTGAGACTGTAAAATAAACAGAAAGAAGAACATTGATTTATTAGGGTCCAAAAGGTAGATCTGCATCAATCACCAGTGTTTATTCTTGAGTCACACTATAGCTTGATTCGCTAAAACTCATGACATCTTTAACAGTAAGAATGGCAGGGACCAAACAACAAATTAACCTTGATCTGGGATTCTATGCAATCAGTCCTCCCACACAACTTCTTATCCACAGGTCATATAATCACTTTGTACCTGCCAGCTAAATATCACTATTCTTCCAATTGCCTAACGCTGTAACAGACTAAGCTCGGACAATCGTAATCCTGCTATGAATATTTCTATGTATAGAAACCATTATAAGTCTACATTAAAAAAATTGTCTGTGGCAAAGGACTAGCAAGCATGCTTTAAGTAAGGGGCAGTGGTGGGACACTAGCATAGGCTGCCAGTAGGTTGCAGCATGTACCAAACTCATTAAATTTTAGATTTCTGCTACTCCATCATTTAAGGATGGATAATATATGATTTAAATACCTCCTGACTTTCTGAAATAAGAAAGTGGGACGTCTTCCAGCACAATATATTTAGGCAATAAACACCACTGCCACACCTCCAGTTATGCAAGCCATTGAATTTGTATGCCAAAAATGATTGGTTAAACCTAGAATTGTTTTTATGGCATCATTACTTTTCCTTCATACTGACTTGTCGAAATAGCAAACAAGATAATTAAGAGATAGATCAATGTTTTAGGCAGAACAACACTTTTGGTAGGTAAATAGAATGTTTTCATAGATATCTGTACATCAGTCCACAAAAAAAGGGGCAGCTGATGAGGAAAGAGGGACAGACCGATTTGGTTCCAAAAGAGGCACAGTGCCATCAAATGAGGTATATCATTTAGATTAAGACAAAATATATTCTGCATATATTATAGTTAGTCTCATTATAGTGAAATCTCTGATAAACTCAAGAAGTGGACGGTTTTGTAACCTTTAAACAACAGGTTAACCTTCATTAGTAGGGAGTGGGAATGAGCTCAGGTTCAGTCCAAGCCTGGTCCGAACCTAAGCTACACCAAATAAAGAAGTGCCATGGACACTTTCACCCAATCAGCTGCAAGCCCAACAAAGGGGCAGGATGTGCCGATATCATTTACCCTATATGGCCACATAGCTATATTAGGTAAATGTCCACCAAATATAGGCATGTAGCCATATAAGGTCATTGGCTGCATCCCACTCCTTTGCGTACATCAAGCTGTGGGTGGGGAAGAGCTCAGGTTCGCTCTGGGTTCAGTCCAAACCTGAACTCATCCCTATTTATTAGTATTGGAATATTGTTGTACAACAGATGCTTACCACTGTTTCTAATAACTAGCCCGTGATTTGCTCTGCAGAACATTTTCTGCAAGTTAGTTTTCATGAATGACAATTTTCATCATGTTCAATGGTGTTAAATTTGGAGCTTATAAATATCTGAAATATTTTTTGGCAAAATGGTTACTGATTTAATGTAAAATCAGTTATGTTAATATTACCTTATTCATTTATCTAAAAGTATAATAATATGTATTTTCCACATTGTAGATACTTAACTTAAATCAGAACCGTAGGCAGATATGAAAGACAAACTTTAAGGTCTCAGACTAAAGACCTATTATCACTTACATTATGGGGCAATCTCACAAATTCCTCCATGAGATTCAGCATATGTAATATGGAACAGCTGCGGGAGAGAAGCACTAAACAAAGCAATGAGAGGCTGACAACAGCCACAGCCATTCTCAGCCGTTCCAATGTAATCAGACATTACCTGCGGGTGATTGCCCCTAGACACAAACTGTTTGCATCTATTCACATAAACACCACTGAGTTTCATGGAGGGAATTGTGAAACTCCCCCGAAATGCAAGTCTAAATGGGGCCTTAAAGAACATGCCATGACACTGTAAGGCTGGAAGGCCCTATTGAACTGCAGAGTGGTGTCCATCTAGCATAGGGAGATTGTGAAGAAAGCTGTAATTCTTTAAATGCATTGGAAAAAAGTGAGGTCTGGGTCCTTGTTATTTTATCTGGCAGGGTTGTCTGGAATAAAAGACTGGCTAAGAAGAATTACAAATGCATTGCAAAAAAGTGGGGTCAGGATCCTGGGTATTCTCTCTGCTAACGGTGCCTCGAATACAAGACAAGCTATGCAGAATTACAAATGCATTGGAGAAAGTAAGGTCAGGGTCCTGGATATTCTCTCTGGCAATGGTGCCTGGAATACAAGACGGGCTATGCAGAATTACAAATGCATTGGGGAAAAGTGAGGTCAGAATCCTGGCTATTCTGTCTGGCATGGGTGCCCGGAATAAAAGACTGGCTAAGCAGAATTACAATTTTGTTGCTTTGTAAGCCACACATGTATTTCAACATTGAATATATTTTCTTTAAAAAGTTGGAACTTAACATCTGCTTTTAGCACTATCAGAAAATGAAATGAACCCGGAGCTATTCATCTGTATGAATCATAAATTTGGCGACAGAACTAAATCAAATATATTTCGTTCTTACCTTGGAATTTATGTTCAGAGATCGGATGGAGGGAACAGCAATCAGACTGAAGCGTTCATAAAGATACTCGTTTGATGAGCTGCCCTTTAGCAGAGCAAATGGGATGAGGTAAAGTTCTCCTTCCAAGACCAGCACTAGTTGACGATGTCTGCCCACCGGACCGCTCGAATGCATTAGTCCCTTCAGGGAATAGAAAGATGGAAATGTTCACTGTAATGCTACTTTTTTTGGAAATATCTCATTATTAGTTTATTCGTATTGGTGAATCCTGCTTTCTGCAATGTCATGGCTGTAGTTGTGGAATTATCAAATAACTCCTCCGGGTTTAACACCACATCATTATTTGTCACATTTCACTGATGTACAGTCCACTGTACAGTCCACTCGTAAGACCCAATCTGATTTTATTAGCCTGACCTTAAACTCCTGAAAGCTAACATCCAATTTTGCGATCCTACACCACATTACACAACATATAAACACTATACTGTTGTGTTATTACTTTTCACTAGTGTGTTATGTTATTATTCAACAATATACCGTTGTAATATCAATCTTCCCCATACTGTTGCAAAATTAAAACTATACTGTTGAGTTATTACTTCGCACTAGTCTCTTCTGTTATTACTTTGTACTAGTTGTTGTGCTATTACTTTGCACTATTCTGTCGCGTTATTACTCTGCACTATTCTATTGTGTTATTACCCTGCGCTATACTGTTGTGTTATTACTTTGCACTATTCTGTCGCATTATTACTATGCGCTATTCTACCGTATTGTGTTATTACCCTGCACTATTCTACCGTATTGTGTTATTACCCTGCACTATTCTATTGTGTTATTACCTTACACTATACTGTTGTGTTATTACTTTGCACTATTCTGTTGTGCTATTACTTTGTACTAGTCTGTTGTGCTATTACTTTGTACTGTTATGAGTTTACTCTGCACTATACTATTGTGTTATTACTTTGTACTAGTCTGTTGTGTCATTACTTTGCACTATACTGTTGTGATTTTACTCTGCACTATACTATTGTGTTATTACTTTGTACTAGACTGTTGTGCCATTACTTTGCACTGTACTGTTGTGCCATTATTTTGCACAACTGTACTGTTGTGCCATTACTTTGCACAACTGTACTGTTGTGCCATTACTTTGCACAACTGTACTGTTGTGCCATTACTTTGCACTCTACTGTTGTGCCATTACTCTGCACTGTACTGTTGTGTTATTACTCTGCACTGTACTGTTGTGTTATTAGTCAGCACTATTCTGTTGTGATTTTACTCCGCACTACACTATTGTGCCATTACTTTGTATTAGTCTGTTGTGTTATTGCTCTGTACCATTCTGTTTTGTTATTACTTTGCACTATACTGTTGTGATCTTACTCTGCAGTATGCTGCTCCTTAGCTCCATCCAATAATGCAAAATTACATTACAATACATTTGACCTGAGAATAAAATATATCAAGATTGTTCCTTTTTGTCATTATTTGCATAAATAAAAGTGTTTGCAGGGTGAAGGGCCCTGCATATTGTTTATAATATTTAGACAGGCAAATATGAGAAATGAGCCAAGAGCTCCACTTATTGGTTGCAATTCATAAATGAACTATTCATATGCAACATTTCATTTCCTAGACCAAAAAAACTTTTTAGTATTGAACACTGTACAGTATATTCCCTTCAATATTAAGTTTAGAAAATAAAAATATGATGGTATCCCCTAAAAAAATATGGTCTTTTTAAATGTGGAAAATCTGGAAAACAATAACCTGGACTCCAGAAATACATTAGCAATTCTTTGTTTCTCTTGCATACTATTTAGCTTTTTGCTGGATATTTTAAACCCACTCCAAGCTGAGGATCACTGGCATATAGTGTCATACATAAACATGACATGATAGCCTAACACATCATATTTAGAGCGGTGCTGATGTGTTCCCAAGAAATGTACATCATTTACTGGAATATCCTACTTGTGCTCATTTTGCATCTCTAGCTCACATTGGCCGATGTGCTAGAGAAAGAGATTTAGGGTCAGGCATGGTGACATTAAGCAGCCTCAGGAGACTTCATGAGAAACCTCTTCACTCCATTCTGACAAATTGTTTACAAAAACCAATGATTCCTTTAGGGAGGCATCCATAGACCAAAGCCCACGGTGAACTTGCTTCCGTTCTCTGAAGCTAAATTTACCAGCATTTGCTCAATCTTTCGTCTCCTTGCACAGTATGAGCTGACAAGAAGTATCTTCCCACTACTGGGAAGTGTTCTCTAGAAATATTTTCCTTCTATTTCACGTTTGACTTAGTGCTCTCAAAGCATTAGCTCCAGGTAACTTTTAGCAGCTACTGTAAGTCATAGTGACAAGTGCCTACCCAGAGTTCCAATTTAGAAGAAACCCCTGAGGTTTGCTCTTGTGCTTTACGGAGGCTTCATGCAAGAGCTGCGCAAATGGAATAACAAAGAGCATTTGCATTTTCATCCTATTTACAGTCATTAGGTAAAATACATTCCTTAAAATCAGACCATGCAAATATATTAATATTTATGCAGCGGTGGGGGAAAAATGTACGCTCTGTACAAATTATAAAACTCTGCATATTAATGTAGGGGGTAGCTGGATTTATAGTATTATAATACACAAGAGAGCTGATACCACAAACATGCATAGCATTACAAAGCAAATAAGAACAACATCTGACAGTAACATATATCAAAAAGCATGTATTGCTGACCTGCATAATACATATTAAATAACCCAAATGTTTATACATTAATAAATATGTCTATTATGTTTTCTTTCATTTTTTTCCAGCAGTGGGCTGCTTTAATACAGAATGGAAATACAACGTGGCAAATAGCGAGCACATTGAGACTGTGTTATAGATAGTGGGGGGCATTATTAAAATGTTTGTACATGTGATTTTTTTTGCTTCAGTATGAAATGCATCTTCTTAGTTATTTAACTTGCAAAATTAAATTAAGTAAGCTTTTGTGTTTTAACAATGGTGCTTATTTCAGAAAAGGATTCACAGAGGTAGGGCTGTTTTTGACACCATGCTGCTTTAGGCACACCTGAATGTCTTTTGTACAAGCTTCACCCCTTGGGTCAGTACTGGAATGCACCATTAGAGGCAGCATGCAGTCTGCTTTATGTGCACCATTGTTCAGATGTACAAACCATCAAACAAGTGAAAGGAAAGAAGGCTTCATATTTCCACAGCTATAAACAGCCTCATGACTTCTCATTATATCTCAGTCTACAGTGTCAGTAGAGGATCATCCCCCATGCCTTGATATCTTTCTAATGGCATGTGCACATTAGTATCTTTTAGATCAGGATTTCATCAGTTTTTACTTTGTGAGCTTGCTCCCAGGCTATGGAGATTCAGTAGTTAACATATTCCGAATAAGCAGTAAATACGTTTTAAAACAAGCCTTCACTGCCATCTGTAGCTGCGGGTACTGTGGAACAATTTATCCTCAAAGTCAACCTTGAGCAGTTCCACTCTCCCCCTCTTATTTAGAGATTAGATGAATTAAGGGTAAGTTCACATGGGTATGCATTCTCGGCAATTAAAATCAATGGGACACTAGAGTATGGATGTTGTATGACATTTTTGGGTAGTTCCACACAATGCAGTGCCTAACAAATGCAGACTTGGCATTTGGGGGGCACTTGGCACATGCTGAAATTAGGTGCCAAGTTCCCTTTTTGTAAACTAACAGTAATACATGCTGCCAATAATAAGTAATTGATAATTTATTTAAATGTAGACAATTTTAAAGGAATCAGTCAGTTGGCTACATAAACAAGTGGGTAGCTTTGATTTGCTGCTCTGTGCCTAGATACTGCAGATAATAATTCTACATGACCATATACAGAGTAAATTGTTTTTATAATATTATAACATTAATGTAGAAACTGACAGGAGGCAGAAACATGTTATTCTAAGTGCTGACTTGCTGTGTGTGAAAAACAATAATCCATATGTAACAAACTCTAACCAGTTTTACATATTGATTATTCACAGTAGCTCTAGAGCAGCCTTTCTCAATCTTTTTTACATGGAACCCTTGAAGTAACTTTCAGATCTCAGGGAGCCCATACTAATAATTATTATACCTTTAACTCACAGTATATTAGCTGAACAGCACATTGAGATATAACAATATAAGAATAAGGAATGTGGTGTTGTTAGCATATTTGACACACTGGGTTGTTTTATATGATTACATTATTTTAAAATGAAATCATTAATAAAATGAATAGTCAGAAAAGAAACAGACAAATTAAAAAATGTAGTGTTCCCTCACATTGGTGGTCAGTGTAGTCCCCTCTTATATTGGCGGTCAGTGGAAGAAGGACCCTCTTGCATTTGTGGTCATTGGGAGAAGGACCCTCTTGCATTTGTGGTCATTGGGAGAAGGGCCCATCTTACACTGTTGGTCGGTGGGAGAAAGGCCCCATTACACAATGGCCAGTGGTAAGAATGCTCACATTGGTGGCCAATGTCTAATAGAAAGATAAAAAGGTAATTGGTGTCCGTGGTTACCTATTTTAGAGGCAGAAATTGATAACTGCACATGGAACCCTTGTTGAGAGAGATTGCTCCTGATGCATTTTCAGGACAATGTGAGAAAATGATCAGAATCTGTCATGTATGTTGCCCCAGCAGACAAAGTTGGCTTTGGAAAGCCAGAATTTTGAAACATTCTTCACAGGAGCACAGCTAATTTATTTTACTCCGATTTGTCTACATTTTTTTTACTGCTACACTCACTGACCTGTATCACCTAATGAAATTTCCTTCAGAGCTACTCTTTTTATCTCTAGCTTTCAAAAAACTTGTAACAAAGTGACCTGCATCCAACAATGTCCTTGTGAATAATTTAATAACTAATTAACTCCAACAGAGTATATTGTGCTGACTAAAGAATGTGATACTGTGGTCTTAGATCTGTCATAGGTTGCCTTTAACACCATCCATTCTCAGTGTCATTTTTATCCCACAGGAATATTATCAAAAGGGGGATCAGAGTAATAATAGCATCTAAGGCATACACTTTAAAAAAATGTATTTCTAACACTTTTTTTGCTGAAACAACCTTGAGTAAAATGGTTTATTGAGAAGTGACAGTTAAAAATAAATATGTGAGTTTTATCAGCAGTGGTTAACACAAAGCTTCATAATGCCATGGATGTATGAAAAACAGACCGTTAAGTCACTAAAATTTGGGGATTAAAATGGTCATTAAGTCTAAGGCCTCATTCACACTGGGCATGCACATCCAGGCAGTGTCATCCGCACGGGTACAGGTGTCCGCACTTGGAGGCAGACAGGATGACTCCTGTCTGCCTCCAAGTGCAAACACCCATACCCGCACGGATGAGCAGTTCGGGTGTCCGTATCACACCGTACAGCCGCATCCTCCCATAGGGAAGAACAGGCTGCTGCACACAATCACACGCAGCACATGTCCCTCCCAGGATTAGCTGTTTACGGCCATGCATACCACACAGATGTGTATGCCCAGTGTGAATGAGGCCTAAAAGTAAACAATTATCAAAAAAGCAATGGATTCTGCAAAATATATTACACTGTCATTGTCAAGTCTTCCAGATGCAGTTTGGAAATTTGGTGCCGTTGAGCTAATTAGCCCCGCCTTCCCTCCTAGTTCCACAGGAAACAATGTTTCATAATAATCTAAAAATAATTTCTCAGCCTTAAAGTTAAGAATTTGAATAGCAAACGCCTAGGTTTGGGGGTGATCTGCACACATTGGGGATGATGTTCTAGAAGAGAAGAGAATGTCTCTTAGCAAACATGTTGAATGTTCACTAAGTTAATAAGAATAAGCTGTGTTTACTTGAAATAAACAATGTTTTGCTTTGTACATGCCTGGGTGAATGAAGTAAATGCAGCTCCACCTTAATTGCCATTGCAGAGTGAACATTCCCTACTACCTAAATAAATTAAATCCAAACCTTAGTAAATAAAACCCCAACAGATTCAAGCAGAATACATTTGCCTGCTAGTAATCCATGTGGTAAAGAAAAAGTGAGTCTGTCAGGATACACAGGCATGATCATATCCGGGGTCATGACACAAAATATGCACATGCTTGTTCCAAGTCAGTAGCTCATCATATAGTATAGAAATATATCTGCTTTATCCCAAACCTTTTAGATTGTAAGCCCTCACGGACAGGGCCCTCCTTACCATCTTGTCTTAAATTGTATTGTGACTGTAATGTCTTCCTTATATTGTAAAGCGCTGTGCAAACTATTAGCGCTATATAAATCCTGTATAATAATAATAATATAGAAAGACAAGGATGACAACCATGAAGCCTGCACCCTCAAAAACAAATCAGCAATGTCAGAATCCAAATTTTTTTATCATGGCAGGTGAAGTACCAAAAGGTTTCATTTAAAGGTCATCATAAAGCCTATATTCCACATTTGTCCTCCTCCTGGCCTACATCTGACCTGATTCAAGCAGGTTTTGCATTCCCATAGATTCATATATGATTGTAAAATCCATCTGAAGTGAACAAAAGCCCATTGACTCAGGCCCTTAGGCGTGCCGGTGTCCATCTAAATACTCAATAACAACCATTAAAAAAATTGCATATCTTTTTCAGCATACTTTTCTGCTAACCAATGATACTTTTGATCTGCTTGAAACCCCCAGTATTGCTGTGATTTGTCTAAAAAATACTTTTTCTTCATGTTCTAAAGATTTATGATCTGCTTTATCCCAAACTAAAAACGATATGACCAGCTCAACAGTTTTAGAGAATTAACAAAATTACTGTTTGGCAAAAAACTAAACTCAGATGGACTCTGTCAGGGGCCCAGGGCACCATGCCCACATACATACTGAGGTCTATTGCGAGAATTATGTAAAACCCTTGACTTGTATTGTCTTCATTTGTTTTTCCTTGTCTCCTCAATAACCATAAGAGACATAAATTATTTTTTAGCTGATATCCTAAAGTCATACATATATATTTGCTCTCATTTAGATGTTGGAAGCTTTACAAATGAAGTTTTTTTCTTCCTGCTTGAGGGATGAAGTGGGATTTGATTTAATTTTTGATGATGTTTTATGTTCTATGCTGTGCACTTCTTAAAGACGCAGTCAGTGAAAGTGTTGCTTAGATGATGACAGCAAAGGACACAGCGCTTTGAGGAACCATAGCGTATAGATCACCCAAGGCTAAAATTCAATCAAATACTGGTATCATGCCAAGGGTACAATACCACTTAATTCATGCTCAGTGTCTGTGGA
Source organism: Nanorana parkeri (assembly GCF_000935625.1). Classification (NCBI taxonomy): domain Eukaryota; kingdom Metazoa; phylum Chordata; class Amphibia; order Anura; family Dicroglossidae; genus Nanorana; species Nanorana parkeri. The sequence continues at coordinate 819,765 of NW_017306570.1, forward strand.
TAAAAGCTGTTAACAATAGCATTTTAGGTAACAGAGGGTTCTATGATCTTTTTGATCTACAAAACAGCACTACTTGAACAAATATAGGAATGGTTTGAATCTAAAATTTAACTGAAAGTTATACTTCTAACAATAATAACGTGGAAACACTGTAGTTCTGATCATTAGATCAAATAAATACAATTACTACAGGCAAAATATATTTTTACAGCCATTATAAGTCGTATATATAAAAAAGAATGCACTGAAATGTCATTTTAGGTTTACTAAACCTTCAAAACTATTTAAATCAGAATAATTCATTTTATTAAAAAAATTTTATTTCCTCTACCAAATAATAACTAGAGTAAAATAAAAGTAAATAATCCTACACTAGGTTTTTATGGTAAATTCAAACACATTAAATATATAGCTACTCCCCAAACCTGTGTTGTGTTATGCTTATGTATTGGATTTGCCAAGTTGGATTCACCCAACTGTGCATTAGTTGCCATCTGAAATGGCAGAACTGGCCTTACAAAATACAGTCAGATGGTAAAAATATTGTATTTCAGCACTATCCATGCAATGCCAAACCAGTATAGGCACCATCTGATTGCACCAAATGCTTATAGAGTTTAATGTGGCATAGGACCACCAAGCATTGTCAAAATATTTTCTATAGAAAGCCTCTATTCTTCCTTAAAAATTAGAAATATCCCCCTGCAATATGAATTATTTTTTTAAAGTGGTGCAAAGAGAAGTAGTAATGAACAATGGCCAGCAGTAACCCATAACAATCTATAATATGTATTATAATGAGCGATATACTTATATTGATTTTTATAACACCGCCATCTACTCTTTAGGATATACAAACAAGGGTAAGTGATTGAGGTACAGTAATACAAATATACATACATCTCAACTTTCCATCATTTGGAGGCACCAAATCTCTAATTTTGAACCAAATCTCTCTGTCTCTCTGTCCCACTTTCCTCCTCAGTTGTCTCTTATTGCTCTAATGTACAGATATCTATGAACAGTGTTATTCTGCACTAAAATCTTTATCTTATCTCTTAATTATCTGTTATCAAGAAAAGCCAGTATGAAGGAAAAGTAATGCTGAAAAAAGCAACTTCTGGGTTTAATCAGTCATTTTTTTCATATAAATTGTTAGTGGTCTGCATAACTGGAGGCATGGCAGGGGTGTGTCCATTGCCCTCAATACATTGTGCTGGAAGGTGTCATTCTTTTGCATCTCAGAAAGTTCAGAGGTATGAATATATGAGTGTTCACATATAAAGGAGGATTACAAAAACTAGGTTAGTTTAAAGAAAAGATGCCGTAGACATAATCTACTTAATATACATACATAAATATGCATAAATATACTCAAGGTCAAGATAATTATTTGGCAAACTAACTTCTTTTTCATTTCCCAAGGACTATACGAAGGACACAGGGACATCAGCTGCACATGTAGGAACACAGATTTTACCATCAGTATAATAAAGGGATTACAAAATCTCTGCCAAAGCAGAGTCACTTGACTGGAGCTCAAAGACTGTTTTTTAATGATGAAAAGTACAGCTTTTTCAAAATAATTATAGCGTGGCTCTATATTGTGAAATGCCAAGAATGTATTCATGCAGACACCGAAAGGTCCACAACAGCTATGTAACACAAAACATTCCCAAAGAGAAGACTATACAATTTTAAAACAACACGTATACAGCAATAACAAGATACAATATATTTCCTCCTATTCCCCTTGTGTTACTAATCAATGCTTATTTCTGATTAGTCACTGTGCTTTACCACACTTTGCTTATCTGCCTACATATTGTTAAAACAAAACTTTTTATGATGCGGTAATACATGTTATATTATTATTATACAGGATTTATATAGCGCCAAAAGTTTGCGTTGCCCTTTACAATATAAGGAAGACATTACAATCACAATACAATTCAAGACAAGATGGTAAGGAGGGCCCTGCCCCTGAGGGCTTACAATCTAAAAGGGAGGGAGAAGTGATACATGAGGAGGTAGCTGTGTGGGGATGAATTGTTTGAGAACATGATGGTTCAGTGGTTAGGTTGAGGCAGGATATAATATATATTGATTATATATCAGGTGATTACATATTGAGGTGCACTGAAATTAATTATATGCAATGCAAGGAGGAACTGACAGCTTTGTTGCATGAAACGTTTGAGCAATATACTTGCATGTGGAGTGTCTGGGTTGCTTTCATGGCCTCTGCTTAAATTAAGAACCTTTATCTGTAAAGTTGCCAACTGTCTAGAGGACTGAATTGAGCAATCCCCCTTCCTCTCATATCCTCCCCCTTTCTGCCCTTCCTGCCTTCCCCTTCTTACACTACCTTCCTACTCTATACTTTTCACTCTATTTAATCTTGCAGTACATGGGACAGCCAGCGTATCTTATTATCAGGGCCATCCTTATGAGACAGCCTAAGGCAGTTGCCTCAGGCGGCATCTCATTTGGTCATGTGCTGCCCCTTTCTGACCAGACCATCCCAGGTTGCTAAGAACTCTCAGCAACCTGGGATGCTCTGGCCACTGTCCCACCCAGGTCCTGGCAACTAGTGAAATCAGTGAGCTGGGGGAGATGTCAGACGCTGCCAATAAAATGCAAATACCTCCAGTAACATGCACCAGCAATACCACACACCCCTCGACCACCTCAGGTGGCGAATATTCTAGGGACATCCCTGCTTACTGTACATTTCTATCTCTTAAAAGTTGGCCCATTGGTTGCCACTTTTGAATCCATGCTCATCTAAGGGTAATGAACAGATTGTGTGTGGCGTGAATAAGACATTTGTTGTATATTCATTGTCGTGCCTATTGTTCTTCCATTGTCTTTGTACTTTGATCTTACTTTTGAAATGCCTAATAAACCTATACTATTTATAAAATTAATATTGAGGTGCACTGCTGTTATTCTTAAATGCAATTATCCAATATTGTAAAATATATAATTATATATAACAATATATAAACCTTGGCTCATACATATTCTTATGTTCAGCATAATCTTAATCCTCAGAATACCAATTCAGGGGAATATAAATGTGCTTTCAGGTTGCTCTTATAAACGGCAAATGATACACACAATGTCTTTTCATGTATAATTTTTATTATTCTGCACTTAGTAGATTAAAATAACCCAAGATGAAAACACAAGCAATTGAATGTAGTCCAAACCATTGATAGACCCTTTTCCTCCATAAAAAAGACTTGTCTGTCAAACTTTATTCTCTTCAGAAGCTGAAAGGAGACATACACTATTACAGTGGACACAAAAGACAAGCAGCTAGATTTGCCAAACCGTTTTTTTTTTTATTATTAACTCTTTAATAATAAGCTGCCTTCTAATGCTGCCGACCTAATAAATTATTTTCAGCCAATCCATATAGCAGGGAGGAATGCAAAAAGGTGTATTCTTCTATAAAGCAAGTGATCACTCCTCTGAGTCCTGGTTTTAGTATACAGAGTAGAAAACTAATTCCCACATAACATTATACAACTTCAAATGCTTCCCCATAAAGTCAAAATGTGTTTTAAAAGCTTTCTCATCTCAAGCATATGGTAAAGTAACCTTGTACAAGCAGTGCTGTTAACATATGTAGCTATCATTTTAAGTAGCATGAATGTATTATGATCTCATGTGCTGTGTATATTATGTTTTTTTTTTTTCCTTTTAACTCACAAACACACTTTCCATCTTGTGGTCAGCAACATAAAATCAGGCAAAAAGCTGTCACTGTAATTTATGGTAGCTTAAATGATGTATGCCAGCAGTTGTGACATGAGAGGTTAGAAAACCAGCTCATGGGATGAATTTTGTTTATATATTTATAGAACAATGCTTAAAATGTATCTAATTCCATATACCTAAGCGATTTAAGTTAATCTTGTTATGTCAAAAACATTTTTTTTTTTATATTTCACAATTTTAATTAATGCATTACTGGTAATACAACCAGCAATGTGTATCTATTGGCACTTCTTTTCCTTGAGTGACATTTACTTAATTTAGCTGGGGTGTTGTCACCTTTTCTTGCATGCTCACAAGCTGGACTACCAGCAGCCTTCGCAATGCAACAACAATCTGGGACGTTCAGCCTCTATGTGAACATGCACATATCCCCAGGAACTTCATGCAAAGAGCCTATTCTCTTCAATGAAGTGAGAGGATGGGGTGCTTGGGGAGCTAAGAAAGGTGAATATAAACAGTAAAGGGATAGTGGGCAATCAAGCATTGGTTTGCTTTAACTTGTAGTTTCAAGGATTTGCCAAATAATATAATATGCATATATTTTTTGATGTATATGTTGTTTAGCAATTAAAACAATAAGGATAACAACATGGCTTACATACAAGAAACCAGTGTCAAGACAAGCTCATCCAGCGCACACAAGAAAGTCTTCTGTTGCTGGGATACCACCCCCAGGTGCCACCACACTTATCTCAACGTCACTATACAACTCTGGGTTTCATGTGGACCCAGAAGTGCGATGTGACAACTTTAGACTTCCTCTGCCTCTGCCGGTCTCCGTGTGCTTATTGTAAATATGTTATGTGTTAATGGGATACTCCAGTTAAAGACAAATACCAGCTTTATTTTTTAGCTTTAACCCTTCCCCTGTTACCAAGTCAACAGCAAAATATTCATCTTCAACTGTTTTTTACATTGCTTGGTGAACTTAAAGTAGACCTTCACTCAAATATGAGACTTGGCATCATTCTAATCCTCCCCGTGGTTAGATTTTTGCCACCTGACCCACAGCCTCATGGGATACACATCACTAATCCTACGAGGCTTTAGGATGCTCTCTCCGCAGTCTGATAGCCTGAGCATGTGCACAGACACTTCAGCAGCCATCTTTGATTTGGAAGCCGACTGTCACTGATCACAGAGCAAGCTTTCAAATTAACAATTGCAGTCCACTGGCCTGCGCATGCCCAGTGGTGCTTCAGCATCCATCTTTCATTTGGTAAACTGTTGTCGCTTCCTGATCCCTCGGCCAGCTCCCAAATACAAGAAGGTGGCGTATGAGAGAAACGTTGAAAGGAGTTTGGGTTGTAGGCAGACAGCACTGGACTCCATGGGACTGGTAAGTATGTGTTTTTTTTTTTAAAGTCAGCAACTTCAGTACTTGTAGCTGCTGATTTCTCCCTGTACTGAGTGAAGTTCCTCTTTAAGTGTCAATATAAGGTTGATATGGCATATCTAGGCACATTCATTAGCTTTGATTTTAGCTCAAGTAAAATACGCCAGTTATTGAGGGTCTGGTGGGAGAGTGCCAGCAAGGGATGAACAGGTGGCAGCCATGTTGTGACATAAACCAGTATTCATGCAGGATAATTTCACAGCATCAGCTTGTGTCACCAATACGTCTGTACATCAGAAGCAGCTGGGTACTGGGACACTTTACAGTGACAAAATATGTAGTAGGGTAATCTACATTTTTTAATGCTCTGGAGACAAATTCTCCCTCACAGCCCCGTTTTGTCCCCTCCAGTCCATATTCTTTACCCAGTCACAATATCCTCCACAGCCAGAGTTAACCCTCACCAGCTAGTGGATCCATTCGCTTGATGCTTTAGTTGCCCATGTTTGGCTGTTTGTTCAAAAAGGTGTCCAGCCAGTGGAAGCGAAAAGATGATTTGCTGTGTAAGCATTTCGTCTGCCACTCCCTCTGCTGAATGTTGAACAGGTAGTGCTATGAGGACCCTGTGGCATCACTATGCTGGGGTCCCCCTCACCAAGTGAATAGAGAGGGAATGAGAAGGGGGATAGAAGCATACAACAACTCACTTTCCTGATTGGAGCAAAGGACTGGGAGATGGAGTGCTGTGCAGGGCACCAAAGCTTGATTAGCTTGCCATGAATGGAGCGTGTGAGGAGGGTGGAGCTCACCATGTGGTGCCCCCACCCTACATTAAAACATATAGTGTTCACATGTTTCCCCCGCACTCCTTTCAGCATTCAGGACCTTTAGTAGGAGTGGTCCTCGTAGTGATAGACACATATGGTGCATGTAGAAAGTGAAGATCATCAGCACTCACAGAATAACATTGAATCTTAGTGATTTTTTTGAGAAAAATGTCACATGTATTAATCATCTAACGATTCGGGGCCACACAGGGTCCCTTCCTCAGGGCAACATGGTGATGACTACATTACAAAATTACGCCCAGGGCAGCTGCCCCCCATTGTCCTTCCCCCTGCATGGAATTTATCTGTGACAGGGGAGATAACTAAAGGGGTTATTCAGAAAGCTGCTGAAGGCAGCCGAGTGAATAACCGAGGTGAAGTGAGCCGAACGCCATTCGGCTATTCACTTCAGCTCAGTATGGCTGAGCATGGGGTTGCCCCCCAAAGTCATACCAGACCCTTAAGGTAGGAATTTTAAGGAAGAACCGCACCCCCAAAATGGGGAAAAAAACGTGGGGTCCCCCCTACAATTCCCCACCAGACCCTTGATCAGCACTGGGAGGGTGCTTTTCCAGGGTCCCCCTAGAAAGGCACCCTGTCCCCATGTCGATGGAAACAAGGGCCTATTCCGCACAAGCCCTGGGGCGTTGGTTGTGGGAGGGGGCAGGCGGGCTTATTCACATCAGGCTACCCCTTGCCCAGATGCGACCCACCCTTGTGAATTGCTTGTACCACTACCTATTCACTAAAAGGTTAAAGTAAATGTTAAAAAAGAGGCCAGACTTTAATCAAAAATCCTTTAATTGAAATAAAAACACAACAAAGGATTTTGATCCACGGACGTAATCCAGGGTCAATCACGACACCCAGCGTTGTCCATGATGACGACACGCAAAATAAAACTGCCATCCCCGACAACTGGGTTATGTGTCAAGGAGCACCAGAGGAACACAATTTATTAAAATCAAGGTGATAATGTTGGAAGATAAATAACAGAATGTGTTTTGTTGAATTGCTTCTGTGTCATTTTATGAACTTTTTGAGAGTCTCTTATATTATCTTTTCTGTTCAGCTACTTCCTGATTAATGCTTCTTGGTGAAACATATCACAATGATCAATGAGGTGTTTAAAACCTGGGAAAGGAAGCAGATGTTCATGTAAATAAAATAAGAAATCTAATGTGATATTGAAGCAAGTGGGCAACTTAATGACAACCTATTCCAATGATCTTTTGCAACCCTACACAAGGGCTTATGTAGCTTTACCACAGATCTGTGCCTAGTGATATTACATGCACATACTTTATGTTGGGTGGAGAGATGTTTGGACATCAAACTCTGAAAATCTGAGAGATGTGTCAGAAGGCTTACTTTAGACTCCACAGAGGAATAATTGTAGCCTCAGAGGATAGTAGTTTCAGTTTTCAGGGCACAAAGATGAAGGACAATAAGGGACGTTTGGCATGGCTATTTGGAAATACTATATAGGCAGTAATCATTTTAACTGCTTGAAAGTGGGTCTTTTTTGACTTGAACATCTCTTTGATGTGAACCTGTCACAAGGCAATTCAGACTAAGTATATAATGAAACAGTGCATAGCAGAGAAAACGCCATGACAAAATATTTAGTGGATCCAAGTACAGACGGCTTAAACGTTCCCTCTAAAAGTCACCCTGTAAAGGTTGGCTCAATCTGTCCCATTTCTTAAGCCTCCCTAATGGTCCCTTAACATGATGTAAAGATTCAAACACCATGAAGATGGGAGCAGGCATGGCTAAGCTTGGCTTTTACAGTAAAAAAAAAAACAAACAAGATTTGTGTAGCAAATGGGCTGCTTGCATCCCTGGATCTACTGACGGTTATGTCTTTCAGTTGTTACTGAAGACAACCTCTGCTGAAGGCAAAACTGACGTCTTAAATAAAAAAATGCAATTAGGAAGATTTTTTTTTTTCTACCATAAGACTCCTTTTCCTTTCTCCTTGCAATTTGTTTTCTACACTGTGCCGGCTCCAGCGCATATGCACAGGAGTTATATCATTGCTGGCCACCCAATTTCTAAAGAAAGAAGATGTCGCAAAAAAAAAGTGCCGGCAGCGGCAGCAGTGACAGGAAGCACAGAGCTGCCATTACTTGAGGAGCACAAACTAAGGTAAGTTTGCCATAATGTGCAAGTATGTTGTGCAAGTGCCCCTCTTTCCCCCCTTCCCAGCCTCAGTCGCTCTTTTCCTCTTGTTCATCATACACTTAGTTTGAATGTAACAGGTTGGTGGCAGGTTCACTGAGCTGTGCAGCAGATGTTGTGGAAAAGATTTAGTTTATGTCAACAGCGGTTCCTTGAATCATTGCTGGTTATTGATCCAGGTTCATATCACAAATATTGGCTGTAAGACGCAATCAGGGTTTGTCCCTTGTGAAACATAAATGGTAAATGTTACACACTAGGGTCTTTTCTTTCTCTACATCGCAATCAATATAAACATCTAACCAAGGACAGCTCTAAAGAAACAGCTGAACTCTACAGATATATATTAGTCCTTCACACTTTTGCCCATACCATGTATGACTTTTATTTTATATGCATATAAAAAGTAACAAATATCTAGCAGAATTTTTTAGGGGAAATGTTTTTTCATGCTTTTATGCATTTATTTATGTATTTATTTATGGCAGATCATCCTGTTCTACTTGGGGAAATAATGTTTCTTCCTACTATAAAAGGGCAACACTACTTTTTTACACAAAAAATGGCATGATTACTTTACATTTTTCTTGTGTCACTTCAGCAATAACTAAGATATAAGAACCATCCATCGTCCAACAGCATTATCTCCCGGGCCACATTCCAGCTTCAGGTCTTAGCAAGTGGGAGATACTTGGTAACATTTTTAATATATGTATTAGCTGTATCTGCAAATGCCATTTAAAAGAGAATTCCAGACAAAGAGCAAAAGATATGAAGTATCAATGTATTATTACTAAGAACTGGAGCCATTTCTCAGCCATCAATCAGATTCAAACCAGCCCTAAAATGTGAAACTTATTGGTGGCTGTGGAAAAATAACTCTTAGCAAGAACACACACTCTATAATGAGGCAGCATCTCATTCAGTCATGTGGGTACCTGCTGCCCCTTTCCAACCAGAGCATCACAGGTTGCAAAAGAGCTCTTAGCAACCTGGGACACTCTGGCTGGCATCCCTCCCAGCTCACTGACATCACTGGTTGCCAGGAACTGAGCGGGATGCTCTGGCTGGCGTCCTGCTCAGCTCCTGGCAATCAGTGACATCAGTGAGCTAGGTGGGAAGCTGTGTACCTCCCCAGAATGTGCATCAAAAGCAACCATTCCCCCCCCCCTCCCACCCCCCCATCTCAGGTGGCGGGATGCCTAGGGACATCCCTTAACACACTGATATCTCTTTTGTTTTGAGCCCCATTCATGATATCTGACCATCCTCAAAGCCACTGAGGCATACTGAGATGTTTACATTACCTAACACTTCCTTTTCCTTGAGTGCCTGTCATGTAGGGAGTTTCAGTAAGCTGTAATTATAATATTGGCCTCGTTATCTTCCCCTATGGTTTTTCTCCACTATTAGGGCTGTTGAGTCTTTCTGAAATCTGCCTTTGTATGGACACCATTATTCAATAAGCAAATGCAACATATTAAACATCTTCTGTTAAACTGGGCACACACACTATCTTATTGTACAGCTTCTGTACAATCGCTTTTTGATTTACCAAAACTTTGTAATATGAGGAGCTACCTAAACAATCCATCTACTTTGTATCCAGTCAGTCAGGTTCTTGCAATACGTAGTTGTTGAACGGCCTAAAGGTGAAGTGGCGGGATGCCTAGGGACATCCCTTAACACACTGATATCTCTTTTGTTTTGAGCCCCATTCATGATATCTGACCATCCTCAAAGCCACTGAGGCATACTGAGATGTTTACATTACCTAACACTTCCTTTTCCTTGAGTGCCTGTCATGTAGGGAGTTTCAGTAAGCTGTAATTATAATATTGGCCTCGTTATCTTCCCCTATGGTTTTTCTCCACTATTAGGGCTGTTGAGTCTTTCTGAAATCTGCCTTTGTATGGACACCATTATTCAATAAGCAAATGCAACATATTAAACATCTTCTGTTAAACTGGGCACACACACTATCTTATTGTACAGCTTCTGTACAATCGCTTTTTGATTTACCAAAACTTTGTAATATGAGGAGCTACCTAAACAATCCATCTACTTTGTATCCAGTCAGTCAGGTTCTTGCAATACGTAGTTGTTGAACGGCCTAAAGGTGATTGCACAATCTGTCTATAACAATGTAATGTATATAGGCAACTTAATCTGACCTGATTACAGTAAACTAAAATATGAATTACTGCATTTTGCACATCATAATTGTCCTTTTGCTGCTAAACTAAATTAGCTTGTGTATGTTCTAATTAAAATATGGCAAGACAAGAATCCAAAACTTAAATCCCTTAAATGTGTATGTAAACCCAAAATTTATTTTTTAGTATGTCTGGCATCACTGTGTACATGTTTTTTAAGTATTTTTTTTCTTGGTGAATCTGTTTCAAAGATTCTTACCTGGAGATGCTGCTGGTAACAGCCCTTCCATTTGAAGCCTAACAATGCTAAAACACTGCCTCACAATTAGCAGCAGCATTGTCAGTCTGCCATGCAATTTCCTTCAGTTGGCCATTGGGCTGCTTTTCCAATAAATCTTTTAGGTAGCCCAGTGTTCAACGAATAGAGTGCGCACAGCAGGATGGCATTTGTGGGGCAGCAGCTTAGTGCTGTGTTGCTGGCAGGCTGTGAAGGTAAGAAACTGTGCAACAGTTTCACAAAAAAAGTGCAAGTGCAATGGGTTACAGCTGCGTGTCAATCTCTGAAAAAAGGTACAAGTACCTTTATTTGGGACACACGATGCACAGCTTTTTTTTAGCCGTGATCATGTTTAAATTGTACGGGCGGAATCGCGTCGGGAAACCGCGCGATCCGCCCGGTGCGACTGGGGTGCCATCAGAAAATAATGGCACCCACAGTGCGTTCGGCTGTGGTGGGCGACTCCGTGAACGCCCGGCAATCCGCGCAGTTTTGTGCACAACTGCAGCGTGGTCAGGAGTCGCCCAGGTGTGAACCTAGCCTTAAAGGCAAAAAGCCTCTACTTGCAGTGGGGCTACCCAGGGTTAACTGCTCATTTATGTCTAGGGGAATGTTGTAAGGCACTTTTACTTACCTGATCCCCTATCCCACAGCCTCCAGGACTGGCGCTGGCAGCTTCTTCCCCTCTCTGCTCCATTGGTCCAAGGCCCACTGACATCATCATGTCTTATGCAGGGCTCATATCCATGCATTATACCAGGAAGATGCGGAGGGACAGTCTACAAGCCAAAGCGGAGGGGGGAGGTGAGCGCCGACTACCGAGGAAGCAGGGTTTAGGTAAGTAAAGGACATGAGTGAGCAGTAAACCCTAGCAATGCAGGGGTAGCCCCTCTGTAAGAGTATTTCCCCCCCCCTGGCAATAGGCTTTAAACAAACTGTATATTGTGTTATGTATTTGCCAAAGACATTTTGGATTTACATACACCTTAACCCTTGCAAATGTAAAACCAGCATATTATTCTGTAATATTTATTAAATACCCTAACTAAATTGTTGATTAGTCATTTTGAAGACTAAAAATAATGTTAATAAAAATAATTAGGACCAATAACAAACAAGCAAAAATGCATACAATGCTATGTTTCTCAGGGGTAAAGAAAGTGCATTCTTGTCTGTGTTCGTATTTGTATTGTTCTGACAGCATGACACAAGAATATGTTTTTTTCTTTTTTCAGGAGAGAGAACAATGCAAGTGTGTTGTCATGCTGCCCCCTGCTTACTGGATTGAGGAAGTTTTACAGTGTAGATTATGTTGTAAAGAAGAGATCTCAGAGTGGATTTAAAATAAGAGGGTAATAAATCTTGCCACTGACCTCAGGCTTCCTTACCACAATCTATTTCCATCCATTCTTTCTCAGAAGGAAATACACAATAAACTAAGAAGGAAACCACAGCTCATGTGCAGGAATTAGTATATACTAAAGCTTTGTAGTCTTTTAATTTACAAGATTCCAATGTGAATGAAGGCGTTTGTGTTTTAAGGTAGGCTTTGCAAAGCCATAATCCCAAAGCAATTATTATTTTAATGCATATATACAGACCATCAGTGAAAGATTGTAGTACCTCCTACAAATTTGAATGTACTTACAATAAGGCAATGGAAGTTTTATTTGTTCCCATACACATCTCTGCAGTTTTAGCAACAATCAGCTTCCTATTTTTAAAGAAAACATATGCATCCCTATTTTTGGACTACACTGGTGTAGAAACGGCACATATGATGTAAAAATGCACCAGGGGGCTTTGATATGACATCCCAAAACCCTGAATATTCAACTTGTTTGTGAGCCTATTGTGCTGGCAGTCCAACGTTTATTGACTTATTCATGCTGTGCACTCCCATGTGCTGAATTCCTGCACTACACTACTACTTGCATCCACATGTGCAGCAGAGTTGGTCGGGAACCAATCAGTGCACTGCAGTTGATCACATGAATGAGCAGACCTAACTTGCTGTCTGTGGTATCCATATCTCTCTGTTCAGTATGTGTTCCTGTGGAGGCAAAAATGCAACAGATTGCTCATTTCCATTAAAAAAGAACAATAGTCAAACCTTTTTTTTTTGGGCTTTAGTTCTCTTTTGGGTCAAAGGAGTATATTTACTAATGTACTCCTGTGATCCAAAAGCTAGCATCTAACGTGCTACTATCCACTATATGCTGACAGCACAGAGCCGTGGCACAGCCAGAAAAGATCCTGACAATACTGTCAGGATTCATCCTTCTGCCTGATTGACAGATGATTCTGCCTCTCTAGAGCCAGAGCCAGCTGTGCCCGCCCCCTCCCCTGTCTGACAGTCACCACTCTCCATAGGTAGAAGACCGTTAGCTGAGCAATCAGTGGTTTGTGATTGCTCCGTTCTAGAACTATAGAGCCGGTATGTGAACGTTGCAGTGTCGCACGCCGGGTCATACTGTTGCGAAGAGTACATTTTACCATTGCCTTAGTTCTCATTTAAACTGCTTTATAGGTAAGTATTACAAACAATGGTTTGCATCCATATTTTTATATTTATCAGATTATGGTACCTCTAGTATGGCCAAATTAATGCTTACCTGCCCCCCTTTTTTTTTTTAGCCTTCTTGGACTATACTATTATCCTTTATTCAACAATTTTACAAGCTAACTTAAGGCATTTCCACTATACCTACCGTATATACCTACCTGCTACTTTGTATCCTTTGACTGCATTTTGATAACCACACTACTGATGTGTATATGGCTGAGCAGTTGGCATATTGCACACTTTCTTAAAAGTTATTTTTTACCGAAACTAAATGAAAACATTAAATTGTGGCCCTTTGCAGGAGTTGCTACCATCTTTTACAACATGATGTGCAGGGTTTCTGTTTTATTGTCAGACACTATGGCAAAACTGGCTCTGGAGAAGTCATACAGCAGGTTTCAGTAAATCCTTTGTGCAGAGGTTTTATAATGGAAATGTGACAGCCTCTCTTGGTCAGTGATGCTGTATAGTAAATCATTAAAGTGGTTAATGATACAGAAATGGCTGCCAAACTGCTGCTGGAAAACATGGTTTCATCAGTGAGTTACAAGGTACATGAATGCCAAACTGCTCATCCAACACAGCCTCAAGGAATTCATATGTTACAGAGGATGTAGAATAAAAGCTGCTTCTACAATGATGGTTGTGCTAATACAGAACATTTTTTAGATTATTTTCTCTATTTTCTTATACCTTGTAGCTGTATATCCCGCTCACACATATTAACCATTCAGCTTGGAAAAGTCTGCCGGATTTTCATCAGCAGTAACATTCTGTGTGTTTTTACATTTGAAATACCATATTTACTTGTAGCGCCATTTATCGGATTCTTGACGTCTGTGTCAAGGTGGCTGGCACCAATACTATCCTGGCTGCCTAAAACTGAATAAATCTTTCCATGGAATGAGCCATCTGTAGCTACTATCATAAGGCCAAAGCAAGCCAACTATTTCAAATATAAAGCTTTATCTATGTTATGTTCCTTCTAATGTATACATACCATGACTATATTGATACACACTGCATCTTACAAACCGTAACACTCACAAAAACCGTATCAATCAGGTTCCTGTGGTGCATGCCAGGAAATGTTTACTGTGGCATGAATGTTAAAGAAGCATGCTGTGCATGCTCACTTCCATAATTGCATATTTATAAATAATAAATATCACAATGAAAGCTAAACTCCAGGTCGATGTAAAAACAGAAAATAATAAAGTAATGTATTTGTTACAAAATCATATAGTGTGGTTTTAAATGCAACTTGTATAATTGTGTACATTGCACATTGTATGACGATATTATAATACCCTGCAGAGAAGGATTGTGGGAGGGAGGGGATCATTAGATGTCAATCTATAGATGAGCTAATCAGTCTGCTGCCTCACCTTCTGCAAGTCACAAGCAGGGGTTAGATAGGAGACTTGTGTCCTGCCCGGCCAGATAAGCCTGTGCTGTGTGGCAGAGCTGTAAAAAATCTCAAACCTGGATACAAATACTTTGGCAGGTAGAACATCTCCAACATATATATTTTATCTGTTCATTTAGCTATTTACTTTGACTTCAGGTCTTGGATTTTTGTTCATTGGAGTCAGATACACTTTGATAGGTTGATGTGGGTTACTGACAGCCCTCTGCATATTTCTCCATTCTCTCACATTCACACTGACATTAGCCCTAAGACTTGAATTGTTGGTAAACGGATCTTGTGACATTGAACCCCTGAAAACAGGCTGAGCCAGTGAATGTGTACAAGAAGTGTTTGTTACCTTGATTCTAAACATATGTAGCTCAACATTCTATCTCCTGCTGCAAAAATTACATGTAAAATTCTTTTTGGCACTTTCAAAGAAAAGTCTTGCCCAGGAGCCAGATATCACACAGGGATTCATAATTCTACAAGAGGATAGCCAAGGGGTGGTATGCAACAGATTGCGTCATATTTAAACTATCCAAATAACATTTCAGTTCTTCAAAGTTCCAAACAAAGCTTGGAGGTGCAGATAAAGGATACACTGACATGGGGCTACTCTGGCACAAGATAAAGCAGCAAGACCACATGGAGCATACCGAGCGCAATTTAGCTTGCCTAGCTACAATGAAAACATTTAAAAAATGCAAAAGGTTCTATTAAAGAAAACCTTATGTTAGAGGGTTTTATAGGCTTTGAAACAGGCTAGTGTAGATGGCTCATAAGGGAGTGGCACGACGACAAGAAATGCATTGAATAAAATATATTACATTACAGCAGAATAAGTCAGACACAAGACGCAAGCAGCTACTAACAAAGTCACAAAGCAGGATTAAATTATACTCTGAAAATGTAGGTAGATTTTCTGAACAAAAAGATTGGCAGCAAAATTGTGCAGACTGCCAAATCAACAAGTGACCCAGTTTATATACACCCCCCCAAAAAAAATATTATATATACATATATACAGTATATATACACACACACACACACACTATATTGCCAAACGTTCTGGGACGCCTGCCTTTACACGCACATAAACCAAAATGGCATTCCCAGTCTTAGTCCGTAGGGTTCAATATTGACTTGGCCCACACTTTGCAGCAATAACAGCTTCAACTCTTCTGGGAAGGCTGTCCACAAGGTTTAGGAGTGTGTCCATGGGAATGTGTGACCATTCTTCCAGAAGCGCATTTATGAGGTCAGGTACTGATTTTGGACGAGAAGGCCTGGCTTGCAGTCTCCACTCTAATTCATCCCAAAGGTGTTCTATCTGGGTACTGTCAGGACTCTGTGCAGGCCAGTCAAGTTCCTCCACCCCAAACTCACTCATCCATGTCTTTATGGACCTTGCTTTGTGCACTGGTGCGCAGTCATGTTGGAACACCAAAGTGCCATTCCCAAACTGTTCCCACAAAGTTGGGAGCATGAAATTGTCCAAAATGTCTTGGTATGCTGATGCCTTAAGAGTTCCCTTCACTGGAACTAAGGGGCCAAGCCCAACCCCTGAAAAACAATCCCACACCATAATCCCCCTCCACCAAACTTTACACTTGGCACAATGCAGTCAAGCAAGTACCGTTCTCCTGGCAACCGCCAAACCCAGACACGTCCATTGGATTGCCAGACAGAGAAGCGTGATTCATCACTCCAGAGAACACGTCTCCACTTCTCTAGAGTCGGATGCTTTACACCACTGCATCTAATGCTTTGCATTGCACTTGGTGATGTAAGGCTTGGATTCAGCTGCTCGGCCATGGAAACCCATTCCATGAAGCTCTCTTCACACTGTAGTTGTTCCAATCTGAAGGCCACACGAAGTTTGGAGGTCTGTAGCTATTGACTCTGCAGACAGTTGGCGACTTCTGTGCACTGTGCGCTTCAGCATGCGCTGACCCCGCTCTGTCATTTTACATGGCCTACCACTTCGTGGCTGAGTTGCTGTTGTTCCCAGTTGCTTCTACTTTGTTATAATACCACTAACACTTGACTGTGGAATATTTAGTAGCAAGAAAATTTCACGGAACACCTGAATTCAATGATTTGGAGGGGCGCCCCAATACTTTTGGCAATATAGTGTATATTACTGTATATATGTACACAGACATATATACATATATGCACAATGAGCAAAAAAGTGCAGCCACAATCTACATATCTGTGGTTGCGTTTATGAGTAGTACAGATTGGTAACTGTATGAAGAGGCTGATTGGTACTATGTGTAGGTTTCATTTAATGATTCTGTACACCCCACTTCAGAATCCATATCCAATTGAATACGGTATTCTAGTTTAAGCATTGTGGTAAAAAAAAATTACCTAGCTTTAATAAATTTACTTTCATGCGAAAGGGAATTTAATCAGATGAATAAATAGACACTCCTAGTGCAAACATAATCATGGGAGCAATTACCTTGGACAGTTAGAATTTTATGGTTAGCATTTCCCTTTTTAGTAATTTTAGGTATTATTTAAGAAGTATTTTAAAATAAATCTAAATATTGATATATTGGGTTGATTTACTAAAGGTATAAAGCCAAGTAGCTTAGCAAAGTGAATAATCACTGAGCTTATTAAAATAGTGGGGCTGTGTTACTTCAATCAACCAATCATGTGCTAGCAAACAACTTGTATTTTTTTTCCCTCTTACTCCTCTAGCACAGTGGTTCTCAACTTTTCTAGGGCCAGGACCCTTTGGTAACATTTGCCAAGTTGTGGTGACCCCAACGGTAAAATTTAGGCTGGTTCACACCTAGGCGTTCCTAATAGGCGTGTTTTATGCACGTTTTTAAAGCACGTTTTTAGCACGTTTTTTAGTTCAATTAAACGAGTGTTCGACGCTCGTTTTTTAACCTCCCGGCGGTATGATTTTTTCAAAAATCGGAGTATCCCCTAATTAAGGAAATCCCTTTCTCGGAGCTGGTTTAGTAAACAGGTATAACATGTAAATTTAATCAAAAAATTCATTTAATTGTAAAGAAACGAATATAAACAAAACAATACATCCATAACAAAACATTAAAATCAATTAAAAAACTTCCCTTGAACAAACAGTAGTTAATATTGACACAAAGGATCTACAAGCCAGCTGGTGTAGCAAAGAACAGCGTGTGACGCCCCTCTGAGGAAGTCCCCTTGTGGGAGGAAACGCGTCAGGGTTACGCGTGTCTACCACTTCCCTGGACACTCGAAATTACTTATCCCACACGCCAGTCCTGGTAGATGTATATCCCGGCTGGTCTACAAAGTGTGGAGACGGAGTACAGCCGGTTCTATTTGGTGCGAGCCCAGCTGACTTGGAACTCTCCAACAGAGTTTGATTGAATAGATCTGATGACCGTTTGTGGGAACTGCACTTTCTGCGGATCTGTATTACTCCTTATAGCAATGCAAGTGTCATTAATGCTAGTCTTTTATTCTAAACTGCAGTAATTATAATTTTTTTAAAGTATTTAATAATTTTAATAATGTTTACAAATTGAAATTGCCTTAAATCTTAAGAATAGTTATATGGTTGCTTCTTAGTCCAAAAAACTGCATCAAGTGATTCTGTCTATTGCTCAGATATATATATTAGTTGCCTGGCTCCCTCTAGAGTTCATTAAGAGGAAACAGAACTGTACTTTGTTCTGCAGCAAAAGGTATAAATAGAAAAAAGTGACCTTAGCATTAGAGTTGGAATTTTGAATGAACAAAATCAATTTTGGAGCGTTCGTTTGACTTTCTAATCATTGATGAGGTCAAATCCATGAACGATTTCAACCGCTGTGACAAAAAAAAGGAGCATGTTGGAATTTATTTTCTCCATCAAAAAGAAATTCTAATAGTAAACATGTTCTTCGTTCAAGAAACTCCATTAATTCCAAAATCAAATGTTAAATGAAAATCAAACCAAATTTCGAACGACAAATCGCTAAGTCTCTGATGGCATAATGGAACGTTCCGACGGGATTTTTCATAAGAACGTTTGTTCGAAAATCTACCCGTGTATACCCTACTGCAGGGCTCAAAATTTCAAGTCCTAAGCTACTAGCCAAGATCACACGCTGCAGCTTCAGAGCGGCCAGAAGGAGAGAGAGGGAGCGATAACGGGTGTAATCAGAGCCGCCTTTCTGAGTGGAGCTGAAGCTGCCGGGACGAAAGAGAGTGAGCGGTAGTATTCCATCCCTAGTCCCGCCGGCAAGGCACCATTGCTGACATTCCACTCGCCCCCCCGCAATTTTCACTCGCCACTTGCGAGGGGGCGAGTGGAAATTTTGAGGCCTGCCCTACTGTGTTAATTTGCCTTGTTTTGGTCAATGTTTTCTTAGTCAAGTTGCAATATTGGAATAAACATCCGGATAGTTTCCCTTTGATGTCCTACTGAATAGAAAGGCTGGAACCTTAGTGAACTCCCAGAAATTCTAATTTTTTTTCCTAGTTAGCTATTTGCTGCACCATCATGACTAGAGGTGAGCATTGTTTGTAAACCTGCTCTCTCATTGGAGCCTTGCTTTCTCTCTTTAACCCTGGATGGGATTTGTTTTTTTACTTTCAAAGAATTTAACTTTTAAATAACAAACAAAGAGTTTACAGAGTAACATACGTGCACAGTTAACATACATAGGTTGAATCAGAGCTCAAAATAGGAGTATGTTGGAAAGAAAACCATTAAAAACAGACCAGTCAAAAACAGAGGGATAAAAAAAAACAGCAAAAGAAAAACATCTGAACATATGAACAATTGAGATATGTCAAGTAGTAGGGGATTAAGACCCCAAAATTACCTCTTATCATCATTAAGTATGTATATTGTCAAAACAAGTTCGAATGAAAAAATTATAGCAAAAAAACTGCTTAAAATATACAGCAACAGGGGAAAGTAGAGGAAGAAGAAAGTAAGTAGGAGAGAGAAGAAAAAGGATAGAAAGGGTAGAAAGGGAAAAAAGGAAGAAAGAAAAGCTCTGGAAGATACACCCCTATATTCTAGACAAGTGAAAACAATATTAAGGCTTATACCTTGGTATTTCAAGATGGATTTTTTTTTTAGCAAAGAGGAAACTTGGACTAGGACAGGGAAGACTAAAGACCCTTTGCTTTCTGGGGGTGACTTTATTTAAAATAAAGTTACTGTTTAAACATTTTTTTTTTTTTTTTGCATGCTACCTTGGTGATCCCAAGGCACGCCTAAACTGTTCATGGGAGCTAGGGTAAAGCTGAATATAACACACCCTAATTTTTGCACCATCTGTTGGGGAATAATAGTATGGAAAAGACCGATCCCTATTAATACAGATGAAGCAGCTAGTTCCAGACAGGGTGGTAGTGTCTTAAGATACTGTTATTCCACAAACTGTTTACATAATTACTTAGCTACTGTGGCTGAAAAAAGTCTATAGTAAGAATTATACGTTGTAATTTAAATTTTCAAACAATATGGGAAGCAACCAGGGAGATTGTTTGGCCAGGGCCTGTATTGGCTTTCATCCACCCTGAGTACAGAGGTGCTATCATTAATTGCATACATCATTTTAATTTGTACAACCTACCTTCTGTTTCAGCACTGCACTGCCTTGGACGTTTCTGACCCCTGTGGTACTACATGACTCATCAGTGTAGTAACGGTTGTAGGATGAACCACATCACATGTGGCGGGGGACAAAAGCATTGCATTCTGGAAATGTTAAATGTCGAAGCCAGAGAAGAGGTAGGAGACAAGGACCACTGGTGATGTAAGTATATTGATTTTCCTATTCCAGGGTACTGTGGGTTAATTTTTTTTTTTTTTTTACAGACTGACCCTGAGGCTAATGGGTCTGAGTCCCATTATAGAAAGAAAAACAATTAGAAAAAGGCATCCTGATCCACTGCAAGATTAATACAGAAAAAACAAAAACATTTTGAGTATTCTCTAAAGCAGATGAAGAATACAAAGCATAGGACAATGTCAGCTACCCACAAAACTGTTACATGGATCAATGTTATAACCTTACCCCTTCCATTGGTGCCAGCAGCAAATCATACAGAGCCCGCAGAGGTGGCTTGTTGAGACAGCTTTGTTTTCTGGGCAAGGATGAGGTGTTGTCTTTCACCGGAGACATTGTGTTACTAAACAGGCTTGTCATACTTTGGCAACTTCTGAAAAGTGAACAAAAAATAACGACTAGTGAAATACATGTTTTATGCAAGTTTGTGGAAGAAGATAAATCATATCTAAAGTACAAGTAAAAGAAAAGTTATTATTATAACATTATGGCCACCATAAAGTATTATGACAATGTAGCTTTCAAATGCTTCACTCTTGGCTTGGAAAATTATCAAAAAGGTGGCATGACCATATACAATGTATGCATAGAGTCTTTCTAAATGCATCACCAGCTATTGTTTGGGCAGAAGACCTTAAGGTATCCTGTTGAAAATCATTGTCTTCATTTTTGGGATTTCCCAGAAAGTATTCTGAACTGTAGGCATTTAGAACATGCCACCCCGTCAGGTTTTTTTTCTGCCATATGGGGCTCCATTAGAGCGATTTACCCTCATTTCCTGTTCTGCTGACAACAGTTTGACCAGAAAGGAAGTGAGAGAAAATATGCAACAGGGCTACAGACAGAAATAAGAATCTGACTAGTGTTCTAGTCTTTACCTACTCTACTAATTAATTCTGTCTGTGTTGCTGTTGGAGAGTTTCCCTCACTTCCTGTCTAGACTGTTAGCAGAACAGGAAAACGGGGATATCTCTCTAATGGAGCAGGAAAAACAAATAGGGGTTCTAACCCTTCAAAATCTTAGAAGAGGATAACACTTATTTTATACTTGTTACATGCTCCCATTGACATAGCAAAGGCTCAACAATTTTCTTCAGGCAGTTTAAATTGCTTTTACTTGAGTTAGGAATTTTTGGACTTTTAAGGGTTAAAGTTTATACTTGCTTCTACTTCTTTGTAATGTTAGGAGGGGCTGTAAGGGGTGAGGTAATTCAAGGATTTCAACCCTGGCGTGTGCATTGTATATTAATGAAGTTGATGAACTTAACACAATCCTTAAATTTTAGTCCTAAGTCATTCTATAAGGACAGATCACTGTGAAAGTGCTGAGACAACCTTAATTCAGCCATGTTGCCTGCTGCAACAAAACGGAAAGATTTATTTTTTTAAATAGTTTTTGGTATGCTGTGTGAATGGGAACACATAACAAACATATAGAGGGGGGGTTTCTCAAATTTGACTGCAAAAGTAGAAATACAATTCAAGCCAAGATGTAAAGCCTTCATTGTAAGCCAGGGTGTACAACACTCTTTGTTTTTCCTTGCTTCAGTCAATACTTACATAACATTTTTTTTCTAATGCCACTATACAGATGACAAAAGGATATTTGCCAGAGCATAATATGAATATGTTATAAAATAATCACTTTTTTAATATATTTCTGAAAAGGACCTTATAATATGCTCTAATTTTAATTTCCTTCAATGTAACCCTGAATATTTTTATTGGAGGTTTCAATTATGAACGTTATAAGAATCTTATCTGAATTCACCTCCTAGCTAGACAGTAAATTTCACAGGAAGACTGCTGTAATGTAGGTTGCTATGACAATCTGAAGAGGACAGGACAGAAACGCAGTAAAATGAAGAATAATACATGCGTGTTTTCCCATCTTTGCACTTTGAAAAGTTCATTATTGAAATACTGCCCGCAATATTAAGCCATTACTTGTACAGATGTAAGGTACAAAGTCAAAGTTAATTATGACCGAACATTTCACATAATAGTTAATGGCAATCTGGTTACTGATAATATTTTGTAAGGAACAAATAAGTACTTAGGATGTGTAACGTTTAGCATGTAAGTCTCGTGCATTTTCTTTTAGTCTGCTACCTTATATATTCCATCTGCACCCCACCAGACTCCTCAATATTGCCTTTTTATGATGATTCCATAAAATTATACATATATCCAAATGATTCATAAAATGATCCAAATGCAGCAATGGCCTTAGCAAAAAACAAGCTTTTGTGTGCATGACCACTGTGCATTGCCACAGTGATCACAGGGACATCACTGTATAAGTGGTCTATGGAAACATACTATTGTAATCCTGCTTTGCTCTCAGACAATGTTTGTTCTGTTCATACAAAAGCCTTCCGTGATCCACCAGCACCAGAGAGCTCACAGCTGATGCTCCACATGATAAACCAAAACATCCCATTAGGTGGCAGCACTTTAACAGTCAGGGAAATGCACTGTTGTTCTAAAGAAATAAGAACAAAAAAATGGCACCTCCCCCAGTGCAGAGAAACTTTATTGTTATACAAACAAACAAATGGTAATGGGTACTTACAAGTATACCAATGGATTCACACTTGTCATGCATCAAGAGCAGGCCGAAGTATAAACTGTCAGCTAAGCAGACACAAAAAAATTCCTCCTGCCATCACACCAGTGTTAATCTTTGAGGCTGAATGTGTTTTGGAGGCCCCCGCCCACTTCTTCAGAGCCATACTACCACTAGTGTGTCTAGCCTAGATGAGGGATCACACAGCCAATCCCAGAAAAGCTTCCCTGTAGTGATGTAATGTAATATTTGTTCTGTATGTAACAACAGTACTCTTGACCCATTGGCTAAACAGAAAACACAGGCATAGCTCTGATCCCTATTACCAGAGCCTGGTCCTTGCTGTAGATGCACAGTTACGTATGTCTGTAAACGTCCCTGTATGACAGTCTAAACAGGTACCAAACCCAGTTGCTATGTGATGCACAAGCTCCATAAAGTAAATCAACATTTTATTTAACCCCTCTCTCCGGACTGAGCCAAATCCTCCTACATTCCTCACATGCTCCCCTCACGGACACTGTAGCTCACAGTGGGAGGGTTTCATCAGCAAAGGCAGTGCTGTTAATCCAGAAAGTAGTGGGCAGGACTGGGTGTGGCCGGGTGCTGATTGATAATCTACAATGCTGATAGCCATTGTGCTGATAGCTGATTTTTTTTATCCCACTGTAGTACAAGCAGGCACAGTCTACATGAGCGTGGTTCTAAATTCAGAAACAGAGCAGCATTGTTGCCACGCCATCACTGGAAGCTGCATTAGGTAGACTTTACTGGCAGGATTAATAGGTATTTGTGATACTTTACAGTAGGACTAAGAAAACTACAGGTTCAGATGCACTGATAACTAAATGTTGCAGCACATTTTTTTTTAATGGGAGGCCATAGTTCTACTTTAATGTGAGCAAGCACAGGGGCAAAATCTGCCAGCTGTTTCAACTCACAGTAACTTAGAGAGCAGAACAGATTCTGGTATCCACATTTCATTGTCTATCCACTATAACAAGATACTTAATCAACAGCAAATGTCATGGTTCCTGGTCTAGCCATGTATATGATTTATTTCCAAAACCGATATCCTAAGTGAAAAATGGCAAGTTGGTGAACAGTTTTAAAGAAAAACGTTTAACAAGGCATTATGGCTGGATAGCTTTCTCCATAAGTAAGAAAAAGGCCAATTCTCTCTCTTATCTCAATAAAAAGAGCTCCGGAATAAGTAATGGTTTCTTTTATCTTGAAGGGAGGTTTTATTGCTTCACTTGCCTTACTGATGCTGAGACAGCATCTTCTTTGTCTCTATAGTCAAGTATACTTTTCTGACACTGCTATTGATTTTCCCACACAAACCAGGCACCGGCTAAGTCTACTTTCCTGGTTTAAATTGTAAACAAAAATGACATGTGAGAAACAAAGAATAAAAGGGGATTTAAAGGCACATGAAGATTAAATAGATGCAAACTGTTTATGAGCCTTAAAACAATTTTTTAGAATGCTTTATAATATTTAGACTATATTATTTAGCACTTGAGCCTTTGAGCACCTAAATTTATTGTATATTCTACTTTATTACCATTGAACATTGCACAAGCACATGAGCAATGATGCTGTTGCTATCAGCGCAAAATTACATTTATCAGTATGAGGTCACCCATTGGGTTTTGGATGTTCCATGTATACACTACTGGCATTAAGGGACTTCAGAAAGCTTCACCGCTCTTAGTGGATGGGTTGCTGAAAGACTGAGAATGTGTAGCTTGGTATTCCAGCACTAAGTACCGGTCACAATGACTTTACAGCCCTTTCTTTCTAAGCTCGGTTTACAAAACATTTATAAAGGCAATTTCTATGGGGTCAAATTTATGCTTCATAGGCACAGCTAGCATCATGACATATGACATATTCAAACACATTCAATGAAGACTGCAAGTATATGTAAACCTAACAATGAACCTCTCCTATTTTTTACCTTTTTGTTTTGTAAGAGTGACCCATTCGCTATACTAAAGTTTCCCAGGCCAGCTCTCCCTCTAAATACTTACCTCTCCTG
Source organism: Nanorana parkeri (assembly GCF_000935625.1). NCBI lineage: Eukaryota > Metazoa > Chordata > Amphibia > Anura > Dicroglossidae > Nanorana > Nanorana parkeri. Next base: position 844,728 of record NW_017306570.1, read on the forward strand.
CTCTGTTCATAAGAAATTGTCAACGTCCAGTAGCATTGATCTCCTTAGTACCTTAGTACCTTACAGGGCTCACTGGTTTCTTCTACCAACCTCCACATCACTAATCCTGGGAACTCACAAGAAGGAACCAATGAGAGTAGCAAGGAGACCATGGAGATCAACACTACCCAGTGAACTTTGGGGGACAATTTCCCATGAAAAAAAAAATATTCAGTGGCATGCGAGGCAGCAGGATTGAGCATTTATAAAAAAAGTTATTAAGAAGGCAATTCAGGTTATAAACAAGATGAGATAACAGCAAACCCCTTATTTCAAAACACAATATCAAATAATTACACTATCCCTCTCAGTCTGCAGTTGCTCTTACACCTTTTAAAAGAAAATGTACATATAAAATCTCCTGGACATATCTTAACTCAAAGGATTTTACAATGGATACATATTTATTTCCTTTTAAAATATTGTAAGTGCAATACATAAATTGATTTTAAGAATAGTTGTCGGCCTGCACTATTTTCCTTGCACTTGCCACCAGAGCCTGAAAGCGTGTAAAGAAGGATTGGAGGAGGAGCCGATGTTTGGCGGTGTCCCAGGAGCTGGTCACATGGGAGCTGAGACTGCTGGATGGAACAGGTAGTAGAACACTGTGAGATCTCCCCACATAGACTTGCTTTCCTAGTGGAACTTAGTAGTATAAGGGAAGTAACATCTTAGGCTTTATACACACTGGAAGTGTCAAAGCTGCATTTCGATGTGTTTAGCGCACATTTCTAAACACATATAAAAGCATAAATGATTTCAATAGTTTCAGACTTTCCATTTATCTGCATTCAGTTTAAGATGTGTTTGTCACACGTATGCATAGGGCACCCCATTCATTTTAATAGGCTGCCTTAGGCGCAACAAATGCATCAAGAGATGCAGAAGTTTGTGCTGCAAATTTTGAGCATTTTTTGAGGGCTCATTTTCACACGCTTTACATGTGTGCCAATATGCATGTCTTGCTTGTACTATTAACAAATGATGGTGCTGCAAGAGCAACATGTGCTTTTCAAGCATTGTATAAATGTGGGCAAAATCATGCACCGTTAGTGTCAATGATTGCTCAGGACTGGTAAGCTGCAATACATTACATTTTTGTTTTTGGATTTGGAAACAATTTAACTGCAGCAGAAAAAAATCAGGCCTCTTGCTCTGTTAGACAGTCCTTTGCTGTGTGGAAGAGCTGTGTAAATCTCAAGACTGGATGGACAGACAAATGTATATATATATATATAT
>NW_017306570.1:846042-852587 GCF_000935625.1 Nanorana parkeri
AGATAGATAGATAGATATCTATCTATATATATATAGATAGATATAGCTAGATATCTATCTATCTATATATATAGATAGATATAGCTAGATATCTATCTATATATATAGATAGATATAGATATCTAGCTATATCTATCTATAAATATATATGTATCTACATATATCTCATGTGTTTAGCTGTTTTCCTGGAGTTTAACTTTAGTAAAGCAGTGAAAAAATAATTCACTAATCATTTTCCATTTCTTTGCTCCCAAAGCCTATAGGAAAATCTGCCAAATTTATAAAACATATTTCCATCCACATTCTCCCATGCGTCTGTCCAATCTAACCTTTTTTACCGCCATTCCAGATCTCAGGGTCACGTTCTGCACTGGGAAATCCGGCGATCAATAACATTGAGTGTTGTGTTTTTTTGTTTTGTTTTTTTACCACCAGTATTTCATTTGCCTGCACTAATTGCTTTTAAATAATTTACTATTTTATTATTTTGGATTTTTTTTTCAGTCTTTCTCTAGTTACTCCTATGAAAGACCCTCCACATTCAATTCAACTTGTTTGTCACTACATGCATTTGCTGCACATATGACTTATGTGAGAATTAGAATGTTCGCCTAAAATATTCATTTGCATAAGCTGGCATTTGCTTCAAGTACCCAGCACGGCAAATTTTATAACTTCCACATGAAGCAGGGTGAATGCTAATAAAATAATTCAAAGCCAGACAAAGGAATGTACCTGGATTAGGCTTTTTATATAAATATCACCTTAAAATAATATAGGAGCCTTAATAAGGAAAAGAAGCAAAACCACATTTATTGAATGTATTTATTGGCCACAAATCCCATTTTACTGCTAAAAAAACATTTACAAAAGTAGATAAAATAGTAATCTGACACTGCACTGTTGCCCTTCTGTTGTCTTGTACCAGTCTTGCCACTCTCCATTCTGCCCTAACATTGACTAGTCACTGACGGCCACAATTCGCACGTTCAGACCCAGATTTTCGGCTGACAGTCCAATCTTTGAACACTTTAACAACAGCCCCTCTTGAACATTTAACAAATTCTGCTGTTTTGCTGATACTTGCTCCATGGCTCAGAGCACCAACAATCATTCCACGTTCAAAGGCTGTTAAATCGCGTTGTTTACCCATATCTTCAGAAAAAAATCACCTCTACTGTCGTGGGAAACAACCTGCTTCCCTATTTATAATGGTCTGGCCCTCTAGCAACTTCAGCGCAAAATTATAGTTAATTATAGCTAATTTGCCTACAAACGTCAGGTGGTCATAATAATCTGGCCAGTGTATATATATATATGTGTGTGTGTAAGATAGATAGATAGATTGATAGATAGATAGACAAACAGATAGATAGATAGATAGATAGATAGATAGATAGATAGATAGATAGATAGATAGATAGATGGATAGATAGATAGATAGATAGATAGATAGATAGATATACCTCAAAGTATACATATTCATATATAGAGTGTTTATGACTGTGTATAAGACACTGACCTGCAAGCTGGGAGTAAAGATGAAATAAAAGTTTGTAAAATCAATATATAGCTGAGTGGTAGAAATAAACTTCAACACTTAAAAGAAATGGTTCATATACTGCTCACATCTCCAGCACTTCTTGATGCCTCTCTACTGGATTTTGATTTGCACTAAAATGCCTGTGAAGCAACAGTGGGATAATATCCCATCAATGCAATCAACTTTAAAACCACTATATAAATATATAACCACTCTAATTCCTTGAGTCAAAGCAGGCAGCTTAAAGGTTTATCATAAATTGTAGTAATTACCGAATAGTGTTGAAAGCGTTTTAAATCATGTTAGCTTCCAGAAGATGGCAGTGCTTAGCTGAATATTGGCCATTAAATAATTAAAGGCGCACCATCTATTACAGCAGAATTGATATGTCTAATCAGTAGAGATTGTTTCATTTTAAAAGAGATGATCACATCATTGTATCCCTGCATTTATCAGTTTGCCTCACCAAGGATATTCTTTTATTAGTCCACATATAGAAGAGCAGTATAAATCATCACCTTCTTAGAGCTCTCAGCCTGTGTCTTCACTGAATGGCAAAGCAGAAGAATAACACTGCGCTGAGCTTCAATGCATCTGAGACTGGTGCATTGTGCCATAAGACATAACTGGGTGGTGCAGCATAACTTCAGAGCAATTCCATTTTTTTAACTCTTTTTTTATTATTATGATTATTATATTTTAGCAGGAGTTCATACTGAATTTGGGGTTTTGGATATCTTTTTAAAATTCTCATTGCAACTGCACTACTGCAGCACTATCCCATACACTGTCATCTTAGCCTCTATTTGAATTGTAGTTGCCATTTGGGCTACACATGTGATCAGCTATGATACCAGCCATTTCAGGGCTTTGGTTCGGTTGCAAGTTGAAATAAGCACACTGGCAACCTTTACGGTTGACATGCTTTAAAAGTAACTGTTTTACAACACACTCAGGGACCATGGGGAAAAAAAGTAGCCACCCTCTCAGAAGGAAGGACAGTGTCAGAACAAATTCAGAGATGATTTGAGGATCTACACCCGAGTGATACACAAATAAAATACATCTTTGTTAAAAGTTAAGGTGCTTGAATGCATTTTTAAGATTTAACTCCTGAGTTTAGTGTCACTGTAGTCTTTTTTTGTCTCCATATATACACTTACTGCTCTATCATTCCCTGAATCTACGATTGAACCCACTAGCTGCGAAACACATCAATGGAAGACAGCCTGTGCAGTGTTTCTGTTCACTTATGCTCAATAAAGTTGTATAAGCATTTCAGATGTCCGGCTCAATTTTCTTTCTCTAACAACTGAGCAGTAAAAATTATATAAGAGTCATATACAAAGTCTATTACTGGTTATAAATAGGCATAGATCAGGGGTGCCCACAATTTTTTGTGTTAAGATCTACTTTTCAAATGACGAGCTACATGAGATCTACCAAGGAAAAAAACCTTCCTCGCTCTCTCTCTCTCTCCTGTCTGTCTTTCCTCGCTCTCCTGGCTGTCTCTCTTTTCTCTCCTCGCTCTCTCTCCCTCCAGGCTGTCATTCCTCGTTTTCCCTCCTGACTGTCTCTCCTCTCTCTCTTTCCGGACTGTCTCTCCTCTCTCTCTTTCCTGGCTGTCTCTCCTCTCTCTCTTTCCTGACTGTCTCTCCTGGCTGACCTTGCTGTATTTTGCAACAAGCTGTGTAAACTAATATTCTTTGATGTAATACATAGAACTTCAACCACCAGTATCCACCAGAAAGGTGTCAGGGAGCTTGGCTCAGCAGAATCAGGCTAATAGGTAATCATGTGTGCACAGCTAAATAAATATACCAAAATGGAATAAAGGGGCTGCCATTCACACCCTTAGTGATCTACGAGCGTCAGCTTTGAAAGCTACTGGTAGATCATGATCTACCAAATGGGCACCCCTGGCATAGATGGACCCAAAGCTGGTTAACCTTTTCCAACAGAAGTGGAGAATTTTTTAATGCATACAGTATATACTGTATATGCAAGGGCATTTTTTTATTTTCTCTGCAGCTAGGGGATTCATTAAAGAAATGGTTATGAAACATGCAGTACATCTCTGTGATACATGCAAATTTACCCCATGTTTTATCCCTTTACAAATGCAGCAAGTACAGAAAAACACCTTGTGATACTGCCAGAAATTCAGTGAGCTCCTTACTTCCTGTTGTGGGCTAACAATAATGCCTCTGAAATGCCTAATGCTGCTCTGAAAACCCAAGCGGTGTTTTCAGTCCTTCCTGAGTACACGACCACAGAACTCCTGCTATCCCCTACCCTCTTTGTCCCAATCAATATACATACCTTGGTTCTCTCCCAGCAAAACAATGTTGCTTTCTCAACTCCCAAGAGCCTGCCCACACATACCATTAGGTAAAGGGCTCCTGGAAAGTGTTGTACGGGGGCATGAACTTACATCAATAAGGACTGAGCTTCCAGAAGCAAGTGGCTTCTCACAGAAGGTAAAAGAAAAAAATTATAATGCTGGGGCATGCTTTAGAGGAGCAGAGGGAGAATTGGGGAAAATGTGTTCATACCTATACATTCCTTTAATGGAGACATCCAGGAAGAACATTTCAGGCACAAATATGCAAAGTTTAACATTGTACTGCCCTTAAGGAGACTATGGAGATACCATGGCTGACAAAATCAAAGGTGCCGGCTCTAGGCATGGCATCCTGGAGTCACTGAGATAGAATAAGTATGCAGAAAAAAACTTTACATCCTGCATGCTTGTTCCATGGCAGGGACTCATTAGCCATGAAGGATCAGAATACCAACCATACAGCCTTTTTTTAATTTATTTTTTTACAGCCAAGTAATTTTTTACTTCACAGGTTCATTTTAAAGTAAAACTATCCCAAACCTAAGCAGTTCAAATTAAACATATACTAAAAATATGCATGGTGATGAGAGGTTACCTACAGTGAAAAACCATCAATAGAGCCAGTGATATATGGTCAAACGTGGACATGGTCTTCCAAGCATTCCTTCTGTCTTTTATTTTAGTGTTGATCCTTTACTAGTCCAATTTAATCTTTATATTATATTATCATCCTAGATCACCTCAATAAATGTAGAAAGTGTGCAGGAATATATCCAAAAAGAATCAACATACATTAAAAAGATTTGTGACTAAAGCTGAACTCTGAGCACAAAGATTTTCATTTAAATATATTCTTCAATAGACATTGTGGTTATTAATTCACTTTGTGTGCATCAAATTTATTAATAAACCTAGATATTACCGTGTAAAAGATGCAGTAACAATATCAATGGGCTGCACAGAGCAGAGCTGTGTGTGGGACCCAACAACACAGACTGCCTGCAGGAAACTACAGGGAGGTGGATACAAGACCAGTCACCCTGTACAACCAGTCTTTATTACATGAAACTAGCACAGATGAAAAGTGTATTAGTTGTTTCATGCTGTACTATAGCAAATATTTGGGAGAAATACACAAAGGATACCAAGATACAAGTAAGAATACACATGGCTCTTATATTTAGACAATATTTGTTTTGCCTGGAGTTCAGTTTAAAGCACTGACAAGCACAGAGGATGACCTAGGGCAGTGGTAAGCAAACTCAGGCCCTCCAGCTATGGTGAAAATTACAAATCCCATTATGCACCTGCCTCTGGGAATTATGTCTGTGGCTGTCAAGTCTTGCAATGGCTAAAGGGATTTGTAGTTGCACCACAGCTGGAGGGCCAGAATTTGCCTACACCTGACCTAGGGAATCCTCTGCTGGGAAAAGGTCTACTATATGTGTTGACATTTTTTGATCAATAGCCTAGTGTTCTTTAACGTCAATGCAAAGAAAGAAGGAGTGGAAAAATCACACTAAATGTCCAAGCATGGCATGTAAGTATACACATGTAGGCTTTAAAAAGGTTTTTGAACATTATGCATGTGACTCATTGAGCAAAATAACCATTGTAGTTTGACAATTAAAAAAATATTTTATGTTTAGTGGCCATTTTGAGGGCTCTTTCCTCTGTTGTGCTTTATAAAAATGTATTCATTTTGCATGTCATTTGCATCTGGTTTACACATGTTTTGCATTCTGTAACATTAAATGCTACAGAATTATTCTTGCTGTGTTTGGGTTTCTCTGTGCAAAAGGGGAAATCACGCTATGAGAAACACCAATCTATGCCTGATCTGAAAAAGCCTTAATGGCTAAATATACTGCCTATGAAAAGCAAGAGGTAAATTTCACTACCATTTAAAGTTTGTATTGATTTTCAATGGAAAACCAGACAAATCACTAAGACTGTGACACCAGAAATCCCCCCCAAAAAGTCTCAGCAGTGCAGGGAAGGAATAGTCTCTGCCAGTGTCTAAGCTAGTTTACAAAAAACCCAATTCAGCAAAATCTATTTTTTGTTATTTTTCCTTTTAGGGCCAATTCCCACCATATGCATTGGGGCTGCACCGTTGTTTCCAGCACAGCCCCAACACAAGACAAGGCAATTTGCCTCATCACAGACGTGCTGGATTCACACCACTGCATTGCGATGGGAACGCAGAGGTGTGTGCAGTACTTTTTTCAGCATAGGGAGATGCGACGCAGAACAATGGCCTTGCATACCGCAGTGCCTGTAGAACGGGACAGAACATCACTTGTTCTACCAAAGTTCAACCACAAGTTCTACCCAAATAAAAGCACACAGTGCAATGTGCCTGGATCGGTGCATTGGCACTGTGTCAGGCATTTTGCTCAGCGAGTTATGTGACTTGGCCATTAAAGTGGACCTTACACTAAAACCTCATACCTTACACTACAAAACACACCTATGAAGAAAAGCTTGAAAATATACTTACCATTCCAGCACAGTGCTAGAGTATTCCAAGGATCTTGATGATGGACCGTGAACCATGTACTGTAGGTAACCTCGTTTAGGTGCCGTTGGCTTTCTAACTTTTCTTCACACGTGTGTTTTTCTTTTTTAATAGCTATGGGCGGGGAGGGGGGGGGG
>NW_017306570.1:852799-854578 GCF_000935625.1 Nanorana parkeri
GTGTTAATAGTGGGGGGGGGGGGGGGGGGGGGGGGGTTAAGTTAAAAAAACAGGCCTAGCATTCTAGCATTTTAGAGCAAGGTCCACTTCAAAGGAGCAGCCAACCAATATATTTGCTTTGCCTTCTATTAGGTCCATAGGCCTTATAAAGTGAAATTAATTTGCAGTTTGGGGTTGGGTTCATTATATAAACCCACGCCTATTAACATGTGTTACTTACTGCTCTCTAGTCTAGACAGGACAATTCCTTATGTGCTAACTTTGATGGGCCACTGTGTTTAAAGTCTACATAAGTAATAAACACTATTCACCAAACGCTCCTAGACTCCAGTTAATGAAGTGCAAATGACTGACTTTACTACATAAGGTGATCCAGTATTAGTAAAAGCAGGAAAAAGAGACATATAAAGGCCTGCAGGTTTCAGATGGACACAATAATAATCATTATATCGATATGTAACAATATAAACCCCTGGCTTTCCATATTTCCCTATGTTACAGTTGATCAGCTGTGTTTTATTACCTTTTGCAGCTATTGCTATCCTTTCCAAAAGATAAAGACAAATTCAGGGCAGTCTGCATTATCTCACCTATTGCATAAACATGCACACTATAGCAGTATGAGCAGGCAAGATTACTAGAAAAAAAAATGATTGCTCAGCTATCTATTCATGCCTCCAGTCTGATTGCGATCTGATATCTGAGGCTCAGGTATAGGAGCCATATTGACGGTAAAGAAGCAGAATAAACTAGCCTGTTTGTGTTTTACTAAATGGCCAGAACAAACCACTAAAAACAGCTGAAAAAAAGTTATATAGTTGTACAGCCTGAACAATCTGCTACTGTTATAATAATCTGACATCTGTGTTGAAATGATCTGACATGGAATTTCCATTTAATCACAACCACATGGAGAACTTTGGATGGTGATTAGTTTTGTGTTGACCTTTACTCGATTAAAATGAAATTCTAGGTAACAGTAAGAAATGAGAGTGGCTGGTGAAGGCTTATAATGTATAAAGTTGCACCATAAAATAACTTTGGATTCCTTCTTTCTCTGTATGCAAAATGTTTGGTAAACATTTATACACATTAAGACATGAGGGGTACTTAGAATAGATTTACATAATTTACTAAGTACTAGAAACAAATTGGCACATAATTGGGGAACTTGATTAAATTTTTCTCTCATGATGGTAAAGAAAGGTTTTAAAATCATTTTGCAGATATATTAATCTACATCTGATACAGTTGGAACAATGCTCCTATCTATAAATAGCTATACTTGAGGGATCCCATCATTCTAAATGTAATAATCAGACCCCCAGATGATCCCATTTATCAAATGACATGCACTTCCATTACCAGTGCCTGCTCTACAAGCTTCTATGGGGCTGTACAGTGCAGCATCAATGCAGTACCAGTTTATCTTTATTTTACAAAGAAGGAATTTGTATGTCCTGCTGGATCACAAAGCCATCAATTCTGGAAGGCTCCTCTGGATTCTTGATGCAATCATTCATGCTCCATATGTTTTGTTTACTCATACCATGTGACTATTCTTATAGATGGTTAGAGTAGGAGTTATGAATACCACTGGGTCTATTCACTAAGCTGCCGTAGGCAGCCGAGTGAATGACCGACCTAAAGCGAAGTGAGCCGAACGCTGTTCGGCTATTCACTTCAGGCAGGTACGGCTGATTTCAGCTGTATATCGTGTGAAATCAGCCATACATCGGGTGGCTTCGGGTCGGCCGAACATGCTCAGCATGTTCGGCC
>NW_017306570.1:854678-891410 GCF_000935625.1 Nanorana parkeri
ATCACGGCAGGCTCCACCCAGCTGTCAGAAGCAGGCTGTCGGCCGGCCAATGGTCGGCCGCTCGACCAGATTCGGCTTTCAGCGCGGCTCAGCCAAACCGAGGCATATGCGTTAGGCTCGACTGAGCCGCTAAGAAAAATTCGGGAGCTGTACGGGCTATAGTGAATAGCCCGTACAGCAGCCCTTCGGTTCTACTGAACCGAAGGGGTCCTGGGGCCGAAGCTAGCCAAAGGATCGCCGAAGCTACGGCTAAATCCTTCGGCTGCTTCGTGAATAGACCCCCATGTAAATGATGTGTATGTTGTCTGAAAACCACCACCTCTAAACAACCATAATGGTATAGCAGACAACCACTAAGCATAACCACCATATGGAAGCTCAGTCTATTGTTCGTTTTAGGGAATCTGTCTTGTTCAATAGAATTAGAGCAGGAGAAGGTACAGCTCACATTTATGCAACATAAAGATGTGTCAGATGACAAAAAAAAATCTCTCCCTCTTTCTATATATATATAGAAGTTGACCATAAACAGGCCAATATTATTAAGCTGTGCTCCCAACTTTGAGTATGGATTTAGGTCATCAGATAATACTCTACAGGAGGTATGATGTTGAAAATCTCTCTTTGGAGCAGGCTGCATCCTTCTCTCTTCCATGGAGAAGACGTTAGTGCTGTGTCTGCCCTACTGTCTGTGTTGGATCAGAATATCAGTGAGTTCCAGAACTCTGACAATTTTTGACATACATAGTTGGTGACTATAGCTGTAGAAGCTGGATTTCATATTTTTACTTACAATACATAGCAAGGCTATAGTCAACCATCAGATCATCTCATGAATAACTTTTTTTCACACACAATGGAATAACATCCTATAAAACTGTGATCTGCAATTACCTCTACACTACATCATAAATATGAAATCACCAACCTACCATACCTTCTTTTCAGGCAGTGCTGGTATCTCAGGGTTAATTATTGTGATTTTTAATGGCCCACATACAGCTCAAATGCAAGGTCAGACTACAGTCTCTTTTCATGGCCAATTTAACAGTGCCATGGTGATAAAGTGGCTGTATTGCTTGAAACTAAACATCAGACATGTATTAGTCTGCTGCCTCTTCTTTACCTCTGTCGAGTCACAGGCTGGGGGAGGAACACGACCTGTAAGAATTACTATGCTGCAGCAGAGAAAAGTCAGGTCTTCTGCTCTGCCAGACAGGACTGTGCTATGTGGCAGAGCTGTGTAAGTTACCATACTGCATGGGCAGAAATACAAAGTCTTTGGCAAGTAAAACAGCTTCCTTATATGTACTCCATCTGTGAATTTATCCATTTGCCTCGAGTTAAGCTTTAATAGCAAAAACTAAAATATTCAGAATAAAGAAATGTACTGCATTTTTAGGTAAGGGTACCCAAGCATTTGAATGAATAATTCAATGTGTATACCTCCAATTGTTTCAGACAACTGTCTGTGCACTTAAATGTTCAAATCACTGTAGCATAATAAGCTGAACTGTTGCATGGACTAGTGGGAATGTTTTTGTTGCTCATTGTTAGACAAGCACACTGTACAGATATGTCTTTCATAGAGGCGCACCAAAATACACGCACTGATGTGTGTTTCATTGACACAACTTGCATTGTGGGTTTAATTTAATGATTTTGGCATAAACAGGCTCTACTGAAAATAATACATTATTTAATGTTAGTGTATTTTGCTGCTTTTGAAAATACATCAAAACACACAGCAAGGCAACTCACAGCTTACAAAAAATAGACAGTATATCACTTAAAGGAAGAGTTGTATAACTGAATAAGCCATTGCCATTGAATTTAGATGCCCCTTCTCCCACCGCCCAGCAACCTCCCTACTGTCATTGATCTTAACATAAAGTATGTCCAAATCAAGGGCAGCATAGGCAGTACATTACGAGGGATCAGAGCTGCGGACTGAAGTTGTCAGGGAAAAGGGGGACATCAGTTCAGTTAATTAACATCCAACTAATTTTCCAGCTAACCACTCTGTCCTCAGAAGCTTCCTTCTCATTTTCAGCATCTCAGACCTTAGGGCCTTTGTTTAAATTCTAAAACTTGGCACCGTTGGTGGTATAGAAGTAAGTAAAAAGAAAAAAAAAAGTTGTAATAACAAAACAAAAAACTTTCACAATATTTCACATCATACAGTAAACTCCCTGTTATGTGGTACCCATGGGAATTGGTAGATGCCGGATAACTGTAGTTTCTGGTTGCTTGACAGTTACTATTAACTGTCAAGCAACAACCCCGACTTATTCATCTGCTGGCTAGATTCTGTTATTGGCTATTTCAAATTGCCATAGCCAAAAGTAGGCTGGCTATTGCACACACCCCACTGCCTGTTGTTTACATTCACTTGCCAGCTGAGGACTCTGGCTGCGGCAGCAGCAAGTTGTAAACAGAGAATTTCACTAGCAACTAAATAAATTTAGTTTGGTATCAAAAATTTTTAGTGTGCACATGTCTATCAAGCAACTGGCAAAAAAAATTGAGGACCTATTATGTCCTCAAATATTTTTTTCTGGTTGCTTGAGAGTTCTGGTGCTTGAATGCCGAATAGTTGAGTTTACTGTACTATAATTGTTAATACTGTACTCTTGCTCTATAACCCTAATACAAACCTCTTTTTCATGTTTTATTTGCAGAACTGTATGACAGTTTTCATTTGAGATGACACCAAGGTATTTTTACAGCTTGAGGAAGACTGCATTAGACATATAGGGTTAATTTCAGTGCTGGCCAGGATGACTAAAGGCAATAAACCTAAACAGCTAAACAAATTCTCCTTAATGCTCAGCCTGCAAAGGGAATCTGAGCCTAGTGACAATGAGTCTAAAGTCTCCTCCTCTGTGTCTGATGTTTTCTCTCCTTGATTGCAAATGTCACAGTGGGCAAAGGGTCTATGTTTATGGCAAATCTGCAATTCTTAAAGGTACCATACTGGATTAGTGTTTTCCTCACATGCACACAATATTCTATTTTTAAACTGCCTTAACAACCCCCCTAATGGGGCACCCTTCCACCCCAGGCCCCACGGCAGCTGATATGGCTGCTATGTCTATTGTTACGCCAATGCTCTGACACTTCCGTAAGTGTTGGAAGTTTCTCAACAGAGTGGAGCAGATTGTTTAAATATTTGGGGGCACTTATTGATACAATAAAGACAGCAACAGTAAGTACTCCTTTACTATTACAGTAGGGCTGCAACAACTAATCGACATAATCGATTATAATCGATTATTGAAAAAGTTGTCAACTTTTTCAATAATCGATTAATCGGCTTCCGATCAGTTGGCCCTGTTCACAGCTCCACACGCTGTGCGCCGCACCTCCTCCCCACCTCACGCTCGCCGCTGCCAGACCCGCTCGCCGCTGCCAGACCCGCTCGCATCCACGCTCCACACGCCGCACCTCCTCCCCGCCTCACATTTCCTGCCCATCCACATCCACGATTGGCACAGGGACGCGGGGAGATGTAGTAAGGAGGAGCAGGTGTGGGGGGATGACAGCTGCTGATAGACAGGTCCGATCTCAGAAGCACGTTGCTGGAAGACTGCTCAGGTAAGCCTGCACTTTCCCACACATGGTGCTGTATAATGTATTGCTGGGATTTGTATTCCTCTATAGCTGATGGTACATTGTGCTGTATATTATACATAGGAATACAAATCCCAGCAATACATTATACGCTGTATGTATAATGTACTATTGCTGGGATTTGTTGTACTCCTCTATAGCTGGTGACATTCTGCATTGTGCTGTATAATGTACTATTGCTGGGATTTGTTGTACTCCTCTATAGCTGGTGACATTCTGCATTGCGCTGTATAGAGGACTACAAGTCCCAGAAATAATACATTATACAACGCAATGCAGAATACCACCAGCTGTAGAAGAGTACAATGTTATTGATTTAATGGTGTCTGGAACAACCCCTCTGGCTCTTTACAGTCTGGACTGTTTGTTTTGCTGGGTATTAGCTCCACTATGTAGCAAAGAACAATATACCTATAATAGAAGATACCTGAGCCAGGATTAAATCAGACCAGACATCAATGCAAAATGAGTGCTATGAGCGAATCCCCTGGACTTTGTTGTGCTTTTACTATGATTTGTTCTCCCAATATATTAACAATATTATTTTACTGCAGAGTAATGACAGTTACTTCAAAACATAACCGTTACATTTTATATGAATTTTCTTTCATTAATCATATTAGGGTAGCCTCAAAGGTTTAGCAATTTTAGCACATGGAAATCTTATTTCAATCTGCTACGGTATGCTTTGTGTATTCTCATAACCATAAAGCCTGCACATGTTCAAGCAAAAGAGAACAAATGAATGCTATGTGAATGTGACATTTTATTTGTCTGTCAGGGATTGTGAAAAGTAAAATATGCGTTGCCATCTGCAAGCAGTTTAAGAGTGGTCAGGGGTCACAGATCAGGGCCTTACACCTCCATTATCAATATGCTATCCATCATTGCATGTGCCAGCAAGGACAGCCTCCACTGCTCTTCCCTCAAGGGCAGGTATGTTCATTAGAACCAGGGACTTGAAAATCCTATGAGAAGTAGTGAAAGAAAGTTTGTGGAATTTTCAGCACGTATGCATCAAAGGCTTCTAAAATATGATCAGATCATCATCATTGTAATAAATAAGGGTGTCCCTACTTAACAAACACACACAACATTTTACACTGCCACTGACGGAAAAAAATATATGAACCTTCAAACTACATATTTGTAAATATCTTTACTAGTTTCTGTAGCTGATAATCTGACCTGTTCAGCATTAGGGAGGTATTTTCCCCATTCCTTTATTCAAAACTGTTTCAGTTTATGTACATATTTTGATCTCTTGTTTGAAAGATCTTCTGAGAAGAAGGCCATTTCTCCGAATTGTCAATTTTAAAACTACAGAATGTCTTTTGTTTCAGTCACTCTTTTGATGCTCTATTTATGTATTTCAGATCAGTGTAATGTTGCACAATTGAACTTCCTTTGAGGTTTAGATCACAAACAGTTGGTTCATTTTTTGCTGCTGAACTTTTAATACAAATTGGAAATTATTGGTACCATAGTAAAAAAAACAGAAACCATTGGTTTCTGAGGCTGTAAAGTGGTCCCACTTCATTATACATGCTCCACCATGCTTCACAGTTGGGGTGAGGTTTCAGCATTTGGCAAAAAGGGATTATTGGGCTTTGATGTACTTCAAATCAAGTGTGTTGCAACCAACATTGGATGATTTGTTATATATGGGGTAGGGCAGGTCAACAGCACAACTCAATTGCTTGTAATGACTTAATTGTAGACATGTGCACTGCCAAAAAATTCGTTTAGTTTCGTTTCGTTTTAAATTCGGATTTGTGTTATTTCGTTTTTCAGGATTCGGGTGTGAAAGTCAATTCGGAATTCGGATTTGGACGAAATTCGGTAGCGTTAGTACGAACGTTCTTATTCGTTTTCTGTTCTTATTCGTTTCTTATTCGTTTCGTTCGTTCGTTTGCAGCAAAAGTGACATTTGAGGGGGAAAAATATTTTTCTCCTTCTCTAATGTCACTTTGCTCCAAAGAACGAAACGAATAAGAAACGAATAAGAACAGAAAACGAAACGAACGTTCGTACTAACGCTACCGAATTTCGGAAATGGAAATTCGGATTCGTTTGCATTCGTTATGTCTGTAATTCGGAATTCGGATAAATCCGAATGTCCGAATTTCCAAAAATTCGTCCGAATTTCGATTCGGAACGAAACGAATAGCACATGTCTACTTAATTGTTCATTGAATTATCTGATTCTAAGCACCCTCTTTTAAATACATTATCTTAAAGGTTCACACATTTTTTTCACCAATAACAAATATTGTTTATAATGTGTTATTTTTTATGAAGGAGGGCAATGCAAAATGTTCTGCCTGTTATGTGTTATACAAAACTGTTTCTATTTATTACTATAACTTGAGAAATCACAATAGGAGTCATTTTTCCAAACTGCAAAAAGTAGGGGTTCGCAAATGTTTACTTTAACCCTTTTACTACTATTTCATTGGTGGCAGTAGCAGCATGTAAACAAACTCACGGTCGCAATAGTAGTCCTGAGGTGATTTACTTTTCAAGAACAGGCTGCTGCTATGTTGTAGAAGTGATTTGGGGCTATGAAGCTGCCCAATCATTTCTATGTTGCCTTATTATGTGCTCCCCATCCGTCTAGATGCCCCTCTGTCCTCAGGCTCACTTACGTCTTCTGGAAACCCAGAAGTTAAAAAAAGATTAGCATGGTGAGCAGGGAAAGTTGGAGAAGAATCAATTCTTCCATCTTTCGTGTGAAATATGAACCTGGAAGCGCTCAGCGCTCAGCACTTCAAGGTCAGAGCTGTCAGTTTCCAGCTAGGGGAGTCAGGTGAAGCAACATATCTATTTGTCCTTTTTTTTTTAGAGTTTTCTGAAAGGGCAGGGGAGGCCCAAAAGATCCCTGATGTCTCCAGTAAGGCACCTTGTAATAGCAATACATTTTTAAGAAAAAAGGGCAAAATCTAAAAATTATAAAATATTCAAAAACACCAATAAATGTTGTTTGTGTGCATGAAAATGAATTTACATTTATTTTAAACTAAAAATATAGATTTGATAAACAGTTGCACTAATATTATGCGACATAAAAATTGCAACTATCATGTTTTTATTCCATGGATCCTTTTCTTTCAGAAATAATAATGTTTTGAGGTTTATAGTGTGTTTTCATTTAAAAAGTGTGCATTTTAGCATGCGTGCATCAAATGAAAAGAGGCAAGGGGCTAAACTCTCATAGTATAATACTATAAACATTACAAAAGGATTTGCAAGAAAATTGTAGCTTAAAGTGACATTAAACCCTCAGATTTTTTAACATAAAACAATAGTGTAATGTGTGCCTTACTGTAATCCATGGTTGTTTCCCTTCTCTTTGCTGCTCTTCCTTTTAAATCCTTATCTCTTCTCATGCTGGGCAGAACTTCTGTTTTGCAGCAGACTGCCTTGTCTCTGAAATGGATACATGGTGTCTGTGTGTAGGTTTGCAACCTGAGCCAGCACTGCAGAAGGAGGCAGTCAGCTGCAAAGGGAAGTTCTCCCCCAGCATGAGAAGAGAGAATGATTTAAAAGGAAGAGCAGCAAAGAGAAGGGGAACTACCATGGATTACAGTAAGGCACACATTACAGTATTGGTTTAGGTTAAAAAATCTGAGGGTTTAATGTCACTTTAAGCTAGAAAACGGTGTGAAATTTACATTTCTATATGTCATTTTCTCATGTAGGAGCCATTGTTTCTGCTGAACCTACTCCTGGATAGGTTCAGCAGAAACAATGTAGAACAATGATAGGTTCAGCAGAAGCTCCTGTACTCTTCATACACCTGGAAAGGCCTGCACCTGCACACACTGGCAAGCTGTTATGGCAGATAACAACATTTAGACAATATCTTTTAATAGGTGCACAGTGTTAGGTGAATATTATCCTTTTTCTGGGTAAATCTGGTAGCTAAAATGGTAAAGCCATCCAATTACTGCTACTGAGCATATACATCTTCTTCTGGTGTCCCCAAAGGGTTAAACCATCCACTAATATCAAGCTGCCTAAAATGTTTGTGTACAGACGCTGTTACATTCCTAATAATATTCTGCAGCTTTAGACTAGAAAAAAGTAATAACCTGGAAGTACAAATGTAAATAAGCTCAGTGCGTTCACCTCCAAAGTGAAAGGCATGGCCTTAACAGTACCTAAGCTAACGATACTGATAAGATGCAGGTACCTTGTAGTATCTGCAAGTACTTTTTTTAAATCTTGAAATCAGCTTCTGCGTTTCAGCACCAGGTTGTACACAGTGACTTCATTTCTAGCCACATCAACACTAAGTCCCACCCCCAAAGAACATTAGGCCCTCCACCCTATCATTCTCTCCTATCTTCTGAGGTTCTGCCAGGTAACAGTTGACTGACAGGGGATGAACTGTACATCCGGAGTAGTGAGACTTGGCCAGAAGTCAAGATGCCGTGTACAACCTGTGCCTAGGATGCAGGTGTTCCACAAGGACTCAAAAGTTTTTAGACTAACACAGCTATCGTTTAGGCACTGCAAGGTGCAAGCCCGTCAGCAGTAATAGTTTAGGTGCTTTAGAGGCCATGCCAGATTCACTTTTAACAGAAACAAGAAAGCACTTAAAGAAAGCTTAAGCCCAGCTGAGCTGCTGATGCTTCATTTTACAACACACATTCCACTATTTAAGAAGCCTGCGACATTAACATGAAACTGGCATAATATCTTCCATTTAAAGAGCTACTAAACTCCTAAATTGGTACTTAACACATGCCACCCTCTTGTCTATGGATTGCATTAGCTGTTAAAAAATGAGAGAAAAAATGAGAGACCAGGAACAACTGGCTGCTGAAAAAAAAAAAAAAATTCAATGAGTATTGAGGCTTGAAATTCAGAAAGCATCTGATGGCTTTACTTAATATACTCACATAAGTAATAGAAAGCAGATAAATATTGCATTCTGCCTAGTATGGGTCACAAATACAGCAGCGATAGGATAAAAAAAGATGTTCACTGAAGAATGCCAAGGTCTTTGGTGCACTTTCCTTATATAGTTTTTTTTTAACACTTTTTTTTACACTTATCATTTTTGGACATCTTTAAGTTGGTCATGTGATGCAATGGGTTCAGTTTTTCTTCCCTGGGTGGTCCTTTTATCACATCAGTGTCATCTGCATATGCATCAAAACACTATACACAAATATGCCATGGTGACACCCCATCAAGAGGTACTTACTGTATCAGTCTTCAGTCTTTCAGGTTAAATAATAAGTGCACTTTTAGACAAAGTGCACTTATTCTTTTTGCCCCCTCTGCCCTGATCTAAATGATCCCACCTTCGCCCTCTGCAGATCTATACTTTCCTTGGCCTCCACTGTTTGTTGCCATCCTCCTGATCACACCCATCTTCCTGCTGGGAGATGACCCCATAGACATCTATGGGGATGAAATGTGCAGGTGTGGCCAGCAGAGGGTGCATTGAAGTTCAGAAAAGTGAACACTGTTCCCAATAGATCTCAGTAAGTATGGCCCTGCAGAGGGGAGAGGAGGGATCATTTAGGTCAGGAGTGGGGGACAAAAAGGGATAAGAGCACTTATTCTTTAAATTATGCCGGGCATTATTCAATTGGGTAGACTGAGGACATCTTGTAGTAAAAAGGATGTACTGCTGGGGACAGCTCTGGCTTAAGGCCTATGCTGACCTTTTATTTTATATGGGGACCATTTTAAAACACATACTATGAATGCAAGGTGTCATGGCCCTGAACTTTGAGGAAACATCATCAACAAGCCCTTTATTTAACCACATGAAGAATGGGGTGTTAAACTCCCTTCCTGTCCAGGCCATTTTTCAGTAATCAGGATTTTTTTTTTCAGGCATGCAATGCCATATTGAAATAAATGTTACATCATATTTTTGGGACAGATAAAGCGTTCTTATGGTGGTATTATTCACCACTGAGTTTTTTTATTTTTTACTATACAAAGAAAAAGTATTGACATGTTTGAAAAGACAAACAAACCGGTTTTCTGTATGCCATGCTATGAAACATTTATTATTACCCATTTTTTTGATAAAATTTAAAAGATGTGGTCATGTCAGGTAAAAAGATACCAAACATGTCAAGCCTTAAAATTGAGTGAACCCATGAAATTGCAAAAAACTGCCATACCCAAAACTGCCCATAGGCGACACTTGAAAAGCTTACAAGCTTTTACCGCTCATCAATTTAGTGTTAACAGTGATTGATGGCCCTACAATTGTTACTCGCACTCCGATTTTTGTCGTTAAATGTAGCATGTGTGATACAATTGTTATTTTCACAAGTAGGCACACCCAACCTGTGTTTGCATTTGTATGTGCGTGTACGTGGGGGACTTTAAAAAATAGCTGGCAGCAGCGGCGGAAGTGGGGGCCTGCACACTCCCACCCACCATACAAGCTATTGGGCAGCTCTATAGCCACCCGATCGCTTGTATGTAACTGGCTGTTTAAAATGTTTAAAGTGTCCTGCTTGCACGCATTCACAGGGAAAAAAACCCCCATTTATTTATGGCAACCAGCTGAGACGAGCACGCCTTCCATTTGTTTATATATAACAAGTGCATTGATGCAGAAAGTGGCATTGTTATCACATCAGTGCTGCTCTCTGCATCTCTGAGGACCATATGCCACTTGAGAAGATTGGAGGAGGAAGAGGACTGTCACATGACCAGCTAGAAGACATCAGAAAAAGATAAGTATATATTTAAAAAAAAGCATATTATACACAAAACTGTCTGTGTCCCTATTGGGAACGTGATCAAAGAAGGTCTGTTGAATTGGACACAAACAGCAATAACAGACCTTATAGATGCTGTCACTTTTCCCACTCTACTATGTTAAAAAATGTTTTATTACTGTCTACACTCCATTTGGGGTAATTTTGCAAACTTCCTGTCTTGGTGACCACACAGGAAGTGGAGGGAAATATTCCCAATAGCAAACAAAAACAGTAATAAAAACCTCACAATTTGTTAACCCTTTCCTACATAAACCAAAAAGTTTTAACTGGAGTTGTGCTTTAACGTGAATACACTTAGGCTACCAACAAAACTCCGTCTACAGCCAAGACATCCAGGGGTTACAACTGACCTCTGCAGGCAATTTACAAGATGCTCCTTCTTGGAAAAACATTATTAGCCAGGCTAGAAGTTTTTGATTGATAGCTGATTATCTTTGTACATCACAGTGTACTGCTATTTTAATCACCATATCATGTGTAGCAGTACCTTAATACATCCCAAGTACATGAGAATGTAACTTTTTAGCATCTTCAACTGCCGAAAAGTTCCTCACATATTTGGAATATCATTAGCATAATATTATTGCACAGTTCTCTAGATTGTATTGGCCATTTTATGGCGCTACAGATGTGGCATTTTTATCCTTGTTTTATTGAATCACATTATACCCTAGCCCTACACCTGATTTCTCATCAGAGATTCCTTGCAAAAAATGTGCCGGAGGACAGAGGAATGTTTCTTTAAGTGAAAGCTTATATACAAGACAAAGTATGACTTTTGTAATAAAAAAGAGAGCCAAGGTCGAATTTTTTATTGGAGAACTCAAGAGATAAGTGTATATGGCATAAAGCATATTTTTTTGTAAAAAATAATGCATTTCTTCTGCTATGAAAGAAAACATGAATGTGAAATTTCAATAAGAGGTGTCACTTGCATATTATTTCAGGAACATCAAACTTGTTCTGCATGACTGACACACTGGAAACGCGTACCATTTTGTGTTCAAACAGAATAAAAACACAAAATAAAGCCTTTATCTTTTACATGAATCATAATAATAATAATAATATATATACATATATATATGCTGTAGGAAGATATATATATACTATATTGCCAAAAATATTGTGACACCCCTCCAAATCATTAGATTCAGGTTTTCCAGTCACCTCCATGGCCACAGGTGTATAACACCAAGCACCTAGGCATGCATACTGCTTCTACAAACATTTGTGAAAGAATGGGTCGCTCTCAGGAGCTCAGTGAATTCAAGCGTGGTATCGTGATAGGTTGCCGCCGGTGCAATAATTCCATCCGTTAAATTTCCTTGCTACTAAATATTCCATGGTCACCTGTTAGTTGTATTGTAACAAAGTGGAAGCAACTGGGAACAACAGCAACTCAGCCACAAAGTGATAGGCCACGTAAAATGACGGAGCGGGGCCAGTGCATGCTGAAGCGCACAATGCGCAGAAGTTGCCAACTGTCTGCAGTCAATAGCTACAGACCTTCAAACTTCATGTGGCCTTCAGATTGGCACAACAACAGTGCGTAGAGAGCTTCATGGGATGGGTTTCCATGGCCGAGCAGCTGCATCCAAGCCTTACATCACAGAGTGCAATGCAAAGCATCAGATGCAGTGGTGTAAAGCACTCCATTACTGGACTCAAGAGAAGTGGAGACGTGTTCTCTGGAGTGACGAATCGTGCTTCTCTGTCTGGCAATCCGATGGACTGTCTGGGTTTGGCGGTTACCAGGAGAATGTTACTTGCCTGACTGCATTGTGCCAGGTGTAAAGTTTGGTGGAGGAGGGATTATGGTGTAGGGTTGTTTTTCAGGGGTTGGGCTTGGCCCCTTAGTTCCAGTGAAGGGAACTCTTAAGGCATCAGCATACCAAGACATTTTGGACAATGTCATGCTCCCAACTTTGTGGGAACAGTTTGGGGATGTCTCCTCCCTGTTCCAACATGACTGCGCACCAATGCACAAAGCAAGGTCCATAAAGCTATTGATGAGCAAGTTTGGGGTGGAGGAACTTGACTGGCCTGCACAGAGTCCAGACCTCAACCCGATAGAACACCTTTGGGATGAATTAGAGCGGAGAATGTGAGCCAGGCCTTCTCATCCAACATCAGTAACTGACCTCACAAATGCTCTTCTGGAAGAATGGGCAAACATTCCCATAGACACACTCCTAAACCTTGTGGACGCCTTCCCAATAAACCTGAAGCTGTTATATCGGCAAAGGGCGGGTCAACTCAATATTGAACCCTACGGACTAAGACTGGGATGCCATTAAAGGCAGGCGTCCCAATAGACTGTATTTATCATAGCAGTTGGTGATGCATAAGGCTGAAATTCAGATTACTAAATAGTCACCAAAATACACGGATGTATTGTCTCTTCTCTGATGTCACAGTTTCTAGAACTCCAAAGTCTTTGTCTAATTAGCTCTGTTTTTAAATGCCACGAAGACCACCCACTGATTAAGCAATATTCCGGTGCATATGTCAAGCCATTAAAGGAAAATCAAACTTTCAAAGCGATATAAAAAACTGCTCTACAAGGAGACATTGTCTTCTACAATAAACTGAGAAGGGATATGTTACTAATTAAAAGAACAATCTGTTCTAAAATAACACAACATGCAAACCCAAGGACATTATATATAAGAATTAAACAATTCAAATGTCTTTTTGTAAGATATTTTGGAGAAGTTAATAATAATTAGTGGCTAGTTCAATATATACTTTACTACAGATTAAGCGGTACAGATACAAATGGAACACATCTGAACATACTTGAGAAGACCTAGTTATCCGTAGGTTAAATAGTGAGCCTATGCTTTAATTCAGTATACGTTTTATTACTCGACACAGATGAATGTACCACATGCACATTAAATAAGCAATGTGTGCAGGATTTTTACATAAAAAGTCAACTCTCAAAAGTATTATTAGGGTTTTTGCTTTTGCTCCTTAAATTTTGTCCTTAGATTTTGGCTGTTGTGTGAGAATTGTTAATTGTGAGTTTCTATGATATATGTATTGAGGAGAGCAGAAAAAGCTTCGATTTGAGATGGAGAAAGAGTGTACAAAAAAATCCATCTCGCACCTGTACCTTTAACACCTTTGGAGGGGTGTTACAGTGATACTGTATATAACTTGCTACAAAACTTTATGGAGGTCATCAATGTAGAACTAGTATCAGGGGGAAAGAATTTGAAACACAATGTTTTGGAGACACACAGGTCTCCTTTGCCAATATACTGTACAGGTGTAAGCTTTGTATGCACATGTGTCTGTTCCCTAAGAAACAGGCCCAATGAGCAGCAGACTGATGAGCATAGCCATCTGTCACCCTTCTTTCTCCTTCTATGAGTGTGTTCCTTGTTAGCACTGTAGTGCAATTGGCTTGCTCCTTGTGCATTTTCTCCCTCTCTTAATCTGAGTTTTGCTGTACAGGGGACCCCAAGTCCTATTCAGGTACACACACTGCTGCCCTTTAAAAAAATACATTTAACCTCCCTGGCTGATTATGCAGGGTTTTAGCATGCCAAAGCAGTACGTTGTTTTTCATGGCAATTTGTTGTTTTATATTGTAGGCCTGTAATTCTTAGTAAATCTTAGGAATAACTCACTAAATCTGTCCAAACAAGAGTCCAGTAGACATCCCGTGTATGATAAAGTTTGAAACACGAAATCATAAATATTAATAAATAATTATAAGAAATGATAATATAATAAATCGTTATAAAAAAATATAATATAATAAACAAAAAATGGTCCAGTAAATGGGAATTCTGGGGGCGCTGCCTGATCTGTACCACAGTCAATAGAGTACCAAGTTCGCACATCACTGAGCTCGGTCGCAGAATCGTCGCTGTCGTCACTTTCAGTGTCTGATGAGGAATTTCCCAACTAATCGCTATCGCTCAATTCTGCAAGTGATTCTAATTTACTATCTCTGTTTTCTACCTGGTCTAAAACCGCTTTTGACCTAAAGGGACAATTTTTGGATGCCATGGACGTTCTCAAGTTTCCAGGCAGAAAGAACAGTAAAAGTGCAGGCAGGATACTGGACAAAGCTTAGGGACAAAATTGAAGTGAAATAGTTTGATACATAAGTGTAATTATAGCAGATTACATTGTATTGTGTGTATTCTGTGAAAATGGCATGTTTGCATTTTTGAATTTCCCGCCGGCTCCGCCCCCCGCTGTGACGGCCGAAAACGAAACTGAAAGCCGAATGCCGGCATTGGCCGGGCGCACACAGCAGAGGACACCGCGGGCTTGCAGGGACAAGGTAAGTGACACTATTGCCTAATCCCAAGTGTGGCTCGGGGTTACCGCTTTTGGTACTGAAAATTAACCCCGAGCCACACTCGGGAATACCGCCAGGGAGGTTAATGATTAGAGAACTGCATTCATTTGTGCCTTTTATATCCACCTGCAGTTCATCTTTAATAGACTTTGCTGAATAGTAAATTTTGCACACCTGCTTCAACACAAATGAGTGACTTTTAATTTAATCACAATAATTACAAGGTATTTAGGCTTAAATGACTACAAATATTTATGAGCAGAAACCAGAAATATCGGGAAACACGAAAAAGCAAACTAAAAAGATTTTGGTGCTTATGGTGGCCAAATGTGTATGTTTGTATGTTATTACTGACCAGAGTGTAAATGTCCATTAAGCCCTGAAGAGTTCTTGGCTCTGGAAGCAAAATCAATACTAGTACACTGTATATTATAATGAAGATGCATAATATTATTTATGTGCATTTTGAATAAAACTATAATTCAGTACAATTTTCCTAACAGGATTACTCACTAAAGAGTGAAGAGTTTGGAGAAGGCAGGGGAAGTGAACAATTTAGGACAACATAGCTGAACTAGAAAGTGAGCTGAATTGGAGAATTTTTCAAAATCAGCTATTTTGCCCTAGATCACTTCTCCTGCCTTCTCCAAACTCTTCACCCTTTAGTGAATAACCCCCTAAGTTTTCAGGACAATCATTCAGCCTGTATTTTATTCCATCTTTATACCCCAAGCTACACATAATCAACAGGGAGACTTTTTCATAAACAACACTCGCTAAAGTGATATTTTCCAATTATGAGAAGGTACAGCACTGTATTATAATAACAATAAATATACAATGTAACAACTACACATGATAAGAAACAGCTTACATCAAATATATTAGGTGCTCTATCCTACAGCTTTCAGCATCCTTTCCCAGTTTATTCAGCAGCAGATGTTAATGGTCCATTCATTATTGAATGCTTTAGTGGATATTTTTTACCCTTGTTTCTGCAAGGTGAGCAATAGAATGATATGTCAAGGCTCACTCTAATTTGTGACCTAATAATACCACAACAATTATTTGTGCAGTCTATGCACTGTGCCTATGGTGCATCAGCCATATATAATATAAATTATCAGTGTCTCCTTTCCAAATACCTAAATCTAAAAAAAGGTTAGACATAAAGAATACGGAAGTGTCTGTCACCTTCATACAATTGTTATATTAAATATATAACAATATAAAATGATAAGCTCTGGTAGTTCCAGAGTGGGAGTAAAAACTAATCCGAGTGTATAAAAGCACACCAATTCACATAATGTGCATTTGAGCAAACTTTGTTATTAGTGGGATATGTACAGACTTGGTGGATTTTTCTAGCGGTTCAATGGACCCAAAACTAGTTTTTGGTAGACATCAGCTCCATGCATCATTTAGCAGCTTCTTTTAACTCTCATGAACTCCAGTGGGCAAATTTTGTATCGACATCCTAGTCCTCTGTGAAGGAATGGTTCCAGAAAATAGCTCCTATAAATGAAATGGAAAAATTGATCCGCAAGTCCCATGACAGGCTCTACCAATATAATGCTACATGGGCTTGCTGGATGCATTTTCAGACGACACCTGCTTATGCCCAAGTGATGGACACTTGAGCTGGGACAACTTTGGTTGCTGAGTGCTGTTGTGAGTTTGGGCGGTGTGTCACGCCTGGTGTTTCCTATAGTCTTGCTTATCGAGTGTCTTCCCTTTCTCCCCGCCTTTTTTCCCTCCTTTCTTCCTTCCTTCCTCCCTTCCTTCCTCTTTCTTTTCCCCCCCCCCCCCCACCTGGAAAACATATGAGAGTCCCTGTTGCTTTTTACTCTACCTACCTGTAATTTTTGCCGATTGATGCAACAGATGATATGCGATTTTATGGCTCATTATCCAATTTTACTGTTATGGTGCTGATTGGTTGAATTTATGTTATACCGTTGTATGTCTTACAATTTTATGTTATACTCTTGTATGTCTTACAATTTGAATACTCTGCTCATATGATACACCATGTTTTTCACATTTATATTGCTTACTGTATCTGCCTGACATGTTTGTCATTATTTTCAATAACTTTCCTATTGTAAAAAAAAAAAAAGAATTGTGGTTTGAATACCCACTGTATACATAAATAAGGAATCCAACTCTCCCTGCTGGATTGTTTCTTTACTTTTTTAAAGTAGAGTATATAGTACAAAAAGAAGCAGGACTTGATTGGAGGTGTAAGACTCCAAGGTAGAGGAAAGAGAGTTGGAAACCATTAGACTCCATTTACACGAGGCAATCTGGGAATCCATAAGAATACCAGGTAACCCCATTCAGATGTGGCTGCTCTGCTTGTTTAAGGAAATGACAGGGTGGTAGCGACCACATCTGTATATGGCAGTTTGCATGTAATGATGTAGATTCCTGCTGCAGAAATACCAGATCCTGCCAGAACAAGGCCTTAGACTTTAAAAATGCACTGGCTAAGACAGGTGATCACATTGGCCAGCCTACAGCACTGAAGTAGTCCTTCAAGCATCTTTCAAAGTCAGCTGGTTGCAAGACTGGGCCTAATCTGAAAAAAAACTATGTTGGGTAAATTTAACATAAATTACCAAACTGTTTAACACTGCAAGCAAAAGAAACCCATGCCTACCTTATTTCAATTAAATTAATTGATCAACCATGAAACTCCTTAATATGACTTATTTTAAATGTAGTAGACATTAAGTATAATAACAATGTATGTGTGGATGACAGATCTAAACTAATCAATACAAAATATTCTTAAAACCCGCAGGGCCAGCATATATAGTGTCAGTGGTGGTAGTATTTGGTCTTGCAAACAGAAATAATAGGAAAGGACATATGAAGAATGAGCTAACATTTGACAAATACACCTCGTATATTCTCCAAAGTAAGATTAGCTCCGCTCTAGCGATCCTGACTGTCCAGAGTCACACATGGCTGGATAGCAAGGGACATACATACATCACTGGTCATCCCCTGTTGACTGAAGGCATCTGGGTGTATGGACTGTTTAATTTATGTCTTCAGCCCCTTGTTGCAAGGATATATGTGTGACCAAGTTGCACTGACCTGTGTTGCTGAATACATCGTTGTTTTGCATCCACCATTACCCAAGCTGTTATTACTCCATGTACAAGTTACATAGTATTTGAGGCTGAATAAAGACATTAGTCCATCAAGTCCAACCTATTAGGATCTCATTCTAGGAATTTGCTGCCTTAGAATAGAGCATTGATAAAGAAGGCTATATCATAGTATAAATAGGATATATTGCCCAACAAGTTATCAATATAATCAATTCAGTTAATTCAACATTTTATTAATTACTGGCTGTTCCAAATTTTAATGCTGAGTTTTGTACAGATAAAAAAAGACCATTAGATCTAGTTATGTAGGCATTAAATAAGTAGGCAAATGCATTTTTACATATCAAAAGTACATAGCTCACTCTAGATATTGGCCCTCGGTAATCCCCTGAACAGTAGGAAAGGAAATGGGAGGAATACAACTATAGCCTAGTGAATATCTACTGCATTGCACAGTGCCACCAGCATAATTCTTAGAGATTGCTAAGAGAGGAAAGCTTATCAGATGCTGCTGCTCCTTCAATATCTGAGAGCAAGCTAAAATGAGTCCTAGGCCTGGCTGTATTATTTAACTGTACTATAAACCTGGTTGTACTGTGTGGTAGGAATCTCTACAATATACACCTAGCTATACAGAAATTCAAATCCTTAAAACAGTTAAATATTTAACTGTTTTATTAGCTGTTAGTTAGTGGGAGTTCAGCTTTAGTCTGTATGTCTAAAAAAACTCACTTTGATTACTTAATACTTAATTTGTATTCAACTAAATTAAAACTACTCTAATCAAATTAATTCAATTCAAGTCTTCATTGGTCCAGCTAACCAGTCTAGTATCTATTCCTCGTAATACATTACTGCAAAATACTGCAGGACCTTGTGATTGACCTTTCTGACCACCAATGGGCAGTACCTAAGTCACAAGGAAGTGAGCACTGTAGACCAGACCCTCCCACCCTATGAAGCAGAAGAAAGACCTGGGACCCAGCATGTCATGTGACTTGAGTTTTTAGGCTTTTTGGATATTTATTTTAAGAAAATAATAGAAAGAATAGGTGTGTGATGTGGGGTGTTAAGGCTTTATTGTTTTTGTTTCTTTTCTTCCTGGATATGAGCTTTAAGCACATGCATACTCTGAACCATTTACAGAAAATGGATCATTATTAAATCAATCACCAATTCTGAGGCACAATATTGGGAATAATACATACTAGGGATGATCGATTTGGAAATCAGGAAAATTAAAAAAAAAAAAATTAAATTGCCTATTCAACTTAATTAAAACTACTCTAATCAAATTAATTCAATGTCAGGACCTGGTTATGCTTTTACACACTCTGAGAGCTCTTCAGAGAGTACCTAGAGCCCCAAAATTCAGCATCTTCCATTCAATATTATTTGTCCTGGAGTCTGTGCTGGGGTTTCCTCCCTTCAAAAAGTCAACATTTTTAATCCCTGAAACAGCACTGTTTAGTCTATCTAAGCTGCAGATTTGTGGGAAAAAATTGTTTTTGAAACAGCTGAAAAAGGAGATTATGAAGGTACCACTATGGTTACATGCTTTGGAAATGGAATGTCTTTTATTAAAGCACAATCCAGAGACAAACAAGAAAAAAGTCCCATTCCAATTACCCCCACACTACAACCCTTAAACACTAATATAAACTTATCAGATTTCATATGACCTCCAGGGCACCTCTCCTGGAAGCAGCAACCAATGGTCTAAATATGCTCTTCTTTGGTCCAGCTGACCAGTCTTGTATCTATTCCTTGTAATACATTACTGCAAAATACTGCAGTACCGTTTGAGGACCTTGTGATTGATCTTTCTGGCCGCCAATGGGCAGTACCTAAGTCACAAGGAAGTAAAGTGAGCACTGTAGACCAGACCCTCCCACCCTATGAAGCAGAAGAAAGACCTGGAACCCAGCATGTCATGTGACTTGAGTTTTGAGGCTTTTTGGATATTTATTTCAAGAAAAAACATCTATAGAATAGGTGCGTGATGTGGAGTGCAAAGGCTTTATTGTTTTTGTTTCTTTTCTTCTGGGATATGAGCTTTAAGCACATGCATACTCTGAACCATTTACAGAAAATGGATCATTATTAAATCAATCACCAATTCTGAGGCACAATATTGGGAATAATACATACTAGGGATGATCGATTTGGAAATCAGGAAAATGTTTTAAAAAATTTAAATTGCCTAAATATAGTGCTGATTCTTCCAATCAGCAGAAAGTCATACAACATGTAAATCCCGAATGCCTGAATTCCTGTACTACAAGATTCCTCACCAGTCAACCAGATCTGCAATTAAAATATTCCAGTGTACGAAAAGTTTGTGCTTCATTGAGGTTGATTCGCTAAAGACAAACCGGCTGTTTCCTGTACAAGGTAATGCTCCCTTAGCATAGTGAATGATGTGATGTTCTGCTGACTTTTATCATCCAATCATGTGCAAGCAAAAATGCATTTTTATTTTAGCTTCCTTGCTCGTGATTGGGCATTTTTTGCAAAAGGAAATTTCACCACATTCACTAAGCTAATTCCCTTGCAAAGTGCGAATTCCCTTGCGAAGTTAACAGCCTATTTGCCTTTAGAAAATCAAGCGTCTCCTGATTGTATCATTACTTTCCAATAGGTCTGAATGACTGAACACAACCATAAGCAGAGATAATAGTCAGCAGCATGATCACTGCATTAAGAACATGAAGGAGTATCTGTTGCACCCTTGAGCATTCTGCTTTATAGCATTAACGTTCTTCTTTAACTTACTGGAAAAGTTATTTCAAGAACGCCCTATGTTATTTAATTTGGATGAATTATGGAAATGGAAATGTTGGAGGCCAGGGCATCCACTTATACTTTTCACCATATATACTCTAGAAATGTGGAATGTGTACCAGCAGCCCAACTATTTATCAGTAAATGTATAACTGAAATGAAGATAACATTTTGTGCTTGCATAGAAATTTCATGGCCTGAAACTTTAAGAACTGGTAATACCGAAAGCAGGAAAACAGAGATAGAGGCTTTATAAATAGTCTGTTCACAGACATAAATCCGAAGTACCTGTCAAAAAACGAGAAATTTATGTGTTTGAAAATAGTCAGAAAGTAGAAATAGAGCCCGCGGTTGATATAAATCTTCCTTCTTTGGAAACAGTGCTGTATTTCAAAGGATTTTTGAAGCAATGCACTTAGGAAGCAGGTAACGAGGACAGAAAAATAATAATGTGCCCTGGCTATGATGGCACAGTCATCTGAAAATCCACTGTACCATTAAAGGGAGATACACACTTAAACAAACACATGCATTCTGTAGTGTACAATACAGTTATACATGACTGGAATACTTACGCTGCTGGCACAAGAAATTACATGTAACATGTAAAGGAGGATGTAACGCTCATTCAGAAAACATTCATTACATTATGGTATCCATAGACATCCTTTCTTTTCTACTGAACTATACACAGGACATTTTTCATTATGTGGTATTATAAGATAAAAGTGTTTGTCTGGACAAAATAAAAAAATAAAAACATTCAGTATATCTCTATGGCCAGGACACCATCTGCATGGAGTATGCATGTCCGTCCTATGCTTGTGTGGGTTTCCTCCAGTAGCTTCGGTTTTCTCCCACACTACAAAGACATGATGGTAGGTAAATTGGCTTCTGTCTAAAATTGGCTTCTGTGTGCGTATATGTATGTATGTATGTATGTATGCGAGATAGGGACCTTAGATTGTAAGCTCCTTACGGGCGGGGACTGATGTGAATGTACAGATTGTTGCAATGTGCTGCATAAATTGTCAGCCTATATAAATATATGTAATAAATCAATCAATCTCTATAATACACAAACATTTTAGCATGTTTTGTCTGTTTACAGGCACTTCAATTATAGAAAAATACCTGTTAATCTGCCACAAATCCAGTGTGCTCTGAACTTCTGTTTAAGCTAATAACACAATCCCTCTGCTGCACCGAAATCCCAAAGCCATCAGACCTTTCCAGTTCTTCCCTGCTGGACTACATAGCACCCCCTCTCCTTATCTCCATAACATAAGGATGTGTTCTGCAGTGCAGCAGAGGAGAACTCAAGCAGGGATGACAATACTACTTGGGATTTCAGTGTAGCAGAGGTAACGTTGTCAGCTTACTACAAAAAGTTAGGAGTTGATTAGATTTCTAGCAGAGTAACAGGTATTTTTCTGTACTTGCAGAGTATTTAAAGAGTCAAAATATGGAGAAATGGGTATGTACAGTAGAGATGTACTGAATGTTTTTTTTGATTCACACATACACTAACATTTACATGCATTGGCCTGCTAGTTTAATGTATGCTGTTTTAGCCCCTCTCTCCGCTTTATGTATCACCAAGTTGATTTAGATTTCCAAGTCAAGTTAGAATCTGACCTGTGACTGTGATGATGGAACTCAACCAAACTAAGTAGTGATACATAAAGGTTTCTGTTATGTGAGAAACAGCAAGGAGTTTACGGTAAGCGTTTTCGGGAATATCCATAGCTTTTCATGGCGCAGCTGTCAAATTTAACTGGAGTTTTCCTTTAAATTCTTAAATGTAGATGAACCCACACATACCACTGTCAAATGCCTGAACTACAGTGATCAATAGAAGCTCTCACATTTGAAATTTAGATGGCAAAAGGTGGAGAAGAAGAAGGTCAAGTCTACAGTTTGGGTCTAGATTCCAAAGGGCTCCCCAGAAACAATTCATCTGAGGACTAACATTTGTGCTTGCAAGCACTTTAGCACTGCTGTTATCCTAGAAATGTTAAAGACCAGGTCAGGTGTACTTTAAAGGCCTATCAAATCCATTCCCATACGAAAGATTGCTAGTGTGATGTGAAAGATTTGCTGTTTTATATAATGTATATACCTGTGTGTATCTATCTATATCTATCTATCTATCTATCTATCTATCTATCTATATATATTTCCTTTCTTGCCATGATTCTGTGCTGAGCGGCCAATTGACGGGTTAGATTATTATCATGTGCAAGTGAGGGAACGGACCTTAACACTGTGAAAGCTCTAACACAGAATGACAGAACGGGTCCTGTACCCTGGGGCAGGCAAACAGGGTAGCAGGGGAAAGTAGGGCAGGTAAGTATCAGACTTGGCTATAAGAATTCACTGAAATGTATTCAAGGACATTAAATAATAAAAGTCTAGCACTTGCAGTTTCTAGAGGACTGAACAGTTGGGGCATATATGATAGCATTGCATGTTTATGTGAGAATGTAACAGGCAGTTTAATGGTCCAATCAGCATCTAATGTCTATGGATAATTATACACAGAAATCTGATAAAACTTTCTGCCACGCCACCCCTGTTCACTACATTTGTCATATTTCTTTTCATATTTCAGTGTTGTTCATCTGTTCAAAGCTGGATCACAGCAGGCGGGACATTAATTTTCATTTTAAATTCTGTCCATCCTTAACTCGATTCGTGGCTTAGACAGTCTGTGACCACTTTATGACAAATTTGACTTTTCAAATAGAAAGAAGGATATTATATGGTAATTGCATAGTGCGTGCTAAGTGAAGGTTTTCATAAGGAAAGTGATGATGGTACTTTTCCCTTTTCTACAAATTAAGTGATTAAATAATTATGTGTGAAATATCTTCATGGAGATGTTACCATAATGATGAAACTGCTGGTGATAGGAGCATCCCGCGACACCTGGCGCTCCTCCAGCTAATTTAGTTGTTAGATTCAGCAGGAAAATCTGGTCTGTACGGACATAAACAGCAGATGTTTGCCAGATGACGTCCAGATACTGTAATTGAATAAACATGGATACTGATTTATCCCAAGAATTGCAAGCTAAATGTTTGTTCCCCTGTCCTCCTGGCAATGTAGAAACACTAAAACAGAAATCCACTGGGGATATTTTCAAACTTCAATGCACTGCAATGGGGGAGCTGCATTACAGAAGATATACCTTTGCAATGCATACCAGCATACAGAGGATACAGCACAGAATGTTTTCGGAACACTCCTAAATACATCTGAGCAACACAGTTCATCTATACAACACAGCAATTAATACATAGCTGTAAATGTTCTAAATATCAATATAGATCAATAAGGACAGGCAACACAGTGACTAAAAAGGTTAGATTGTTTTCCTTGAAGTGCTGGGGTCTTCAGTTCAGTCCGCACCTAGACATTTTGAATAGATGCTCTATGTTAAGATATATACTATATGTATATAAAGTAGAAAAATTATATATGTGTGTGTGCCACAACCGGGGAAAGTTTGGGCAAATCCTATCAAGGCCCATTCACATTACAAACCTGGGGCTGCATTGGGCTGTGTTGCTCAATGCAGACCCAATTCAATAAGAAGCCGAAATGTATTGTCTCTTATAGGCTCATTTGACACCAACATGTTGTGTTAGTGTGTGCTTTGTGGAAATGGAACATAGAACAAGAAAAACATTTATTTTGGCTAATGCTGTGAACCATAAACTGCACATCAATGCAACACATATTTAACAAATTCACATGAATGCAGCACAATGCCTTAGCAAAATAAATACCAACACATGCCAAGCACATTTAATGCCCATCAAAACATACTAAATGCAACGGACATGGTGTGAATCCAGCCTCATTCAGTAATGTTCCTCAGGAGATCTATTGACTTTACAGATTGACTCGACAGATCTCTTTGGGTGGGACCATTATTCCAATGTGATCCAGTCACATTAATATGGTTGTGCAAATGATCTTTTGTGGGCTACTGCACACTGTCAATTTTTTATATTATAATAATGGGCATATTTATAAAATACTGAATATGACATTCACTAAACACTCCCTGGTTAATCATTCCCTGAAATGTAAAACCATATGCACAATGAAAATTCATCTGCAGTGAACATTTGATGAATGTCACATTTAGTGCTTTATAAATATGGTTCTAGATTAAGGCTATTTTTTTTTTAATAAACTGGCAAGACTGTTGACAATAACTGTGACAAAAGAACCTTTACTATGGTACATGTGGTGAATCATTATTGGCACAAGAAAGGTCATAATGTTTAACATTTTTTTTGTGAAGGAAATTCAGTTGTAATTATGGTGCTCAACTTTTAGAGCCCTTTCACAATGGCTTTCTGATCAGGTCCGGCTGTCAGGTCTGCCAATGTTAGTCTATTGGCAGCCAGATCTAAACAAATGGGCATTAATTTACATCCAGTACTCCACGGCTTCGACCATTTCTGGAAAAACAAACGGATCAGAGTTCCGATTTGCCGGAGCAGATCGTTTCGGATTGGCGGTAATCTCATGTAAACAGACACAAATCCGTTTACATCTGATTCCACATAGACCAACATAGGTCCGATGAGCTCAGTTTTTCTCTCCATTGCAAGATTGAGGAAACAACTAGATGAACAGGCATCTCACCAGGGGGACATCCATTCCGATCAGCAGGAGATCTGTGCACATATCCTCTGCTGAGTGGACCGTGTGAGAGGAGCCTTACAAAGTACTGAATATGTACATTGAAAATCCTTTTACCAATCAGACCAGTGCTGAATACCTCCCAATATTTTATAATCAAAATCTGGACAAATAAAAACCCCTGCCTCAATTAACATACATCTAAACTATTAACAAAACACAGCTATATCAATAAACACGTCCCTTTTGGCAACAGCACAATGCCATGAGAAACCCCTCTTCTTCCTGGAGCCAGATGCCAGGACGTGTGCTTTTACTCCTATATATACACATGCTTGTTAAATGTACAGTATTAAGGGTACCTCTATTATTAACAACTTAGTATTATTGACCACAATTTTTTATAGAGTACATTGTATTGTGAATAATGTTGGAATATGTTTAACTTGTACAGAGATTTACAGGTATCTGGCTACCACCGGCGCTCTTACACAACCACACTACTCCCACTGATACGAACAAGCAAAGCTTCACTACCTGCTGGTCAGACAAATTTAATTTGTCCTGCAGACAGGTATTTTTTCACCCCTATTAAAGCTGGATTCAATAAAAGGTTATCACCCAGCCATGAAAGTTAATGGACCAATGTTCTCCGACATAGGAGATAGAAACAGCTAAACTCCAACCAACTGCTAGACTAACTTGTTTTCCAAAATCTACATGGTGTAAATGATGCCAGGGAAAACACAGCCAGCTCATCCGCATTACAACAATTAATGTATAAATTAATGAGCCTCACACACAAGCAGGAGAATAGCTAATGAGCTGTTTGGTTGCCATGACAACCTCAAGTCAAGCAGAATTATGTTTCCCTTTAGAATAAAGTATAGAGAATCTTTAAATGATAACTGTTAACACAGAGGTCTGGAGGTGAAGACAAAGTGGTGACAAGTTTATGATAGCATTTATTTAATAATTAGTTCTCATGAAAGACAAAGCAGATACAGTAAAAAAATTAATCAAAAACAATTTTAAGAAAAAAAAAGATACAAATGCACCTTGTAGCAATTCATTACTGAAGAAATGTCATTATCATTAGGAGCCTAGTTTCAAAATCAGCAGGGCTAATTGATATTCTGATGGAGTCATTGTTGGTATTTGATGCCTTCAAGATAAGCCATTTTTTGTTAATAAAATAATGTTTCTATTAACCCCATCTTCTTTATTGTACGCAATATGTAAAAGCCTGTACATGGCAGGTTTGTTTTTATCAGTAAAGTGCTTCATGATCTGAAAAGGTTTTCATAGGCAGGATTGTCTGTTGATCATTTAAAAGAAACCTTCTTTTGCTCAAATCATCTGATTATCCTGTTTTGTCTAGGGCCAGGTTGAAGAGACATTGTCACTGGGGGGGACAGGGAGAGAAATGCTGCAGGTATGAAGTGCATACACCTAGAGGTATATGCACATACTTACAGCAGTTCCTCAAACCTACCTATAATGACCACATTTTCTGGGAAGTTTCAGAACTTGCTGCAAAACCTCGCCTTATACATTACAATTCGCCCATCCTTATGACAGGTAGCCTCAGTGGCCAATGAGGAACGTGCAGGAGAAGATAGCAAAGCAAGCTTCTGCCTCAGAAAGTGCTGATGTTTTGTTTGTTAAAATGGCCTGAGATTTGGCCATGAAGGTTTAGAAGGCTGTTGCAGGCATGTGAATGTAGGTGCCAGCACTCCATACCTGCAGCAGTTTGCTCTGCATACCCTTAGTGACTTATTGAGTCCCTTTAAAGTGAAGATAAATCCTATCTACAATCACTGTCCTATAGTGTAAACTGCTACAAAACTTGACCGGAACTCACCACAACCGTAAATCAGGCAGTGCTAATGCTTGTAAGGGCTCATTATCACATACGTGTTAACCCTTACATAACCAATTCTTAAATTTTTTTGAAACTGCATGCAAAATATGCATAAATTGGGCAGTTTCTGACTGCCTTTAATGGTCAATATTTTTTCCCAAAAAATAAAAAGAGCATGCATGATGAACTGAATTGAAGTATGCAGCTCATGTTTTAAATTGCTTTTAGTGCTGATAGAATTTGGAATATTCAAGACATTAACATATTAAAAAGCATCTAACCTTTCATTCATTGTGCATTCATTTGGATCAGTCTAAACAATGTTCTACATGCTCACTGCACACTTGGCTTTTATGTATACAAGTTAATGTATGAACAGATTAAAATGAGGTTTAAATAAATAAACCAAAGTATGCATAATAAGCATAAATAAAGCATTATTTAAATCAGAGAACAAAGTAATGGCTTATTTTTCTGAAGGAAGACAATTTGGAGAGCCAAGGTCAAGCATATCCATATTTTGCATAACAGTCTGTGAAAACTAAACATTTAAGATGTAATTTTTAATATCTACCACAGTGTGAACAATCTATGGCTATTCAGCAAACTTTCAACAGTCCCACGAGTTTCCTATTTATATGACACATTATACATTTGGGTTTATCCCATGTCCTTGTGGACACTCTAGGCTAATTACAGGTATAACTTTGGGAATCTGTTTCCAAACCTGAGGTCAGTCTGAAGCTTTGTGCCATCATAATGAGTGACCTAGTGGCACCATCACGTATAGGAAAAAGAACACCCTTGTAATTAACTAAGAGACTGTAGGGCCTATTTTGCTCAGAAGACATAAGAGCATCCTTGATTAAAGACTTATTCAAGACACTTTTTTCTTTAAGCTTAGACAGAAAAGGGGAAAATATTTTGTTTTTGTCTTTGTGACCATACTGGGTAGGTGTCTGTGGCACTGGGACAAGCAATGGTGGGGCAGGAAGGCAGAGACAGCAATAAAATAATTTTCAGAAGTTCTAATTCTGCAAAAAAAACATGTTTTTGTCCTTGTCGCTGTCGGAGAGTTTCTTGTCACGTCATGTCTGGACAAGCAGTCAGGAGAAATCTCCCCAACGGGGATACAGACAGCAAAAATGAATTCAACAAAGGTCCTTCCCAGTTCCATCCAAAGCAAATGAAAAAGTTTGTGCTTAAGAGAAGTAGTGGCCTTGGGGACTTTGAAGGAACACAATAAAACATTTTGGGGTCAGTCAAGGATCATCTTGAAGGCATAAGGACATGAAGTTATGTGAAGTAGGAATCTTCATGGCTCTGAAATGAAATGTTGCTTGTGACTTTTGTTTTAGGTGACTAAACCTGCATAAAGTTAGGTAAATCTGGACAATAATTATATGATTGTCCCAGCAGGTCCAGCCATTGCAAAGGAAAATCTAACCGCCTGTCTCAGTGACAGGCCCATATATGGACTATGTTAGAATAGTATTATATAGTGTAAGACACCATCACACCTACTTACTGGAAGCTCCAACTATCTCAAGCAAATAGAGGAGCTATGTAGTGAGGGAACCATTTAGAAGAAACATATCAGGTTTTGGCACCATTACACTTGCGGGAAGTTATTCCTATATTTGCTAGTATTAACGATGGCATTTGCTGCAACCCAAGCCATGAAAAAGTTCTCCTGACAAGCATGGACAAGAATAGTCATTAAACAATGGTAGTAATTAATCTAAATTATTTTAGTAAAAGCAATCAATTTTCATGAGCATTGTATGCCCATCAATTTATTTTCCATTTACATCTACAGTTAGCAAATTCTTACTGTGTCATTGAAAAACAGTCAAATGGAAGTCAAAAGGATTTTATGTTTGTATTTTAGTAGCATTTTTTCTCTATAAATTGGTTAATGCATACATGCTAATGTAATTTCCTTTAAAATAACATGAAAATAGGTATATTATGTTGAAGCTTCCTGGTGTCCAGCTTTTAACAGTGGCTGTTACCAAGACAGGTATGTAAACTGTAGGCAGACTGACTGAGCTGCATACAACAAAAGGGATAAAAGGAATATGACTCTCTGCATCCCACTATATCCTACAAAAATTAAACTTTTCTTGTGTGTATGTCCAGTTAATAATGAATCCAACAATCAGTTATTAAATGTTTTAGGCAGACATTAAACAAAAACATCATAGGTATATTTAATAAAATGAAGAGCAATGTTTGTAGTGTACAGACTCTTAGCAAACTTTCAGAATGTATCTTTTCCTCATATTCTGATGATTTGATTATAGGAAACAAATCTGTTTGACTGCTTATTGCACTTTGCACATTCCCATCATTGCTTTTGCTGTTATACTGAATAAGCCTGCATGTTTTGTGGATTCTTAGATATAGCACAAATGTCTCAAACAGCACACAAAACAAATTTCTGGTCTGTACCACAATGCAGTAAAGTCAATTGCAGCGACACATATCACTCAATCAGAAATCAAATTTTATTGCTTCGACTGCTTGAAACAGATGACATAAGAAATCAATTTAGTTGCTGGGAGTTACTGCACATCAGTGCACTTTAGAAAATTACTAGATAAGCTTCATTGTGTTACCTATCAGCTCTCCAAAATACTGAGAGTCATACACAGATCCCCCAGATTCACCAGTAACCAGGGATGGTCGCTACACGCTGTAATGTAAAATATGACGGAGCAGAACAGATTGCTGCTCTATGGATAATTAGATCTGCTCACGGAAGCCAATTATGTTCACAATGAGTTATGTAGGGCTCTCATAATAGTTGAGATAAAGAACAATTTCATAATAATAACATTTGCATTTTATGGAGTGTCGTTCCTCTGCAGCTGCAGAAATGTCTACACTAATTGACTTGCTTTAAAACTCGTATCACGGGAATTGAACAGGCAAAGCTGACATAAGTCAGTGACCATTTTACAATGAACTGGTTATAAAGCAGTGCAAAAAAGTGCCATTCTACATTAACCTCCTTGTAGTACACTTTACCTGTTGAATGTGTTGTTTCTGCTGACCATCCTCAGGAATCCAGTTGGGTCTGTCACCAAATTCATTTTATTGTTAAGGTCATCATATTGCTGGTCCATGTAATCTCCAGCCTCACTCTCGGTTTCACTGCTTGCACAAGTCCTAAAGATAAAAACAGACCACATTACATCTTAAAATGCTTGACAGGATTTAATTTGCTTTCCTTTAAAGACATGCTTATAGGAAATTATATCACTCCAAGCAATAAAGTCAGAAGGATGTTAAAAAGTGATAAAGTATCCAATAAACAGGCTACATCTGAGTAAGCAACCTCTTTGTACGTTGCAAGAGCATAAAATACATTGCTACTGGAGATCAGTGCTCTTTGCAAAAAAAGAAAAATCTGGAAATACACTATTCTCAGAGTTTTGCATGAAACCATGAGTCAGTCATTAGCCTAGTATAGTCGTTGCCTTACTAATATGGTGGAAATGCCTCATTATAATGGTTGAGATTTTTTCTGGTATTTAGTATAGAATGATAGTTTTTAATACTTTGTAATACATCTATTGTATTGAAATTGTAATAAACTAAGATCCATGGCAGCAGTGGGGCATGGCAGATAGTATCAGACCATGTGGAACACCTGATAAACACAGCTCCAATTCCAGTGGCTCCATGGGTTTTTCAAAATGGGCCTACTGAAAGCACACACTACAAAGCAGGTAAATATGCATTTACATATTTCAGTTGTTAATGGCTCATTATTATTATATATGATTAATATACAGTAGCTATACATATTGTGATACATGTATCTGAAAAACAAAATTGTAAATTAGGCTAATTTTAACCATAATACATTACTTAACACACATTGCATTGGGCAGTCGGCACTGCATTGAGCATTTCAAAGAAATAACTTGATTACCAAACTGCAAGCCAACATACTAAAAGTTGTCTTTATGAAGCCCTCTTGGGCAGAATAACCCCAAATAGACTTGAAAATATATTAATATATTAATGCTTTTGAAATGTTTGATCTTTTTATCTTTGCTTATATTTTATTGTTTGTCCTACTACTAGTTCCACAACACAGCCCTAGATAAGTCTCATTAAAATAAGCCATCTTGCCCTGATACCCCAAATATGATTAAATTCTAATTTTCTGATTGCACAGCCAAGAATCGAAAAAAAGGTTCATATGTAAAGGTGATCTTTCTTTTGACTTCTGCTATTCTTAATCATAGCTGCATCAAAATCTAAGCCTTTGCCAAGACTAAGGCAGTTTAAAACAATATTGACAGAACTACCTCACTGTTTATAATCAGGACAGAAAGTTCTTTCCCCAAAGAGCAAGGGACCAGACTGATGACACCAGTTCTTAATCTATTTCAGACAACACGATTATGTAACCACTACATAAGATATCTCAGAGGATTCTAAAATGACAGTGAAGACATGCAGCAAGTGTGACATGTTTCTCATGCTTTGTTTCTACTTCTTAAACCTGATGTAACTTGGCAACCTCATCAATACTTTAAGATGTATGAAGTGCACTAAATTATGCATGCTAACACAAAATATCGTTCATGCTGCTGTATTATGAATTCCACTGGAGATATGCTGATCTGTGAGCTGAAACTATTTATGTAACTAAGACCGGTGAACTCCAAGCATAGACATTCATCAGCATAGTCATTAGATTGCTTTATTTACAATGATTTGAAAAGCCTACAGTATAATAGCTTATATTTTGTAAATACAAAATATATTTTTTTTTCTCACATCTATTTTGAGATAATTATGCACTGTATGTAGGGCGATTGTTGACCAGTATGACATATTTTGGTATTACTGTGTAAAAAAAACTGACAGCGCAAAGGGTAAAACCAAACTTCAAAGATAACCATAGAAGAGGGTTGAAACAATTGTGTCTGATCACTCAGGTTTGCCTACTACGTACTTGGCCAGCAAAAAACTTTCACTATAGTCAGCTAATTTAACATCTGCTCAGGATTGGTAGGTGTTTTTTTTAAAATAGACATCAGGCGTCAATCTTAAGTAGGGCATACATGGATAGATTTCCGTACCAATGTATGTACAAAAAATCCCATCAGAACATTCCATAATACCATCAGGCTTGGCAAATGTCATACTTGATTTTCATTAGACTGCATAAACGCTACAGTAGACCTATGCTTCCAATAATATGGGCTATCCTTAATATCTGACGGTGTTAGATATATGACTGGATATCTAATAGCTGCGATGGACAATAGCTTTGTTTCCTTTAGGTTAGCAGATCTGGAGCAATCGCGTTGTTTGGGTTTTTTGTATTAAATGCCAATCCCAGGCAAAGTTTTTTTTTTAATTCTAGATATATTCCCCTTACTTCCTGCTCTGTCTAACACCCTTAAATAAACAGGAAGTTGGAGGATTTTCCCTCACTTCAACATTTTGTATATTTGTATTAATATTTTCTGTATTGACACTTGACAAAAAGGAAGGGAAAAAAAAATTCGTAAATGGGGATATAAAGTTGTTACCATTCCTCATTTTATCCAAACAAATCTAAAATAAATATTTGGGTGGAGTAGAATACATTTAGTTTAATTACATTTTTAACTCTTTACTATTGCAGGATAAGTTCACATGTATATCATGTAGAATAACATAACTGTTGCTATTAAATGTAACCAAATAAGATCTACCATGGGTAGTAAAAATGCCAATCTTCCATTCTGTTCCAGACATGTGCATCTTTGTGGACTACATAATAAGTGTTATGTATATGTGCTGAGAACTGATGAATGCTCAGGAAAAAAAGAGAGATTTGAAAACATATAGCCATTCTTCTTTTTTTCTATAGTGTGAGTGCTATTCAATAACAGGGGAGAACCCAGCTTTACACTCAATGGGATACTCAAAAGACCAAGTGATGTATGGGAATCTTGAAAGTAAACATCTATTTCTGGTCAAATCTTTAGAACTGATGAGTGGAATTGTCAGAACTGATGAGTGGAATTGACAGTGGGTATGTTCAATGGAAACAGGACTGTGTGTACAATGTAGCCAATCAAATGATCTATAGAGCACCATATGAAATCACTTTCAATTGTGGATTAAAAAAAGAGATTTTTTTCTAAAGTGCTAATTTTTAAATGTAATAACTCAAAGCATCCATTCACTGGTACTGGTCTGTC
Source organism: Nanorana parkeri (assembly GCF_000935625.1). NCBI lineage: Eukaryota > Metazoa > Chordata > Amphibia > Anura > Dicroglossidae > Nanorana > Nanorana parkeri. The sequence goes on from NW_017306570.1 coordinate 888,050, forward strand.
TTCAGCAAGTTGAGCGCGGATTGGTTGCCCTTAAAACATTAGCACGTAAGAATAAGAACTCCTGTTGAATAAGTCCAGAAAATATTTATGATACAGCTCATGGGGGTGTACCCTAGTACCGCTTTCTGAGTGTATGTCAGCTGTACTCCAGATTGCTGCACCAGTAACTGATTTATTGGTAAACAGGAATGTTCTTAAAAAGGAACAGCATTGTACTGGAAACTGCTTATTTCCCAGAGCAAGACATAGGTACTGATGCACTCTAGATTGTAAATAAAAAGTTTATGGTGAAAAAAGTTGAGTGCATTATCACTCATGCTGTCAAATTAGTCTTTACAGCATGTCTAGTGGTGTTTTACTGCTTTTCCAGCAGTTATTTGTCTCAGTGGACTGCCATGTGTCTTCCATAGTGGAAGAACTGCAGCTCAATGGCAACAAACATAGCAGAAACATCTTCAATTAACTAACAGAAGTAAATCTATTCTGTAACACTTCAAACGCTAACATCACTAGTCTACTCCAAAATGTTCTGTTTTACATATAAAATGTGTAATTTATTTATCCCAGAAAATTTTTTTTTATTCATTTCATTTCACATTCAGTTCCATAAATTACATGATAATAACAATAGCGTCTACATTCAACGGCTATCTCATATCTAGAGTTGCTTCTTAATTACAGATAAAAAATAAGTTTAAAAAAAAGCTAATGCTTGTGATTGATTGCAAAATAAATTAGCCCTTCACCATTACTTATATAACCATGAGAGGAAAGAGCAAAACGCATTGTATTGTCTGAAATCCCACTTCAGTCTCGGTCCAATACCTTTACTCTTACCCTATTGTTCATAAAAACCTATCATACCCACTCCTACATCCATTCCCCACCCCTCTTCTCCTCCCCCATATCCAAACTCCTTCCCTCCCTCCCTCAACAAACAAACAAACAAACAAAAAATATGTGCACGAAAGGGGAAAGATGCAATACCTCAATTTCTTATAAGTATTGTTGAATCTCTGTTGAGCCAATAAGAACCATCCATGGTCTCCATTTTTCTACAAATATCACATGTCTATTGTATACGTGAGCTGGCAATTCTTCCCTTCGCATTATGTGGTTCAGTTCTAATACCCATTCCCGGATCTCAGGGGTGTTTGGTTGTCTCCAGTATCTTGGGATTATCGCCCTTGCTGCTTCCAATATGGGGCATGCCAGTCCCCCCTTTATGCTTTTTACTGAACCCGGAAGCATTGATAGTAGTGCCACTTCTGGGGTTTAAGACATTTTTGTGCCCATAATTCTGCCTGCTAGTTCAAATATAATTTTCCAGTAGGGCTTTATTCCCTGGCATGTCCACCATATGTGCAGCATTGTGCCCTCTTCCATTCCACATCTCCAGCACATCTTGGTTGCTTGCGGGTCTATTTTATGTAGTTTCACTGGGCATCTATACCACCTGGTTACTATTTTAAAGTTCCTCTCCTGAATTCCAACCGATATACTTGATTTAGAAGTAAGGAGGAAAACTTTATGCCATTCCTCTGCTGTAAATATGTGTAATTTATTGCTAGTGTAATTTATTTATAGTGTATCTACAGTCCAACAATTTTTAGTAGTTTTGGATAGAGCAAGGAAAGGTTATAATCTCTGTCTGTCTTATATAGCTGTCGTTTTCCATGTAGTGGGGATTCCCCCCCTCCCCACCCCCCACACACACACTTGTTCAAGTAAGGTGACCATTGTCACCATCAAAGAAAAAGATGGGTAAGTTAAGCCTTAACATGGGTAAGTGTAACCGTAAAAGGAATGAAAGTAAAAACCCCAATGTGGGCACCTGACCAGGTGACAACTAAGAGGGGATTTTCCCTCATTTTGAAGAGAAGTTTTCCCACTTCCTTTGTGTCTCCAGGACAGGAAGTAAAGGGAAATCACCCTAATGGGACAGAGATGGAAAAAAAACCTGACTGGGGTTTTACCCAATCTCTACTCCATCAAAAAACACATTTTAAATGTTGGTTCTAGATGTACTTTACAGCTCCACAGCAGGCTAACTTTTTAAGAGAGAAGCAAAGTCAAACATTCTTGGGTCACAGGGGTACATTCCCTTCTGTACTTTGTCTTCAGCTTGTTCAGCATAATCAAACTGTTGGTTCATTGTCCAGTGAGCAGGCATAGGACACAAAATTAAATAGAACATTTTGTGATCACCATATTTAAAAAAAACGTGTATTTTTAAAAGCAACAAGTGCAAGAACCTAACTTGACTTTATATCAGACTCCTACAGTCCCTGTAAAACAGAGCTCAGACTGCGAGAAGGAGATGATCACTGCAACACATCAGATGTGCTGCAGTGATCATGTGCTAACAAGGAACATGCTTCTAGGAGGAGAGCAGTGTGAGAGAGAGAGAAGCTCCTGCATCCACTTTTTCTTCTTCACTGTCCATTCATAGACTATTGGCATAAAAGTGACCTAGTTGTATTACTAAACTGAAGCAAAGAAAAGCCAGGTCACCAGGCTGTGCTATGCTGTCTTTGCAGGGCTATGTAAAAATCAGGACAGGATGCACAAAAAAAAAATTATTTGGCAATATTAAAACAACTCTCACAGTAAAGAAAGCCACTCTCCACTTCTCTCTTCTCCAAGCTAGTAGATGGACAGCTGATGGAGACTGCTCTGTCCTTTGTGATTTTGTACTGGACAGAAAGTTCAAGGAAGCTGAGCTGAGAGAGTTGGAGGAAGCTGTGGATTAATTATTGAAAAATAGTTTGAGAGTTTAATACTACTAAAAAGTAGTATTTTGAAACCTTTTTTAACCTAATTTTCAGCACCTTCATTTGCTCTTGCTTATGACAGTAAAATGGTCATCTCTTGCAAGATTTAGGGTTGTGGTAAAGTTATGTTTAGGGCAGACATGGAATTTCATCATTTAAGTCATTATTCCTCTGAGAGAACACAAGAATTGCTGTTAGCAGAATTTGAGAGCTCAGGCAATAACATTCCTTTCCATGAATCAAGAAATGTATTGTGACCTTCATAATGAAAAAAGATTCAAGATGAATGGCCCCGATCCTTGTATTATATACTAATTTCTTTTGTGTCTACAAAAATATAACGATCTAGCAGACTGGGAAACTGCAAACATACCAAAGCGTTATCTTGTTTTTATTAAATAAAAGGAAATGGTTAGATGTGCAAAATAAATAAAATTCATATAAAGTACATTCTCCATGAAGCCATAATTAGAGGCTTGTACTACATACTTGTTAGTGACTCTAGTTTGAGATTCTACAGATATTGTAAAATGAGTTGTAATACGGGTGATCAGCTTAATTGTAAAACAATTCCATCATAAAGTTGA
>NW_017306570.1:891432-902467 GCF_000935625.1 Nanorana parkeri
ATACCGGCCACCCAAACCATGCACAGGTCCAGAACCCTGCCCATATGGCAGTAAACAAGGCTGTATTTACACCTTTGTGTTGGTGTACCCGCATAGAGCACCTGCAGCACACAATAACATACATGTTGGTGCATTGCAGTACCATTTATTTTGATTTTTTTTTGACTGGCACCCAAATGCAATAAAGCAACTCTCTTATGGTGCAAAGAAGGGTAACGCAGAGTAACATACTTCTGTGTGGTGCCTTGCTGTGTGGTCCCAGAAAAGGGTCCGGTGCAGCTTCTTGTTCACTGAAATGCATTATCATTCAAAATGAATGGGTTTCCTTAACTGACCACACTGGTGTGAAGCTTAGAAACCTTTCAGATGTGGTCTATATCACTTTCACTTTTCATCTAACTTGAAGCATATAAAACATACAGCATCCCTATGTCCCTTTAGTAATGTCCCCAAACTTCCACTTTTAAAACATTAAAGTGACATTAAAGGCAAAAAAAAGATCCTTTGCGGCTGTACGAGCAGTTCCTGATTCTCGGCGCGGGAACGAGCGGCGATAACGAGGTAAGTTTAAAAGGATTTTAAGCGTTTTTTTTTTTTTACACGTCCTGCCTATATCTACTGCTTGCTAGCAGTAGATATAGACAAAAAAAAGAGGGTTTAGAACCCCTTTAAAGTTATTGCCAGTGTTCTTTATAATGACCTCCTTAGTAAAATGTTCTGTATGCATGTACAATATTAAAGTAGATCTAAACCCCAAATGATTGACATTTAATTTGTTAAAGCACTATTTATCAAGTGCTGCTTATCTCCTCCAATCTTTTCAACAGCTTCCTCTCTACATGTACTCACTCCACTTCATTGCTAAAGGCAGGTTAACAGATAGTAAAATTGGTGGACCATGCCTGCACAATATGTATTAGCATGGCCACTTGTAGTCTCCATCATGGACACATATATATAAGGTGACATTGCAGGCGCACAATTGGGTAATAATTGTCACGCCATAAGAGGAAGTGTCTAAGGACCTTCATGGTAGGATCACCATGTATTAATTTGATGGAAGCTATGTAATGAAAAAAGTTAAATACTTCTGAAATTGCATTACCTCCCTGGCGGTATTCCCGAGTGTGGCTCGGGGTTAATTTTCAGTACCAAACTCGGGATTGCGCAAAAGTGTCACTTACCTTGTCACTGCGAGCCCGTGGGGTCCTCTGCTGTGTTCGCCCAGCCGATGCAGGCATTCGGCTTTCAGTTTCGTTTTCGGGCGTCACAGCGGGGGGCGGAGCCGGCAGGAAATTCAAAAGTGCAGACATGAAATTTACACAGAATACACACAATACAATGTAATCTGCTATAATTAGATTTATGTATCAAACCATTTCACTTCAATTTTGTCCCTAGAGCTTTGTCCAGTGCCCTGCCTGCACTTTTACTGTTCTTTCTGCCTGGAAACTTGAGAATGTCAAAAGTGATTTTAGACCAGGTAGAAAACAGCGATAGTGAATTAGAATCACTTCTAGAATTGAGTGATGGAACCCAATCTTGATAATTATTTATCATGATCTTTTTCAGAACTATAGAACTATATGGATGACATATATATATAGTAAATGTTGCAATTTAAATATACTTTAAGTAGGTAAATGAGGGCTAAGATGCCCACACAGTGAATGTATGGGGGTTAATTTACTAAAAGAGTAGAGCTTGCTGACTTTGCATAATGCATTTTTACTGTGGAAGGGAATTTTTACTTACGTTAGTGAACGTGGGGAAATCCCTTTGCAAAGAATAACCAATTTAAGGCTATTTAACAAGCAAGGAAAATAAAAAACGATATATGCTGCATATTTTTGCTTTTCACATGACTGGATGATGAAAGTCAGCAGAGCTTCTACTTATTCATTAAGTTAAGGGAAAATTCCCTTTCACAGCAAAAAATTAAGTTTGATAAGTGAATAGCCTATTTGCCTTCAATAACCCATGGGCTACATGTGGTTCCTACCTATAAGGTCATGCTGAGAACTGTAGTTCTAGAACTAGGAATGGACGCAGCATGTCTAAACCCTGATGGAATATCACTTATACCGCTATATTCAACCATGTCTATGAAGTAAATGAACTGCTACATAACTGAATTCCCAATGTAAAAGCTCCAAGTATAAATCAAAAGGTCAAATTAATCTTGCAGAGTTCTGTAAAGTTAAGTTTCCACCTGATTACCTATAAAAATGAACACTGCTTCCACATCCTACAAAATACATCAACCTTCAAATAAATCTTGTTAGTAATTGTTTCTGATCATAAGTCACCATTTTCCAAATAGACTGAAACAGAAAAATGTAATCCGACCTATTACTAGCCTCCAACTCCTGTTGCAACGGACGGATGGCTTTGTTCTTGAAAAGCCACAAAAAGGCACATTTCTGATTGCCCTGATTCTCCCCACCCCCCACTTCCTTTTAAATTCCCTTTGCAGCCATATACACTTTGCCCTGTGTGACTGCGCTGGCACGGCATTAAAATTTAAAAGAGAATCTGGAAGTGGATGCACATGAAACCATGTCGCCTGGTAAACTGTATCATTAAAAGCAGGCACACAAACAATTTGATTACAGGTCAGTGGCTACAACAGGAATCGAAAAAGAAATGGCAATGTTTAATTAATTTCCAGTCTCTGCAAAACAAAGAGAGGGTCAGCCAGGCTTCGCCATCCACAGCTATGCATGGAGATTAACTGCATCAAAATGACACATCATTAAAATATAATTTATCTCTGCCAAAAGATAAGAAAGAATAGTTTATTAAGTACACATAAACGATATATGTTAGCCATCAGATTTTATTATTACTACGCCGTAGTGTCAAAACTGAGCAATGGATCTATTCTGTTCAAGTTCAGCTTAAAATGGTCAATAACCAGTACAAATTACAAGTACAAATATTATTTGTATGCGCTTGGACAAAAAAAAAAAAGATAAATTAAGCAGATGGTGATTTATTTTCCTTGAAAAAAAGTAAGCACAATTGAAAAAAGGCAAAAGAAATAAAAGAGCTTTGCATACATATGCTTACATGATCAGGCCTACTGGAGGTCTACAATTAATGCAATCATTTCCTCTTCTGTTTCTGAAAGAAACCTGCAAGCAAGCGCTGGGCCTGTGAACTGAATACATGTAAATGATTTTCAAGCATCAATCACACAGCTGCACATCCCAGAAAATATCCTTATTATTTGGATTCAAAGTGACTTGGGGGAGAGGAGGCAGACATGCCATTCTCCCGCATCTGCAGTATTTCCAGAACAGCTTTCAATGTGCCCTGGTGAGGTTCAGTTTCGGACTGGTGAACCAGAAAAGCTAATGTTTATATAGAGAAACCTTATAGGAGAATGGAAGTGCAGATAAGAGAGTTAAGCCTCTCAAACTCGTAGGATGTTCTTAATGGCTGTATAAATATTCACAATTATTGCAAAGGAAGCTTTTAATCCACAGAAATAATGTTTTTGACTATTTTTCTGATCAAATATGTAAAATACAGTAGGTGGATATGAAGCAAGCAGCTCAAAATAAAAAATAAATACTCTGGCATATGTGACAATTACAATGACTTATTGAAAGGCTGACTCCAGAGAAAACTTCTTTGTTTTAGATTTAAGGAGAGTGGAGAAGGTTAGCTCTTTTGTGACTCCACTGAAAACATTTTCCCTCAGATTTATATCTTTGTGAATAGGGCAAAAAATAAGAGAATGGGGTCACAGGTAAAGGAAGGTCTAGACTGGAATGAAACCTTTAGTTATGGTGTGTTATGTTACTGTCCCTGTATGCATGGGAGACATTTCCCATCACTTCCTGCCCCTCTGACTCCTCTCAGGAAGTGCACATGCCGTTTCCCCTATATTTTGCTTGGGCTTCTAGACTTCAATGACCCCTGGGGAGGAAAGGGTTAAAAGTGAACACAACTTTACCAAAATTACTAAGCTAAGTGTACATGCACTTTTCCGAGTGAACACTCACTGTGTCTCTACTCCTTTAGATATTCAACCCCAGTGACTAAAGTTGAGCATTTTTTGTTATTGTTACAGGATACTCACTCGATGGCCAATAAGAAGAAATAGGATTATTGGCTGATATGCAGTGTCACTTACCGTGCATGCATCTTTGACTACACTACCAAAGCAAAATAATTTAATATAAGATGAAGAGAAGGTATGGCTTTAGAAATCTTAAAGCATTATCATGCAGTAAGACTTGGTATAAACATACTCTGTTGTAGACTACAGAAGCAGAACGTTATCAGTGTGACACTGATTGTGGGGTGCTGTTGCCGGTTTAGAGACTAATCTGCACAGTCGGTTACCTTCTATTTCCATAAATAACTGTGAAGTGATGATAGTAGCATAGAATCAATGTCTTCAGTCATTACTACTGTAAGATGTCATGTTCACACAGCAACATTGATATTATGGAATGATGGGTTTATTACAAATGACTGATTAGATTAGGAAAAAACAATAACAAAGTTGGCAGATAACAGATGCAAACATTTAAGTGTGGCACCATTGAAAAGACTGGTAAAAATATTCAAACAGGCTGTGGAAAGAGCAGCAATAACATGTATACTTTTACATTACTCTGTACTGTAGTCAAATAAGTAAAATGAGTTTTGATTAGTTGCTATTGTATTTTTTACAACATAATTGGTTGTATTGGAAAAATTCTTGTTGGCGTAGCAAATGGCATTGAGTTATATTGCAGAACACAAAAATGTATAGTAGCATAGTAGATCATAGAAAAAACATACCAAAATTTAATGAACATTGCACTATTAAATAAATGTTTTTGAAGTAACATCACTGAGAGATTTTCCATTACTTCTGCCCTGTAGACATGACAGAAAATGAAAGGAAAACACTACAAAGCTAGGAAAATATTATTTTAAACAGTTAGCTTTGGAGGATTTTTTATCACCTCCTTTTCCAGTGACAACTCACAATTTTGGATCCTCCCTGACTTTTAGTCCTGGTGAAAATGAACACCAGGAAAAACAAACAGAGCAAATCTCCCCAGCAGCAATATAAACATGATATGGGTTGTAATCCATCCCTACTATGTCCAAAAGTAAAAACTAATAGAAATTTTGGATTTTCCCTCATTTTCAGTCCTGGTGACAGTGGTCACCAAGACAAATAGAGAGGGTATTCTCCCCAGGGACAGGAACATTAAAATGTGACAGGGGTCCTATCCAAAATTAAATTATTCAAATTTCATTGTAATTACATTTTAAGTTCCTTCTTAACCGCTTTTTGGATTTGAGTGGGCGTTTTCAGACGGCCCCACTCGTCCAGGGGGAAAACTGCTTAAATTTTAAACAGCAAGCAATAGCTGTTTACAAACCCCAGTGGTGATTAAATACCACCAGTGATCGAGCAGAGTAAACCTTTCCCTGCTCTGTTGTCTTTTTTTTTTTTTCTTCTGATATCGGAGCCGTTGGCTTCCTTCAGAACAAACAAAAACAAAAAAATAAGCATAGGAATGCATAGCTACATTCCTATTGGCTATTTCAATTTGCAATAGCCAATAGCATACTAGCTATTGCACCCGCCCACTGCTGCTGTCAATCAGCAGAGGGGACCTGTAGTTCTCGGTGCAATAGCTAGTTTGCTATTGGCTATTGCAAATTGAAATAGCCAATAGGAATGTAGCTATGCATTCCTATGCTTTTTTTTTTTTGTTCTGATGGCAGAGACGATATCAGAGGAAAAAAAAAAGACAACAGAGCAGTCGAGCTGTACAAGCTGAAGTGAATAGCCAAACAGTGTTCGGCTCACTTCACTTGGGGTTGGTTGTTCACCCGGCTGCCCTCGGCAGCTTAGTGAATAGACCCATATGTGTCCCCAAAAAATGGTATAACATTCATTTCAGTACAGCGTTGCATGACGGAATAAATGTCAAAGTACCACAGGGCTGAATACTGAAAAATGGCCTGGCCAGGAAGGGGGTGTAAACACCTGGTTTTCAAGTGGTTAAATAGCAAGGGTGTGGGGATAGGATTGTTTTAAATTGAGTTGTATTGTATGTTTCTCTTGTTCTAGTGCTTTGTTTGTGTCTGTAATTTTAGTTTATAAATCAGTTTATCTGAATACAGAAAATACATTTTAATGCTTTTGACAGGTTTAGCTTCCTTGACTATCATTGCACTAGTCTAGTATAATAACTCCCACAGTAAATACCTATGCTAAGAATTGCCACACTTTGATGGAGTAAATCATCACTGATTTCAGGGATGCTAGAAATGAATCTCTTATAAACCATAACGACCTTCAAGCACTGTCTATCCTTAACTTGCCCCTTGGTCACCAATTTTGCTTTCCTTGTTCCCCAAGTAGACCTCAATGTGCAGATCTAGTAATAATATTCGCCTTGTTTTATTAATCATTTGCACTTCACTTTACAAGTACTGTGTTGTGGTGACTGACATAAGAGCCCCATTGAGAGGAATATTCTTCCTATGCTCTATTTTCCCCTCATTTAACACTCACTTTATTTCTGATGTCTGGATTCAACTTCTTAATACAAGTCCCAAGCTTTGACAGCAGAAGCACCTAATAAGTACTTACAGTATCTCAGCATCATAAATCATGGTGAGTCACTATTGTGAGCAGGCCAACACAGATTTCACTTTGCCCTAATCATTCCAGCCATATAAAAAGTCCTATTTTTTCATATCTTTACAGAACAGTCCCCAAAGATCACAAGTCATCAGACCTTAACCTTTTATATAGCCATGATATCTAAAGCTTAATGTATTGACAACAAATCATAAAACAAACTTCCAATTGTCAAATCTTCCACAGGGATTTGTAGCTAAAATAATACCAGAATTATTTTTTGATTGAACTTGTATTTGAGATCTGACAACAGGAAGAGGAGCCCGAAAACCCAACAAAGGAAAATGAGAGGGGATGAGAAAGGATAGTGGATTGAAAATCGTTTGTGCAAACAGACCTGGCAAGCTCTCTGGAGCATGTTACAATAATTTAACCTCAGCTTTATCGCTACATTCCGTACAGCTGATAAGAAAAAAAACATATTATTTGACTGTCTGAAGGGCTCCCCCTCTCTGATAAGCCTTGGCCCCAGAGGATGCTAAAATAATTCTGTACAATTCAGTGACAATGAACATAAAAGTGGGTGTGTATCCTTTCATGATTTTTATGTTTACTGGGAGGACTTGCTTCTTACAGATGGAACAGACACTGAGGCTGACATTTAGGAGGGGCGTGAAAAGCCAAATGACAGGTGATTAATGCAACATAACATGGAGATGCCAAAAACCCAACCTGCGTGTGGAACACAATATAAGACTACAGAATTATTTATATCATAATGTTATCTTTGCATGGACAAAGAAGCTTGTTATCTTTTCATTGTATCCTTTCAAAAATAAGCAGGAAGGCAATTCACAATCAAGACAGTGGTGGTAAGCAAATGGCATACTGGGAAATACATGTCTTAGCGGCGATAGATTAGAGGCGCTGGGGGCTCTTTATAGATCAAATACACAAAGTCTAGAGGTACAAAGGTCTACAAATCAAATACACCATAAAAAGAAATAAAGGAGCAACACAAAAAACACATACAGAACAAAGTGCTTTTTCATGGCTTGTACATTTTTAATTTTTTCAGAATGGATGTCATAGTGGCCTGTTTGATGGCACATTATAAATGACCTAACAGAACGATGCACTGCATTTATACAAATGTATATAATCCTTATGGCCATAAAATGCTTAACAACCTAAGAGCACCTTTTGCAGAGACTTTTCCTGACTATTAAAATGATGTATTCCCACTAATTTCCCTGAACACTGGATGTTACAAAATACCAAAAGCAATTGAAAGTGTAATAAAACCTTCTTGATGGTAACAATAATGCCTGTTTTCCACTAAAACTCTGAAACTTGAATGTTGAATAAAGTGTGGTATCGAATATTGTACGAAATTACATTAAAGCTCTAGAAAAACGCATGTACATAGTAATATCAATATGTACATTATTTCTGTATTACCGGTATACTTAAACAACTGTCAGTGATGGACTACATTTAATAAAACGATGCTACATAAATGTCAGCTCTGTTTAAATAGCTTATAAATAGTCCGTGTAAATATTTCTAATATTTTTCCACTTAATCGATATAAATGTATCAGTTTTAACATACTAATGATAAATTGTATTTTCCATAGGAACCAGAACAGTTCTAACAATAAATGAACTTTGGGGGCAAAAGTCTGTGGCCATTGCATTGTATGAATTGCTCAGTCATCGAAACTGAGCATGTAGCTGAGCACACTGAAAATTATGGTACTATTTAAACAATAGCAAAAAGGGCTCATGTCCAACATAAATTCGGGTGTATTTTCTCACCCACGATCCACAGGTTCTATTGTACAGCCACCCATACAAATTAATTTCTGTATGTGGCCATACGCGCGGATATGCTGGACTTGACATAACCTAACCCCTCCCCTCCCCCTCCACATATGCATACTCACCTGCACGTCTCCCTCTACTGGCCATGTCTGCACATTACATCCCCATAGAGTTCTATGTAGTTGTGGCCCATAGCAGGAGACAAAGGTGTTGATTTACTAAAGGCAAAAAGGCTGTTCACTTTGAAATGGAATTTGCACTTTGCAGGGGAAGTTTAGCCTTAGTTTAGTGCATGGGGTCAATATAAAACAAATACATATGGAAGCGCACTCCTGTAATGTGGACAAGTCTCTCAATTTATAAATTATAGGAAATGGTGTGCATAAGCTCTTCAAAAACAGGGAGAAGAACCCTGTGAAATACAATCAAGAGGAAGAGGAGAAGAACCCTGTGAAATTTGTTTAGTGCATGAGGTGACTCTCTGCTGACTTTTATCACCCTTTCATGCACAAGCTTAAATACAATTTTTTTAAATTTTCTTTGTACATGATTGGGTATTCTCTGCAAAGTGAAATTTCACCTCATTCACTAAGCTAAGAGAAACTTCCCCTGCAAAGTGCAAATTCCCTTGCAAAATGAACAGCCTATTTGCCTTCGGTATAGCAACCCCTAAAAGAGACGGCTCAATATTAGTCTATAGGGCTGTACTGTGCAGACGCATCTATGATAGTGAGACTTGCAGTGCTGGATGTAAACAAACAGCAAAGACCACAGCCTTTGGATCAAGGTAAGTATGCATCTGCAGAAGGTTAGGGTGCATTAGGTCTTTGACAGTTTGTTCTCTGCTCTTATCAACATTTCCCGTATTAGCACATGAGCAACACAACCCAACTGACATGTTCCTTGTGCTGCTTCTCCCTATCCCAATCTGAGCTCTGGTGTACAGAAGATTGCAAGAGACTAATAACATGACAAATCAGGTATTTACACTGTTTGCATTTACAAAATAGACATTTATTGATGTCCTATTGAATAGAGAGATACATTAATTTGTATCATTTATATCTACCTAGAGTTCAACTTTATTACAAATGTAAATAAAGTGGATGTAGAAATGAATCACCTCCCTTTAAAGTAAGCACATGTTGTTGCTTTGCAGCCTGCAATGAAGACAGACACAGTTTTTGTTTTATCCAGCTGTATTTACTCAGTGCAACTTATAACATCCAAGTGAAGGATTAAACACAAACATGTCAGACAAAATAAAAAAAAAACCTGTGTAGCTAATCACCTTCTCAATGGCACACAAAGCCATTTGACTTTCAACTGTGATCAACTGTGGTCAGCATGAAAAGAGCTTCCCTGGAGCATTTCAGTCCCTGGTAGTGAAGCAAACAATCAACTATGGGTGGCAAGGCACTGTCAAAAGATCACCGGGATTAAGTTGTGGACAGGCACAAGTCAGGAGATGGATACAAAAAAAATTAAAGGCTTTATCAATGTCTACAAACACAATGAAGCCTATTATTAAGAAGTGGAGGAACCTTTATCAGGACGTCGCCCCAAACTGGATGAAAGAGCCAGGAGGAAACTGGTCAGATAGGCTACCAAGAGGCCTAGAGCAACTCTGAAGCAGTTGCAGGAATTTATGACAAAGAGTGGTCATTGTGTGCATGTGACAACAATATCACACATTCTCCACAAATGTGGCTTGTATGGGAGGGTTCCAAGAAAGGCCTCAAGAAAGGCCAAAAGTAGTCACGACTGAGCTTTGCCAAAACGTGCCTTGAAGATTCTGAGGTTACATAGAAAAAGGTGTTATGGTCAAATGAGATTAAAATTGAATTGTTTGGCCTAAACACCAAACAATCTGTCTGGCGGAAATTCATTAAAGCTCACCATCCAAATAACACCATTCCTACAGTAAAGCATGGAGGTGGTAATATCCTGTTATGGGGGTGTTTATCTGCAGCAGGGACTGGAGCACTTGTCAGGATAGAAGGAAAAATGGATGGGGCAAAATACCGTCAAATTCTTGAGGAGAAAAAGGTGAATGTCCTTGTATGGCCTAGTCAGAGCCCAGACTTAAACCCCATTAAAAATCTGTGGAATGACTTGAAGACTGCAGCCCACAAGTGGTAACCATCAAATTTAACTGAACTTGAACAGTTCTGCAAAGAAGAGTGGGCAAATATTGCAAAGTCTAGATGTGCAAAGTTAGTAGAGACATACCCCAACAGACTAAAGGCTGTAATTAAAGCAAAAGGTGGTTCAACAAAATACTGACACAAGGGGGAGATCCTTTTTCCAACTCAGTGATTCTGTTTTTCACTGTTTTTATTATTTTTTTCTGACATGTTGGTGTTTAATCCTTCGCTAGACAAAACTGTGTCTGCCTTTATTTCAGGCTGCAAAGCAACAAAATGTGATTATTTTAAAGGGGGATGATTATTTTCTATACCCACTGTAGATATGTATATACCTGAAAAGGAACTGTAAAAAAAGCATCAACATAATTTGCAGTTAGGGGAGATACACTACATCTTTTATTTTTCCTCTTATCACAGACCACATCAGTAGAGTACTGGGTATTGCTTCAAAT
>NW_017306570.1:902554-1038412 GCF_000935625.1 Nanorana parkeri
AATAACATCTTTGCATACACGTAAAGGATTACATTTTATATCCTTTGTTAAGAGTCTAGCACTATGTAGTCAGTGCACCTGTTTTTTAATCAACAATTGCCCAATCAATAACCAATGGCTAACTATTATTCACACACAGCTCATAAAAAAATAAAGAAACCTTAACAACAACTACTGTCTGATAGCTCAGAGCTCACCCACATGAAAGATCAGCATTTCAAATGGTTCACTAATACATTTACTGGAGTACAACATAACACTGAAGCTTTTCTAACCAGATAAGCTGACTAAATCAGACAGGGCCACAGTAGGAGAACAGCCTTTAGTCACCGGAACCCTAAAAGTAAGTGGGAAAAGGGTTGGGGATATCCAATCACCAAATCTCAATGCTAAAATTGCAGAATGAATTAGGCTTCTGTAAATAATCTATTACACCAAACCAAAAATTATTTTGTCCCTATATTGTTCATAGGACCAAGGATTTTATGTCTATTGTCAATACCAGCAAGGAAATATAAGTCTTGCTAGCCATAGCAAATTAAGGACTTCCATTAGTACTGATGAATATATCTCAATAAGAATGAATGTGCAAGTCATGTTTTATTCTCTATAAAAAGTAATATACATTTATTTCAGGAAAACCATAAAATGAGGTATTTTTCACACTTCAAGCACAGTTAAAGAGCCAAAAATGGATTAAGTTCTTTGGCACACAAGAAGCACTTGATTGTTTTGGCATACTGTGATTTCTTTGGTAGAAGACACAGGGTTGCAGGAAATGCACTGGTTCTTCCAAGCACAATAAGCCAAAACTCCCAGGGAAATTTCTCATCCGAAGTATCAACAGTGGTACAAGCTGGAAAACCATTTTGGGTCTTCGGTTTCAGTTTTAGCACAAGCTATAAAGGAAGCTCACTTTGAAAATGCATACTGTAGACCACTCAGAGGGTTTAGTTATGGAATCAGCAGCAAGGCACAGACAGGTAAAGTGCTACATCAGAATTTTTGGTAATGCAAAAGCCTGTGCAACATTAAGGCTAGGCACAGTGACTCTGATGCTCCAAGATGTAGAGATATAGCCAAAAGCTCCAAAATTGCTTCTCTTTGCCAATAACACGCAGTAATTAGATTCACATTTGTTAATAATTCACTACTGCATCTGTCAGCTGCCTAATTCAAATGACTTTATTCACTGTTAGTAAGGTAGGATCACTACTTTTCCTTATAAGCAGATGCAACAATGTTTGGGAATGTGTATGTGTCAGCTGATTATATGGAGGTTCATCCATGGCCAGCTGGTGCTTTCAACACATTTCTGAATAATAATTACAGAATACATGGCTAAGGCTGTTCTCAAAATCTTCACATAAACACTTGACAGGTTCCTGAGGATTTTTCTAAACCACAGATAATATACAGTGCTATAGCAAAGTAATATGGAATCCGTACTGTGGTTAGGCAGCAGGCTTCAAACTTAATCTGTTCATAAAAGAAGTGTGTAACACTTGAGAACAATGTACTATAAAACAAAAATTTCCATTTTATTGGTGGCCTTTTCCTCCCTTGAGGAAGTGTTAATGTTATCTGCTGCCACACTTACACACAGTTGTTTTCTAAAGCTTTCAAAATCACTGTTACAGGAAAATGGACATTTGACATTAAGTAAATTATTATTGTAATGAGAATCTGACCACTGACACCCATTGAAAATTCTGTATTTAAGATGGCTCTGAGTCTGACCATTACTATGTACATAAGGAATAAAAGGTTTAGCCATGGGTATACCGCAGATCCAATTTGCTCAAGTCATGTTAATGATTACTAGAGGTGCCAGTGAGTTCAAGGAGGGGCATGTATCCCATCACTCATAGTTACAAGAGACTTATACTTCTGTCTTACAATTGTGTATGGCCACCCTAAATCACATCATAGATACAAATATATAATATGTTATAAACAGTTTTTATTATTATTTTTGTTTTTTAAATGTGCACTCCCGAAGTCCCTGCATTAAGTTAAAAATTAGCTTTGAAGTAACAGTCTGCAGTGAAGAATTGTGTTTACAATAAACACATAAAATATGTAGTGTCGCAAGCGAGAGGGTAGGTGTACACATTCAAATCTGATAAAGATTCAGGTTTATTGTTATTTTATAGCTTTTATTTTTATAGTGAATATTGTGTTTTATCGGAGGTTTACTCGCAAGGCCCTGGGAGTTATGCAAAGAGATTACAAAGCTAAATCTCTCTCTATATTTATATATTCTATATTCTATTTCTATATATCTTTGTATTTTCAGTGGTTAGGAAGAGTGGTGTTATTAAGGAGTAAACAGAACTTTAGGTAAAAAAATATTCTCTGTATGTACACCTACTAAAAGGATAGCATTTCATATCATAATAGCGTAGCTTTAAAAAGCTGAAGCAGCAAATCATCATAGTAGACATAAGCCTGAGTTAAGAGAGCTATACAAAAATGACACATGCAATGAAAACTTAAGTTGACCTTTCTTGTCCACCTTTACGTGTTGACGCAGTCATGGAATTTGATAAATAACCAATATAAAAGCTATATGGACTCAGCAAAACACCTCATTGTCCAACAGTTTTCGGAATACATTACTCCCCAAGGATCAGCAAAGGTTGACTCTAAGATGTTCTGTGTGATCGTCACACTTTAGAAAGCCACAATAGAAAATGGGATTCTAAATAGAGATGAGGAAACCTTTATTAAAATTCACTCTGCTGGCAGTTTTTCTCTCCTGCTCCAGCAATGTGCTTCACTAGCTTGACATCCTCCAATACACTTTCTGTATCAATCTCAAATAAAAAAGAAAAAGGATACCAATCGAGCACACCTAGCTAGTATCCCCATGGATGGAGGGCTATTGGCCAATTGCCACTCTTAAACCTATTTGTATGCCCTTCAGCACAGGTGGGGGTTTCAACAGGAGGACCTAAAGAAATGTAAACTACCATTCCTGGGCCTTTGGATTTTTGTACCCGTTTATGCTATGCACATAAGTTAAAGCTGAACTCCATGCTGATATAAAAACTGTATTTAATATAGTCATGTATTAATTATTAAAACATGTATTTGTCCAGTCAAACCTTTTTTCTTCAGTTTTGGATATAGCGTGGAAGAATTAGAAACATTGTTGAAGATTTACTGTTCTCTGGGACTTGTGAATTG
The DNA here is from genome assembly GCF_000935625.1 of Nanorana parkeri. Taxonomy (NCBI): domain Eukaryota; kingdom Metazoa; phylum Chordata; class Amphibia; order Anura; family Dicroglossidae; genus Nanorana; species Nanorana parkeri. Next base: position 905,747 of record NW_017306570.1, read on the forward strand.
TCCAAAATTTGAGTCATGGGTGGCCCTGTCAACATTACTCGAGTCGACAAACTTTGATTGAAAAATTGAAGGTGCTGTGTGAAAATATAGGCCGAACAGTGACAGCAGCCAATTAGAGCACATCACTTTACTGTCACAGTGATACCCTATAAGTTAGGATAAATCTGTGCAGGCCAGTCAAGTTCCTCCACCCCAAACTCGCTCATCCCTGTCTTTATGGACCTTGCTTTGTGCACTGGTGTGCAGATATGTTGGAACAGGAAGGGGCCATCTCCAAACTGTTCCCATGAAAAACAACCCCACACCATAATCCCCCCTCCACCAAACTTTACTCTTGTCACAATGCAGTCAGGCAAGTACCGTTCTCCTGGCAACCGCTAAACCCAGACACATCCATCGGATTGCCAGACAGAAAAGCGTGATTCGTCACTCCAGAGTACACGTCTCCACTTCTCTAGAGTCCAGTGGCGGTGTGCTTTACACCACTGCATCGGATGCTTTGCATTGCACTTGGTGATGTAAGGCTTGGATGCAGCTGCTCAACCATGGAAACCCATTCCATGAAGCTCTCTACGCAGTGTTGTTGTGACAATCTGAAGGCCACATGAAGTTTGGAGGTCTGTAGCTATTGACTCTGCAGACAGTTGGCAACTTCTGCGCATTGTGCGCTTCAGCATGCGCTGACCCCGCTCTGTCATTTTACATGGCCTACCACTTCGTGGCTGAGTTGCTGTTGTTCCCAGTTGATTCCATTTTGTTATAATACCACTAACAGTTGACCCCGGAAAATTTGGTAGCAAGGAAATTTTACGGAACACCTGTATTCAATGATTTGGAGGGGTGTCCCAATACTTTTGGCAATATAGTGTATCTTTCTAATGGTATATAGAATCGGTATATCAGTATTGAATAGCAATAAAAACCTAACAGTGCTTCTAATTCTTCCACACTCTATCCAAAAGTTATGGCTGGACATACACTTTAAATGTACTAGTGTAGCACTAAAATATGTCTTTATATCAGCCCCTAACAGTGCATTCTAAAGCAGAACTATAGTAGAACTGGGAGAGGGAGGGTGAGTGCTGTGAGACAACCAGACTTAGTTGCATACATATGGACTGACAAGGACCATGATGACAGAAGCAGAGAGATTATATTAATCTGTTGCTGCTTCTTCACCACCCAGGTCACAGGCTAGGAGGTGAGTTCCAATCATATTGGTTAAAGCAGAACTCCAGGCAAATCTGCTAAATTTTGCAGTAGGGCTCCCCCCCCCCCCCATCCCCCCACTGCAAAGGTTAAGTGCTCATTTTTGTCTAGGTGCTAAAATAAAAAAGTTATACTCACCCAATCCTTGGTGCTGGCTTGCTCTTAGACCCCCCACTCTGCTGTAGTGGTCTAAGGTCCTGTGAGTCATCATGTCCTATACCCAGTGTATAGGACGTGAGGATGCGGAGGGACATAACATCGCTGCAGTGGAGGGGAGACAAGCTGAAGGGAGCACTGTGACAGCCGACCAGCTCCACAATTCGTGTAAGTATCACTTTTTTTATTTTAGCACCTACACAAAAATGAGCACTTAACCCTTGCAGTGCAGGGTTAAGCACAGTTTTGTCCGGAGTTCTGCTTTTACTGCTGGAGAGAAAAGTAAGGTCTACGCCCTGGCTGCGCTGTCTGACAGGTGTGCTCAATTCTCAGGACTTGCTGCACAAAATGAGAAATTATGCACTCCACAATCTTCTATTTGATGAAAATGCATATGGCAGTTCACCCGTAACTATATTTTCTATCCTCAGTTCTCTTTCTGCAATATATAAACATACTGTATACTAACACTTTTAGACCAAGATCCCTTTCTTTTTTGTGCATATATTGTTATTTCTGTTTTTGTTATAATGTTGACCACTATAGGTATGTCCAAATGCATGAATCCTACATGCTTCATGTGAAGTATTGATGGCTGTGTAGAAGAGGCAAGCAATTTAGGAAGTTAAGATATATGAACCTATATAGTTCATATTATTCAGACCGCTATTATATGAACTCCTCTATGATTCTACCTGTTTATAATACATTGGAGGCTCACCACACAGTGTTCATTTTTAATGTAATATGGAGTGTTTTACACTCGTTTTCTTGTGTGGAGCATCAAAGGCTGGGAGACTGTCCCCTAGACAGATGCTTGCAGGCTGCTGTTTATAATATATGCCCACTCCATGTCTAGCAGACACATTGTGCGTGAATCTGGCACAGCAATGACAACATAAAAATGTAAATCACAGTTATCAGGGACTTCTCCTTTGAAAGGCACCACATGTTCTAGCCTACCTTTAGATATACCTTCCCTTTCAATAGGATGGAACAGTGTTTACTTTGAATCAAGCAGGAATAAAACACAATAAAAACAGCATAATAATGCACAGGGAGCCGCAGCAGACTGCAAACCCCCTGAAATGCGCAAGTGGCGTGTGATGATAGTAAAAGTGCAGGGCTGGTGTCATTAAATATAATAGTGTTTGCGTGCAAAGTGCTTTTGTCAGATATCTCTTTCAGATTTAGGTGGATATCTATTTTCTTGATAAAAATCCCCTGGAGGAAGAGCTCAGACAGAATATGTACCGGCTGTCAGGCTAAAACAGCAAATTATGCACTTTTTACTGACTTTCCCTTCATGCTGCTTGGCTGCCAAATATATTTTGTTTCTGTTTACATTATAAAAGGCCTTCCCCTGCACTCTGTATTGCTGCTGCTGACTTGAAAAGGGTCATATTGTATTCAGGAGTATCACAAGCTTGAAATCAAGAACAATTAGAGGGAAGATGAGACTTTCTGTGTGATGAGCCAGCACATTGGAACGTACAGAACCTCTAATACACCACATGTCAAAGCAGAACTCTGCTGCGCTTGGCAAATGTAGACAATGGTGTCCTGTTTTTGCATATGCAAGCATTTCACCTGGTACTTGAAAGAACATAGATTTCAAGCAAAGTGGCATATCTTGTGGCTAGTATGATATGTGTATAAGCTGAGCATATAGCAATCTGCTAAAAATGTTTGTATCTGTTTTCTAACAGAACAGGGTATATGCCTATTTCCCACTGACCTTGTATAGGTAGAACTATTCAACTTAACCCTTTGCCACCACCTCCTGCTAGCCCTTTAACTGAGTCTTAACTGTGTAAGGTGGAATTCTGATGAAGTGACTGCTGCAATTGGCTGTCACAGCTGTCAGATAATTGGGAGTCCAATTAGCTACAGTCACTGTTTCCCTTCATTTACGTTGACCAGGACAGCTGGTCTGTGACAGCTCGGTCAGCATACAACAGCGGGGCCCCATGGACGCATATATGTGGCAGTCAGGCGTTGGGGCCAACCCGCCATGCTGCCACATATATGTGTCATACCAAGGGGAAGAGGTTAAGTTGCATCATTTTAACTGTTCCTAAAAGTCTATATAAAGTCTATATACGTGCAAATCTTAGTAAGCTAAGCGTGAAGTCCATCACAGGAGCGAGCTTGGAGCGATGGCTACTTTACAACACACACAGGGACAATGGGGAACAAAAGTAGCCACCCTTCAGAAGGAAGGACAGTGTTATGATGAATTCAGAGATGATCTACAGTTGAGTGATACAAAAATAAACTAAATTTTTGTAATTAGTTAGGGTAGTTGAATGTATTTTTAAGGTTTAACTCCTGAGTTTAGTGTCAATTTAAGCTTTAAGTTTCATAAAATAAGATTTTCAGAAAATATGAGGCTCTCCACCATTTTCTAAAAATGTTTTAGAAAATGGTAATCAATAAAAGCAATTATTTGTAAAAATATGCAAGGACAACCACTGTGTGGACAGGCATTGGTCCAGCTGCAATCTGAAAATAAATTTACTCCATAATATAGATCCATGACTTGATATGCACTCAAAAGATCAGATGGTTCTGCTAACAAGGTGCATGATGCATGATCAACGGAGCTGAAGGTTTGGTGTATACACATTTGTGAATTCCCATTGATTTTCAGACTTTATCCAGCCTTACTCAGCAATCGTATAATTAAAAAAATAAAAATAAACTGCAGTCCCTGAGTTTCAGGCAAGGTAATGATTACAAATAAAAAAATTACCGGTAGAGTAGTCCGGTCACATCACCTGTCATTGGCTCCTACCTCAATCAGGGGGTTCTCTCTGGGATGTAAGCAGAGAGAACTTTGTAGGACACTGCAGACTCCACACCAAGGCCTGTATTTTATGAATGAGTCATAAATAATAGAGCTAGAGTACAGCAAATACTGTGGTGTCCAGCAGAGAGCGCACAGCAGTATTCACTGCCTGCTATATGTATGCCTTTGTTACAAAAGTAGCACATTAATTAGCATGCATGCACTTGCCATTAAAAATACATCTACTTTATCTTTACTCATTAACACCATTACTGAAAAAAATATGAAGAAGGTTCCTAATTTTCAATACTGACTGGAAAGGTACCAACTGATTGGCGCAAAGTGACGGTAATACCTATTTTGCAGGGTAATAAACTTGAGATTAGACATAGTAGAGACAAAGATCACCATCACTCAGCGATATCTTTCAATATGTCCATTTAATTGGACAAAGCGTCACAGTAACAAAAGCCAACGTTTCGGGGCCACACAGGGGGAAGGGAACCTGTGTGGCCCCGAAACGTTGGCTTTTGTTACTGTGACGCTTAAGCCACCGTTTCGGGGGCCACATAGGGTCTCTTCCTCAGGGCTGAATGTCTAGAACACACAAAGACTCATACGCTCACATACACACACACACACACACGCTCACAAAGGATGAACTCAATGGACCTGTGTCTTTATTCAAACTCAAATACTATTTAAGTGAAGAACATCATTAAAATTGCTTCCTTGACAACAAGAAATGGTAAAGAAGGTAGGAATGTAAAGTCAGGCTCTGAAATAAAAGTTGCTTAGAGGACAATGCTTACCCTTGATATAATTTTAAACATAGCTAGGAATAAAATATGCCTGTTGGTTGGTAAAAATATTCAAAAATAAACTGGTGTTGAAATGGTATTATTAAAATGTTAAAATAATTGTGTTGCGCTGTGAACCAAAGTGTCACACAAAATATTATGGTGTTGAAATGGTGCTCATCGGTGTAAGGCCTCAATGTGGACCTATACTCAATTGTTAACTTAAAGCTATGCTAAATATTTTTTGGGATAGATGAATAAAAATTGTTAGATGGGTTGAAATGCATACTTTAATAAAGGTTGAACTATTATATGTAAGTCCTGTGGGCCCTTATAAATCAGAAACACGTTTTATGTTAACATCTAAGTGTAGGTCCACTTTAATAAAGTTTGAACTACTATATGTAAGACCCATAGGCCCTTATAAATCAGAAACCTTAAAAGAAACATCAAAGAGGAAATGGCTATATCAGCCAGCTGACAGGTCACTGAAATACTGTTGTGCTCAGGAAAGTAGAAACTGTAGATATGCCAAGGAAATACTGTTGTGTTAATCAAAGAAGAAGCTGCTGTAGATTTATTTTCTGTCATATAAACAATAGCTACATATCCAAATAGTGTATTATAACAAGCTCACTACATCATTCTGCATAGATGAGTCCCAGTGAGAATATACTATTATGTTCCAAACACACAGTGCATTAGTCATTAAACTGCACATGCAAAGTCTGGATTTGGCTTTCTTTCCATGTATATATGCACAATATGTACAATAATAAAACTTTAGTCTTTGCAGATGGGTTTGCATACTCATTAATGCAGGGTGCCCCCAGTAATACCACTCTGTCAGTACAATTATTTACTTGGGAAAATCGATACAACTGCTCTGATTTGTTTTCTGCAGCAGAAGAAATATTCACCTATGTAGTGTTATGTGCAGGAGATGGCATGCTGCAAGGTAAGATTTCTATACTTGGCAGTGGCCCTCCACACATAACATACACCTTTTTTAATGATAATTTACACACCCAGTAAGGTATGTAAATTATCATCTTTTCCTGGAGTGTGGCTTTAAAAGACCTGCTATTTGCAAGCTATATTGGCAAGTTAATAAAAACCTGTACTGCGAGAATGTGGAAACTACAATTGCCGAACTGAAAATTATTGATGTCTTGCTATCATGCTGACCCTGTGGTTTTAATAGTTCCTAACCTGGAACAAGTCTGAAGAGTTTTGACTTCCCTCTGACTTTCTAATTTGACTCGTTCCAGGTCAGTGACTCAGACGGTATTGAAGCCACATATAGCCAACTATGGTAACTAGTATTCTTAGAAGAAAGTCAGTAATGACAACCACTGTATTTTTTTGAGCACCATCAGGTTTCCAGAGGGACTATGACTCATATGCAGCCAAAAATTGCCCAACATGCTGGCATATCTCTAAGATCATTTAGCAGTAGTCCACTCTTCTTCATAATAAGAGGTACAGTCCCTTCATCACACATATGCCACATCTGTAAAACACCTGTATTAGGGATAAACGTTGCAGAGGCTCACAGCACTGCAGCAGAACTCTCATTGCCCTTGGTGGTCATATAACATACCTTGTGTAGTACGAGTCCACTCCTAATGTCTCTCTGACATTTGCTATGTATTGTTCTAGAACTGAACTATTCAATCCTTGAAAACTCATACTTCCAGAGTCAGCAAAATCACCGGTATTTTCCAGTGACGAGTCTCCCAAATAGCATTCATGAAATTTTAAAATTCCTGCAAGAAAAAAAAACTTGTTAAAGTTAAATGCCTGAAGTATTTGCATGAACTAAAATTCTTTGTGATCTCCATTTAAGGAACTGCAGTCTATACAGCAATCTGGCTTGCTGAGTTTCATATCATTTCAGCTTCTCAATAGCCAATGTATACAAAAATTTGGTTTTGATTCCAAGGGAGCATTTTCGTGGAGACTCAGCATTTTAATTCAAGCCACAAACGTTCAGTTCAACTGTTTCAGTTACGAGAGAAAAGGGCATAGAAAGCAATAGTGTCATAATTTAGACACAGATTATCTATAACTTAAAATAGATTTAAACTTATTTTAATAAATATCTGAGAAGAAGCCCAAAATGCATTTTTGTTTTGTATATTATTCACAATGAGGTGTAGTGATAGCTAGAGTAATAAATAATAAAATAAATCTCCTATCTCACCTGAACCAGGAGCTAGCAACCAGCTGTAAAGATAACCAGCAGCTAGTGAGTAGTAGAGCACCAGTCCTCGTTGGCCATTAATTGTCTCCAGGATTTGGTCAATAGTCACAGGAGAGTAGGGATCAGATTCTTGCTGGCCAGTCTGTCGCTCTACAAGAAGGTCAGCGAAAGCCCGTGTTCTTCCTCTCTCTGCAACTGCCAAAGCTTCATCATGATGTCCTGTATAGTGTATAAAATTTGCATAAGCATATATGGTAAACCAATTAAAGTCAACCACCAAAATAATTATGTTAGCTTTGAAAAGAGGCTTATGATAGAGAAAAATAAGTAAAAGGCTACAGTCCTATGAAGCTTGTTCAGCAACTGGTGAATCGCTTACCCACAATACAGACAATGAGATGATTTTGCTGTTATAGAGAGAAAACTGTCTGCCAGTTGTGTTCCCCCATTGTCACCCTGTCACACATGCCCCTGATAGAGACAACAAGCGGCTGTGCTTACATAAATTATGTGGGTGTGGTCCACCACTGTCACTTTCAGGAAGCTGGTCCTGAGCAATGACATCCAGCCAATATATATGTTATATATAAAAAGAGCTGAAAACTGTATTTTATTTTAAAGATGGCAATTGTTTTCAATACATGGTGTTGCCATGTCATTTACTGCAATCCAATAAGGGTTGAAATCTACTTTAAATCTTCCTTCTCACCCACATGTGCTACCACCAAACAACCTAGTCAACCATTTGAAACTTCAAGCAGCAAGTTTTTTTACATACCTATGTAAGTAAAAATGCTATAAAGAATGCAACCTAATCACAATTAAATGCAATACCATGTCAGTAGCCGAAAACAATCTATTAAAGCTTGTTTTGTTGGTCTAAATCTGGTATGAATCAAGTGTTACCATATTTCAAAGAACTTCCCTGGGTTTCTTTCGGTATTTACTGCTGCCTCGAGTCCTTTTATTGAAAAGAAACAGGAGACTTTTCCTATTACTGCTTCCAGATCAGAAGCTACACATATCTGTCTACTTATTCAAGAAAGCTGAAGATCCTTTGAATCCCTATATTTTACATATAATGTAACAGCGTACATTACAAGCTGAAACTCAACATGCAAATATGATGTCTCTACAAAGTTGCTGCTGTATTAAAATGAAAAATGTCTTACTCTGCCTCCTCTGGACACATATATATTTTTCTTTTTCATATTCATGGTATTTCAAATTAATCCCAAGTATTTACACACAGTGGTACTTTTATCATCTGCTTCATCAGTTTCCACATTAAGAGCTTCCTATGATGACTAAACAGTGCTTTTTTCTTTCAGTTTTTTTTTTAAAAAAAGGCCTGGGAGGACATATTCTGGTCAATGTGATGGTTCTTGGTTGCTTGTAAACATTACATGGTTGTACTTTGCAGACTGTCTAAGAACAGATTTCCCCCACTTTGCTTATATTTACTCTCACTTCCTGCTGTGTCTCCCAGACACGAGTTGGTATGCAGAGAGAAAGTATAGGGGTTTCTAACCATTCCTGGCTCTATCACAACAAAAACGTATTGACTTGGGATACACTTTAATGAGTTCATCTCATATGCTTCCTACTGAAACAAGCAGGACATATTTAATTGTACTCAAAAGCATAGTGAACTTTACTATTGCGCAGCACTATTAAAGCACCAAGCAAAACAAGAAAACTGTTGGCGTTATTTACATCCTGTATTATTATAATAATAATACTATTGCAAACGAATTACAGCTATTAGTAGTTAGTCACAATCTAATAGACTTGTTTTGTAATCTGGAAGATGTATCGCTGCCTGTCCAATTTAAAATGTTTTGGTTGTGGCAGGAGAGAGCCTGAAACTGATTTTTGAGCAGCACACACATAATATAACATAATAACAGCAATAACAGAATAAATGACTTTTTTTTCTCTGTACCAGACCTGCTTTCTTATTCATGACATGGACAGAGAAGACAGAATCAGCAGCACTGTAGCAGTCTAAAGGAATAATGGTCCCTGATAATGTGATCTAGGGAAAGGACCACAAAGTCAACTACAGTTATCATTCTTTTGCTGTTAACAACCTCAGCTGAAGACAAATTCAGATTTAATGATTTAAAGGCAGCAATGAGTTACACGTGTATGTCAGGTCCACTTTAACTGTCATGACAACAGTCCATCTCCGCCACCAAATAACACAGCTCCTCTTACCAAGACTGATGAGTACACGCTGCAGAGCCTGGTATGACGAGGTTTGCAGATCGAAGAGAGAAAGCTTATAATCAGTGCTGAGCTGGGCTTCGTGTCTTATTGTTTCAAATAACGCTGAAGCTCGGTAAAGCTGAAACCAGAGAAAACAGTTTGCTCATTAAATATTTGACAACCTGTCTTGTAATTGAAGCCTCCTTGAGGGATTGTGGCTATTTTGGTCACTTCATACCACTTTATTTAAACTGGAATTATGGAAGCTGCGCTAAAGAAAGAGCAGATGCTGTGGTATATTTATTTACAGTGCAAGGTATGTTTTCATTTTATGTATATTGATTATGCTACATTTCTGAAACATAAACCATAAAATGGCAAGAATGTTAAGTGAATATGCACTATTTCTGGCTCCATATTTTCCACTACAGGACAAGAAAAAGATTCAGGGGAACACATGGGCATAGCACGCTGCATGTGGAACACCATACAGGCACTTTTTTTAATGCAGATGATTCTTCTACATTGTTTGCATTGCCATTTCAATCTGAAAATTATTATGCTGGGCCAGAAAACATGTTAATTTTTAATACCTAACCATGATTCAGGGGCATTTTAGCTTGTTTAAAGAACAACTTTATTTTTATTGTGCCTATAATTCCCCCTTACACCTCTCAGTGAAGCCCAGGTAGTAAAATACTTGCCTTCATCCCCGCTCTTGAGTTTTCCAATGTAGTGTCATGCCCAGTGCCGCACAGCCTTTTTAGCAAATATGCCACATCCAACTTCTACAGTGCATGTGTTGTTCTATTTATTCCTGTGGCTGATCATGGCTTATATTACACCAAACGGACCTCTAAATAACGTCTGGTGCATGGTTAAACAGTGGTGTCGTATAAATCCAAAAATTATAAGAAACAGCCAACAGGCCAGTTGTAGATCCACACGAAATGTTTACTGAAGTCCCATATCAGCAAAAGAGATCCATTTCTTTTGCTGATATGGGACTTCAGTAAATCTTTTATCTGAATCTAAAAGTGATGTGCTGACTTTTTTTTTTTTTATTGTTGGTCCATACTCATGCAGCACCTAGCAGAATGGGGTAAGCACATACCTCCCAACTTTCTGAAATGAGAATGAATTATACCTTGTATTCAGGCAATGGACTGCCACGCCTCCCATTTATGCAAAGCATTAAGAATGTATATGCCAAAAATGATTGGTAAAACCAGAATTGTTTTTTTTACCATTACTTTTACTTTACATTGGCTTCTTAAAATAGCAAACAAGACATTTAGGAGATAAGATCAAGGTTTTAGTGCAGAATAACACTTTGTGTAGTTAAATAGAACCTTTTTATAGGTATCTGTACATAAGACCAAAAACCGGGACAACTGAGGAGGAAAGAGGGACAAAGGGATTTGGTTCCAAACTAGGGACAAACCTTAATGTAAATATAATATAATGGTATTATGGTATGTTATGGAAGAGTGACATACATGCACAGTAGGAGCTGGACATGGATGAAAACTTTAACTGCAAAAGCTATATGGTGCTGGGGGATTAAGGGAAATATTTTACTATCTGCACATCACTGAGAGGGAAGGTAAAATGGTAAAAAAAAAAACTTTATTAAAAGTTAAGTTATCCTTTAAGGAAATCCATGCTAATGGAAATATGTATGCTGCCATATGACCTCTCCTGAAAATGCTGACTGCCTGGTTGTCATGCTTTTGTGTCGCTGTTAATTTTTTTCCTGACCCAGCACGACTAAACAGATTAAGAGTCTAACTCCAGTGTGGCTTTCCTATATGCATGTTCATTCCATGTCAGTGATATAGAAAATATTAAAGTGACAGTCAGACAGCTGACATTTTCTAAAGGAGAGGTCCACAATGATAGTCTACATAATTCTCTTGCTACATGTTTCATTTAATATTGCCATCAACTAAGATGTCCCAATAGAGATTGCCCAGAGTAGAAGAAAGCAAGGAGATGAGGGCATGTGCCACTATTCACCCAACACTGAGAAATTAGCTCTAGGAGGACATATTCTGGTCAAGGTAATGGTTGTTGGTTTATTGTAAAAATACACAATTTTTCTTTCAGAGGTCTAACACAACTTTATGATTGTGCATGCTACAAGAAGAAACGTCACACAAATAAAAGTAAATAAAAAGCTATAGCAATTTCAGTGCTATCACTGAAAGTGATATCATCATTATCAACAGGAAGTCATCTATGACCATTCTTAGAGCAAAATAAAAACAAAGCCTAAAAAAACCACTTCATGCATGCCCTCTTAGTGTTATCTTACCTTTACTTTGAATTTCAAACCAGGACAAGGCCTTTTAAAAACTGTTGCTGTACTGTGTCTTTTGGGGTGCTACCTGGCCATTTTAGGTCCTGTTTAATCCAAAAGACTTTCACTAACAGTACTGTGAAGAGGGGAATGCAGAGATTTCACTGAACTGCCCACAGAAGTTGGGAGACTGAAAATGACAGCTACTGTATGCTGATGCTAACACTGAAAACTCTATGTCAAAAAATAATCGTTGGCAGGTACTCCCTTTAATCCCGGAAGAGTTGATAGTATATGCTCAGACACAAAAATTCTGTCTTTTTGACATTTAAATTATTGCTACAATAAAAGATTTATCTTACAATGTGGTACACACACTTTCACTGCGCAGAAAAAAAAAATTCTGATACAACTTGCAGTAAAGAAAAGCAGTAGTGTCCTCTTTCCATTCCAACCCTTCTGAATGGATAGTAAATTAGTACAAGCAAACTGTTGAAGTCATGTCAATATATTTGCAAGCAGTACACCTGATTGGTTTCCAACAGGGTGTACAGTGCTGCTGTACAGGATATTGCAAGAGGCTGATATCATGTCATTTCATTACACTCTTTTATTTAGAAAATGCTGTATTAACGAATACAGACATATTAATTTGTGTCTTCTATATCTGCCTAGAGTTCAGCTTCAAAACTTGCTGTTTGCTATGTTTTTTTTGCTTTGTAGACCAGGGGGAGTGGCAATGCACAAGATACAGAAACTCATGGGAGCGAATTAAATTTTGGATTACTGTAAATAGATAAGTAAAATATTGGTTATTATGGACTACTGATGTTTGCACATCATCACTCCTTATTGAACTAACTTTAAAAATTAGGCTATATCTATTTTGGCTGCATTTGACCATATCTGCAGTTTCTAGCCACATGTATGTACCTACAGTATACCATGCAGTATAAAAAAATAATACATATTTCTCTCATGCATATTTAATAATTAAATGGATACTGACCTGGTGTTGAGCTTCTTCCAGATTTCCACTAGCCCAAAGTGAGAGCCCAAGGCGATGTCTAATTTTGGCTTCATCCTCTCTGCGGGACAGCTGTTCTGCTAACCTCAAGCCTTTGCACAACATAAAAACAGGGAGAATGTAAGGTGATGACTAAATTACTAATTTCCCTTATTGACACACTGCAGACAGCAGCAGATAATTTACCTCTTTCAACAGGCAGCCAATTTTATTATGTTATCATAAGTTGCGCATCCAGAGTGAGAGACATAACTGACATTTTATAGCTATTCTAGATTAATTAGTTCCAAAGATTTAGGCCTGTTTTGATGGGCTTTTGAGTTAGAACTTTCCTCCCCAAACAAATTAGTGGATATGCAAAAGCGATTGAAGTTTTTTGCTGATAGCAGAAATTCTACTGCAGGGCATAAGTAGGATCAGCTGTAGGTCAAATACACCTATCAAGGAACTATAAGTGAGATGAGATGCACCTCAAACTGATGTTAAATGCAAGAAGAATGTACTGGAAAGCACACAGCATTTGCCCATTGACACAAGTCCAAAGCTCTTTGACATATGCTTTTATGGAGCTAGCATTGGGTGATTTACTAAAGGAGTAACACCGGTTCACTTAGCAGTGTATATATTCACTTTCTAAAGTGTATATTCACTTAGATTACTAAATAAGGTGATGCTTTGTTCACTTCAATCATCTAATCATAACCACTCCATCTCAATTACTGAGCTAAGTGAACATTTACTGTTCTCAATTAACAGTCTCTTTGGCACTATGTGTATCAATATTCTCAATACTTCACTTCTTTACTCGTCTGAAACATACATTTCTGGATGGCCCATAGCAAGTCAGAAACTCTCAATTATGTGCACTGAAAAATGAAAGCTGAATTTTGGTTAGTTGCTAAGGGCAATGAGGCTCTCATATCAGTAGTTTTAATGAATACACATTGTTGCTGTTGTTAGAATCCTTAGGCAAGCAAGGTGCAGATATTGTGCAGGATGTTCTTTCCTATAGTATACAATAGTATGGTAACAGTTGCAAGGGGATTTCTTTTTTCCTTTGAACCAAAAACTCCAAGAATTTTAAAAGGTTGAGTGTGATGGACACGAGTCTTAATTTAGCATTATTAATTATGAAACCATGGCATGCTACCATAGTATTAAGTAATATAATATCATGGCAGTTGTTAGCTGTGCAGCAATGGTGTCCTCAGTAAGGATACTATCTATGTGGAGTTTGCATGTTTTCCCTGTGCTTGTGTGGATTTCCCCCCAGGTGCCAAAAAGACACGCTGGTAGGTTAATTGACACCTGTGTAAAAAAACTGGCACTAATATGATATTCTACTGAGTGCACCCAAGATAGTTTCCTCAACATCTGCCCTAACTGCAGAAAAAGTAAAGCAGTTTGAGTCCCCAGGGAGAAAAATGCTGTGGTGCAACTTCTGCCTTGCACTACCTTGAACTTATTGGCTAGCCCTTCTGTCCTAGGTGTGAATCCTGGCCAGGACACTGTCTGCATGAAGTTTACATGTTCTCCCTGTGCCTGCATGTGTGTGTGTGCGTGTGTGCGTGTGTGTGAGTATGCCTCTGAGATAGGCAACTTAGATTGTAAGTTCCTTGACAGCAGTTACTGATACAAATGTATAGTATGTATGGTGCTTCATAAATTGATAAACTACCTGTAATAAATAAATGGTAGAGGTGACAGGCCAATTCTCCAGAACTGAAAATTAAAACAAGGGCATTGCACATTATGTCCTTCTTGAGGAGATTTTCCCTCACTTTCTGACATATCTATGAAACAAAAGGCTAGAGGAAAGCCAATGGGGACACAGGCAGCAGTAAAACAATCTTTTTTTTTCTTGTAGAAAGAGGAGGGGACTTTTAACTATTATCTATGTATCACTGATGTCATCTCAAAAGAGTCGAAGAAAGCAATTAAAGTCCAACTACATCCCAAACTATTCCTTTATTTCAATAGAGAAGAGAACTTCTGTCAAAATGTTATTGCTATGATTCCATTGGGAGATTTATCTGCACTACCTGTCTATTTTTTAGATAGAAAAGAAAGTTAAAAGTCATACAGCAATAAAAACGCATTTTCTAGTAGAGTGGGGAAGAACAATGCTAATAAGAGCGTAGCACAGGCAAAGTGCATAGAAAGTTATGAGCTCAGAATTCTGGCAGGATGCACAGGTAGTTTGTGTACTTATCAAACATATATAACGTGTGATATACTATATATATATAGATATATATAGAGATGTATATCTCTATATATATCTACATATAGATATATATAGAGATATATATCTCTATATATATAATTAAAATGAATGCAAGTTATACTGTATATAGATATAAAATGTATTTTTTCTTGACTTTAACAGCTCAGTACCTGCTAAGTACTTACCTTCTTGTAAATACATTACTGCTTGGGAATAATTCTGTAAAGCATGATGGGTTCTTCCTAAGCTACTATAGGCCACTGTCTTTGCTACCAGGTCATTCATTTCTGCTGCAATGCTAAGGTGCTGTTCCTGATAGACTACAGCTCGTTCAAAGTTACCCAGAGACTCATAAGTAAGTCCCAGATTTCCATAGGCTCGAGCTTGGCAAGATGGATTGTTGGTTTCTTCAGCTATCTGTAAGTCCAGCTGATGGTACTGTAATGCAGTATCAAACTCTCCCATTAGCTGGTAGACGTCACCCAGACCACAGGCTGCATCACTCTCCAGTATCTGGTCTTTCATTTCTCTGGCAATGTTTAGCTGACGTTCTAGGCAGGATATTGCTTGCTCATAGTTTCCTAGCTGACTGTGCAAATTTCCAAGTTCTCCGTATGCCTGGGCTTTGTTTGATGTTTCCCCAAGTTCATGAGCGACCACAAGTCTTTTTTCAAAGCATACAAGTGACTGCTGTAGATTTCCCATAGACCTACAGCAATTAAGAAAAAAAAGTGTTTAAAAATTGAATGTGTCAACATATGAGGCACATACTAAATAATTTTTGCATTACAGAACTAAAAACATTTGACTTTAAAAAGATTGTTGTGTTCTGTGCTCTTAGAAGTGTTGCTAAGAGAAAGTCTTGTTTGTACTGAAAAAATACAATATATGTATTACTTTGTTATCTTAAGTAATGACAAAGTTATCACCAAATCAATAGACCCATAGTTTAAATGAAAAAATCGCACTGGTCCATAAGGGTTATACAAGTGTGAGAACTGAACTGTTTATCTCTGCAGAGCCTCTCCTTCATATAGTTCTGGGTTTTTCAGAAAGATTCTTATGACACTTCCGCTCACTTATAGAGCCATAACATTCAGAAAAGCTTGCAATAGCAGGCACACATGTTGTGAGCTGTTGTGAGGACTCCCTTCTTCTTATAAAAAGAGTACCAATGTTCACTTACCCTCTCTATGCTCCAGTGCTGTCCCCAACCTCCTGCTTGATCCGGCACCAAATGTCCTCTTTGCAAGCTGGGTGGACAATACTTCAGGGCTGAGCGGCACTCTCACGTCATTATGTGAGTCCCTGTCAGTCCTAGAAGAATGTTGCCCTCCCACACCCGTAAAAAAAGGAGAAAAAATTCAGTGATGTAACTGGACTGGCAAAAAGGAAAAAAAGGGTATCCATTGGGTTTTAAAAAAATACCAGGGGGGTGTTCGGCAGGTTGGGGGAGCTGGGTGGAAGGTAACATGACTGGGGTTTTGCTTTAATCACCTTTATCCCCTTAATGGCTACTGTGCCATTAGTAATAACAGCCCCATACTTTTGGAAACACTGCAGTGCATTCCCTAAATCAGAGGCAGTTAATACATTTTTGTCGGGAAACTCGTATATTGTAAATTTGGAAACATATTTCTTTACAATAACTTTCATATAGTATGCCAGTTTTGCTGTGTTTATATTCTCTATTGTTACTCTCTGTGTGCTAGATCTATTGTGAGTATTAACACTGACTCATAATGTAGATGTTTTATCAATCATTTGCAAATATTATTTTACCTATGTCCATTTCCGAGTCCCCTGTATGCTTTGGACTGATCTTGAAGTCGGTTCAAGCTCTGAGCCACAGATAAATACTGCTCATAATATTTTATTGCTTCTTCATAGTCTCCAAGGGCATCATAACAATCTCCCAAATTTCCATATGCACGGCCTCTGTCGAGAATAGAGTCATTTCCATTCAATTGCTGTAGCATGGCTAACTGCTGTTCAAAATAACCAATGGCCTCCTCCATGACATTCATGTTCATTTTCGTGATGCCCATGTTGCCATACACCTGAGCTTCTATTGCAGGGTCTTTAAGCTTTTGTCCCAGCTCAAGCTGTTCCTCATAGCACTTGAAGGCCATAGTGTACTTCTCAAGAGACATGTATACAGCAGCAAGGTGACCATGAGCTCTGCATTCTCCTGGCAATTCATTTAATTCTTGGAAGACTTCAAGCTCCTGCGTATGATATCCCAATGCTTTATCATATTTTTGTATCATTCTGTAAGCACTACCTAAAGCAGCATAAGCACTTGCTTCTAGCCGTCTGTCCTTGACTTGATGAGCTAAACTTAGTTGCTGTTCATAAAATTTTATTGCACCATTTACATCTTTCTTAGCAACAAAAATATCGCCAAGGTTTCCAAGAGCACGGAACTTTGCTTGAGAATTATTCAAAGACTGTGCCAATGACAAAAGGTATTTCTGGCATTCTTCAGCTTTATTATAGTTCAGTAATGCCTTAAATGCTAGGCCCAAGTTACAGTATGCCTTAGCTTGGCTTAGTTTGTCATGGAGATCCTTTGCTAATGCCAAATCCTGTTCATAGTATTTTACAGCATCCTGGTAATTTCCTAAGCAATAATAAGCATAGCCAAGGTTGTGACAAACTTTACCCTCTCCTTCCATATCTTGTAGTTCAGGTGATATTCTCAAGTACTGCTCATAGAAAGGTACTGCTTGCATGTATTCACCTCGGGAGCAGTGGAAATTCCCGAGGTTGCCTAGAGCTCGAGCTTCACTCTGAATGTCTCGTAGTTCCCGAGCAATGTTCAGATGGTTTTGGTAGTGTTGTAAAGCTCTATCATGAGCACCTAAAGCCTGGTATGCAACAGCTAAATTCCCATGTGTAGATGCTTGAGAAGCTCTGTCGTTGACTTCCATTGATATCTGAAGTTCCTGCCGATGATACTTAACAGCCTGGTCGTACATCCCAAGTGCATTGTAGGCATTTCCCATGTTCCCATAAGCCCTGCCTTGGGCTGCATAATCATTTAATTCCTGGGCGATTGAAAGGTGAGCCTTGTGTAATTTTAGTGCAGTATCAAAGTCTCCTTTCATCTGATGAATTATTCCTGTAAAGCAAAGCAACAAAACATTGATTTTAACTTAGCATATTTAATTACAGGAGAAATCATTTGTGACATCGTTTTTACATATGAGAAAAATGTGTAAAATTATTATTTTATTGTTCCCTTGAAACACATTCTGAAAGAACAATTTGTCTTACTCAGATTTGCTCCATCTAGATACTTAACTATCTCTCTGAATTTCAGTCCAAAAATCTATCAAATGCATAATTCAATTTATTTAAGAATGCTGCAGAGTGCATGTGATCTATTTCGGAATGTGTTCATCTGTACCAAAAATTTTTACAAGTGCAGCATACTTAAGAAATTAACACACTGTCAAAGCAGAGTGATTATTATGAAGAAAAAAAACCTGACATTTTTAGTATCAGCACAAAATAAGGACCCGGTTGAACTTTTGCATTGACAACTGGCAGCTGGCAATTTCCAGAAAATCTGATATGACAGAAATTGTATATAAGCTTGTGTGATTGGCTTAGCAGTATTTTCCTTTCACTATATTACTGCGACCTGGATATAGGTATTGCACCTACAATGCTATACCAAGTCTGTAGAGTTGCCATATTACTCTTTCATGCTTAAAAAGTTATAATCACATAATATGAACTGCAGTGGTTTTTATGTCAAGACAACTTTCTACTCCCATTCCAGTATCGACAATTATGTAATGAATGTGACATTTTCTAACGTAAATTGGGTTGATTTACTAAAGGAGTGGCTAATGTTCATTCAGAAGCATAAATGTACTCAGTTATGGAAATCCTTTTTTCTTGCACTACTAGTAACTCAACCCCAATGTATTAGTTCCTTAGGAGTTAATGTTGGTAATGAGAAATTATAACACAATCAGGCTTATTTATTATGTCAATGAACAGTGTTTAAATAACAGCAAATTTTAGTAGCCAATTAGCAATGATCTTTCTACCTTGTTTATTGTTCTGATTGCTCTAAACCACTGAAAACTTGCATATAATTGGTTGTTATGGCTTATTCCACTTATGCTGTTACATCATTTGTATGTAACACGGTAAAAAAAACAGCATCAATAGTTAGTAAACATGTCAGGGAAGGCCTACAGACATACCAACATTTATCCAATCAAAAATGGCTGAATCAGGAAAACAAGCAGTGTTGTGATGGGTCACCTACACTACATACAGCATTTTGACTTATTCATTAACTGTCATGGTGCTCGTAGTGATAACACGGATGGCGCCTTGGTTCCCAGAGTTATGGAAAATGAAAGTCACCAGCACTCAACTTGAAAGTGTGAAGTGTTTTTGCTTTTTTACTAAAGTAACATGTCACAAGTGTCGTTCAGCTAATGTATCGAGGCCACGCAGGGTCCCTTCTTCAGGGCGACATAGTGACCGAACCAAATCACCCAAAGCAGTAAACGTCTGCATAGGAGGTATTATTTACTGTGTTTATGTTGCTTTTTAATGTAATTATGGCCTAGGTGAGTCCTTTCTTTAATGTGACATACTAGAGCTTTTTTTTTTTAATCCTTATTTTGGTATGGTACAGAAATCAGCTTCATGCTTTGAAAATGTCAAATTTTTCAAGGACTATAGCTAGGTATTACACTGTGTTTATGTGGCTTTTTAATGTAATTATGGCCTAGGTGAGTCCTTTCTTTAATGTGACATACTAGAGCTTTTTTTTTTAATCCTTATTTTGGTATGGTACAGAAATCTGCTTCATGCTTTGAAAATGTCACATTTTTCAAGGACTATAGCTTTGTATTCTGCACTACAGTTCATATTCACATGAAACAATATTAAAGACTTAACACTATATTTCTGTCCAGTAATACTTTTCTTTGAGTAAACGTGCCTTTTAAACCAAGTATTTAAATATGGACACTACTCTAAACATTAAATCTAGAACCTTTTGGACATATGGTATTGATTGCAGTTATGAAACATGTACGAGGTGTACTGTAGACTTTTGGTGAATCATCTTCTATGCTCTCTATTTCTGAATCACTCTTCATGTTTTCATGCTACTAAAAGCCCTTCTCTAGAAGACGGTTCCACTTATGTTAATCGGATTGCAAATACGTTATTTTGAATCTCATCTATAACACTCTTTCCTAGACTTCTTTAGTTTGTCAAATGCAGTGATGTAATTAATGATTCCTAATGCAATCTCTGTAAATCAAAAGATGTCACAATTATGATTCCCAGGTAAATAAACACTGAGTTAAATATTTCTACAGGCAAAGCCTGACTGTCCAGGGAGTGCAGGAGAACCCTTGTAGAGCCAGAAATCATTTAGAATAAATCATGAAAAGTAATTAGATTGTTTTCCCAGGAGCCTCGAGATCTTCTATAAAAAAAAGAATTAGACATTAGAATATATTTAGCAGAAATGCCATATGATCAAAAGTCAGTGTGGCATATTTTACCATGAGTATCTGTACAAAAGGATGTCCCTTTGTACACATCTGACTGTACATAACAGCATGGTGGGAAGTAGTCTGCACTTAACCCAACAAACAAGTCCAGCACTTGGTCTGCTCCTGATGACTGCTGCTAAAGCCTGAAGATCCAAATGTAGGAGAAAAAGGAGAGTGGGATATCCCTTCCCTGACTTATCCAGCTGTGTATGCTCAGATATGTATTCACAGCACCTCTGTAAACCAGCTGACTACATGAAATATTAATTTTCAATATTTTACGTTTACCCAGAAAATAAAACATTTATAATGTTTTATAGTTTTTTAGTTCTGAATATTTTATGGAAGTTAAAAAAAATATAGAAAAAAGCTATAAATTGTCTCAAATGACTTCTATTTTTGCCTATGCTCAAGAAAATCAAAGCCAAAGGTCATCAATGTGATGGTCAAGGTTAACGATACAAGCAGAACCAAAAAGTGCAGTACAGGATTTCCAGGCTTACTTGTAATGACACAATGATAACTTCAATTGCCTTACAGCTGCCTTTGGTGAACATTTGTAAGAAACCCGGACAGTTAAAATGAGATGGACATGTTGTGCACGGGCTGCCCTCTGGCCTGCTAAAACTTTGCCAGATGTACCGTGTGCAAAATTGCACACCAGACAGAAAACTGGACTGCAAATACACTAGAACTCCCCAAGAAGAGAACTGAATTTCAGGCAGATATTAAAAATGCCATGTAACCCAGGTGTGTATTATTAAAAACAAATCATTTGGCCCTCTGTAATTCCATGTACAGAAACACTAAATAGTCCTAAAGAGGGAGGTCAGCACTCTGAACCAGTTGGGGCTATACTGCTTTTTGCTGTGAATCACACAGGGATCTTGCTTAAAGGATATTCTAGATCAGTGGTTCTCAACCTGTGTAACCTCAGGACCCACATTTGGCCTTGGTCATTAAGTCGCAACCCAAGTCACGCTGCAATGGAACGCATGGCATTAGAGTGCCGCACGTTCTGGGGCGGGCGTACAAACTGTGGGTGGGAGGTGCATTTTGGGTTTGGCAACGCAACACACCTCCCACACCAGAATGCACAGTAGGTGCGATTGCGTGATACAGTGCATTTATCGCATGGTACTATGTGATTAACGCACTGTACTAGTGTGAATGGACCCTCAAAACACGGACATAATCTCACACACACACACAGACATTCTCACACATACACACTCCAAAACATTTTATTTTTTTTAAGGTCCACCCAGTCTGGAGTGGATCCTTAGTCTGGGGTCCAATGTGGGCTGATGTGCAGTGATGAAGCTCCATCCATATGTGCATTACTTGTACAACTCCCTTGCGTGCCCTGTAGAGGTGTCGGGAGTACAAATTGTGACATCACTCCGGTCCAGGCACCTCTATAGGACACGTGAGGGAGCTGTAAGCAATGCACAAATGGATGGAGCTCCCTCTAGGCCTAGCCCATCCCACCTTAAACTGACACTCAGCACCAGGCAGCATATTTTGAATGGCTGCCCGGTGCAAGAACTGACAGTGCTGCACTAGAAAAGTGGAAGGCATGCGGCAACCCAGTGAACACAGGGTCGCGACCCACTTTTGGGTCACGACCCACCAGTTGAGAACCAAGGTTCTAGATAAACATGAAAAAGAGATCAGCTTTCTATAAACAATATAATACATTTCTTTTAACCCTTTCGCTGCCAAGGACGTATGGCATACGGACCTACAAAAAAAATATTTTTTTTTATGCACGGATACTGATTTTGGTGTGTTTTAACAATTGAATTGTGTATTTTTATCGGTTTAATATTAATTTGAGAAACATTTGCGCAATTATCGCAGGGCCTACAAATTTAGTATCACCATCTTTTTATTCTACCGGGCCTGCGCTTTCAGAAAATATATGGTTTGGGGGGTCATTTACAAATGCTAGCAACGCAGCAGTTGAAAATCAAATCAATAGGAAAAAATTGCAGAAAATTCAAAAATGGCTTGGCCAGCTGATTTGAAAAATGTTCCAGAGGGCTTGGCAGCGAAAGGGTTAATGCAGTATATAAACTTTTTTTTCCATTGATGATATATGATGATATATGCACACATTTATATTTGTGTGTTACATGTGATGGCTCTGCTTCTTACTTTGCACTGCTACAAAATAGTATTTTTTTTACTGACAACCTTTATATCCTTTTGGTCAGCTCTACTGTGCATATCTTTATGCAGCTCAGCTGTCTTGCTCTGTCCCCCAACATGCACGAACAAAGGAATTTTATTGCAACTCCTGTGCTTCAGGCTGTAGCAGCCTACTACACAGCCCAATCAAAGTTGTTTCCATTTCTATCGATCTATTCATATACATGTGTTCATCATACAAGCTGTGCATAGGGTGTTTTAGCTGGGCACAGTCCTTTAAATACTTCAAAGCATATGACTAACATTAAAGTGTATGACTAGCACCTTCCAAAAGTAAGGTGAATACAGTGTTGCATGTATAAATGGACATCAGCTGGACACAATCCTCTGACTGTATTCAAACGCCTACCCAACAGCATAGTGTAAAACTAGCACCAGTCAATAATAGTTTCCTCCTTCCAATAGAAAGGCAAATACAGTGTAGCATATGCACATGCAGTAGTATTCTACCATCATAATCCGCGTCAGGTCAGTATGCTGTGGCATGAATGTTCCAAAGTGGTGGCTGGGATAACAAACATATACTATGCGTCTTCCTAACACATTTCTTCCCGACTGCGTTAAGATCAGTCAGCCCAGTTGGGAACAAAAACATTAGGGAGATATGCTGTTTGTCTTTAAAGTACATAGGTCATGCACCTCTAATTCTTGGCCTTAATCAGTGCTTGATAACAAAACTGAGGCATGATGGTTGGAGGTGGGGTTATACAGTGAGCTAGCTCAACCTGTTTTGTTTTGCCAGTGTCCAGACCTACTGAAGGCTTTAGATATATTTTAAATAACTATATAAATAAATAAAACAAAATATAACAACAATGTGTCCTTTTACAGAATTTAGGTGTCTCGGCTTTTCTCATTTGCATAGATTAGTAACATTCAAAACATAGATTCTGATAATGCAGAAGATCTGTATTTGAATTATATTCCATCCAATACATTCATTCTGTCATTGTGGAACTGATCTTTTAACAGTGGGTAACTTGGGATGTAAGAATATCAGAGTATATATATAAGGGATTGAACTTTAATTTGCTTACAGT
The DNA here is from genome assembly GCF_000935625.1 of Nanorana parkeri. Classification (NCBI taxonomy): domain Eukaryota; kingdom Metazoa; phylum Chordata; class Amphibia; order Anura; family Dicroglossidae; genus Nanorana; species Nanorana parkeri. The sequence continues at coordinate 929,470 of NW_017306570.1, forward strand.
TAATCCATTCAATCACATGGGAACTATTTAATTACAAATAGATTAAAATAATTATAAGAACTATAGATAAGTAGGAATACTAATTATACAAAGTTAATTAATTGGCTGAAATGTTTGCTGAATTTCATGAATATTTACTAGATACTAAAGCAAGATATGGATGTTGTGGTAGTTTTATCAATTTTTATGATGGTTCTTAAGATGTTCCACGTACACGTGCATGTGCATATATCAATGCAGTAATCACACACATACACATGTTTTAAAGCAGCTTTACTCAACCAGGGCTCCATGGAATCCTAGGGTTCCTCCAGATGTTGCTAGGTGTTTCCTAAAGGTGCCTGCATGGTTCTAGCATATTTTTTTTTACCAATGCCAGTGGTGTGGGACCAGTGGAGACCCTCCTGTCCAGTGTTCTTTTTACCTGTCTGTCAGGTGTGTATTCTTCCCACAGACCATCAGTGTAAGGGGATGCTACATTAACCACTGATGTAAGATGCATCCCTCCTACTGAAACTAATATAATGGGGCCCTTCTCCCACTGGTCAACAATCTTAGGGAAATTTCTTCACTGTCCACTGTTCACTGTTCTTCACTTTAACACACCCTTTCTCACTGTTTTATCACAGTGGAACCCTTGAAATCATTTTCAGGTCTCATGGAACATGTTCAGTAAGTTGTACATACACAAAAAATGTTAAGTTTTATTGTTTTATTTTTTTCTGTATGTACAACTTACTGAACATGTTCCATGAGACCTGAAAATGATTTCAAGGGTTCCACTGTGATAAAAGAGTGAGAAAGGGTGTGTTAAAGTAAAGTAATGTGGCCTATAAAAGAGTACTTGGAGATTCAAATGCTCATTATTTAGTAAAAGTAACATTTTGACAAGTTTGTCAATATCAGACAATTGATGAAGAGAAAAATAGCATTGGTCCAATGTCATTTTGCTGCTATACAGCTGCAAGCAGGGCTGTAGCTACCATGGGGCGAGTGAGGCACTCGCCTCAGGCGCAGCTGAGAGGGAGCACAGCCAGGGCCGGCCGGGCTGGACCCCCTTGCCCCTGTTGCCATGGCGAGCACAGGGCGCCATTGGCAACAGGGGTGCCAGGCGGCCAACACAGCAACGGCTTGTCAGGGAGAAGAGGAGCAGCACAGGCTCCAGCTTCTCCTTGGATCCCCACTGCTCTCACCCCCACCTGTATGGGCAGAGGCACATGTGTGCCGCCATCCTGGAGGCGGGGCACACGTCTATTGGGGGGGCACAATTTTCTGTTCTTGCCTCGGGCGCAAAAAGAGCTAGCTACGGCTCTGGCTGCAAGGCTGCTCTCTGTTAATGTTTCAGAAATTCAAATACACCTTTCACACTGTTGATCACTCTAAAATGGCAACACTGAAGTAATATAATTACATCTGGCAGATTGGATTTACACATTATATATTTAACTTATATTGCATGAGCCTACTAATACACTGCATACACATGAAATGCGCCAAACACTATCCTACTAATTCAAGTATCAACCCAAAAACATGACTCTTTTTTCTTTTTTCATTTTAAATAGAGTCAGCAATATAGAAAACCCTTCCCTTTTTTGTACTGTGTGTAGTAGGGGAGATTTCCCTTGGCTTCCTGTTCAGGAGAAACAACAGGAAGTTAGTAGAAATCTCATCAAATTGCCTACCTGGGGAGCAGACAAAATCTGGAGCAGATTTGCACTGCAACCAATCAGCTTCTCTGTCTCATTGTCAAATCTCACCTGAGCAACCTGACGAGAGATGCTGATTGGTTGCCATGGGCAACTGCTCCAGATTCTGTCTGCTCCAGTTTTGATAAATCCCCCCTTGACTTTGTTGCTTTGTTAAAAGGATGTGAGAAAACACTATTTCTAACACAAAAAGGCTTTATGCTCATCTGCCCTCTTACCTGTTCCTCTGACCTTCACGATTGCAGAGCAGTGACCTCTTCACCCTCAACACAATTCCCCTGTAGTGCCAGCCCCTACATCACTACTATGTCCTGTATTGACTCTGGAGCCAGCAAAAGGAAGCCCAGCAGGCAACTAAGGCATCTGAAACTCCTAAAAGTATCAAATGTTCTTTAGGTGGCCATGGCTCTTGAACAGAGCTGCCAATGGGAAGGGTGAGTGTAAAACATCTTCTTTTTGGGGGTCCCATATTGTGACATCTTTTTACCAGACAAAGTCACTTTAGGAAGCATTTCAGAACTAATGGCCTGCAGGAAATTACAAAAGATTCATGGATTCTAATCTTTGCAAATCAAAGTCTTAGAATTCAGTTTTTTTCACTGAATCCCAATAGCCACTTGAGAACACTTCATCATGCAGTGAATGGCATTCAACACCAACTAATCCTTAACATGTACCAATTCCATAACAAAATAAACATTCATAGAACCTCTTATACCTACAGTCCTGTAAACTAATGGACAATTACAAGACAACCCATTTAAATAGCTAATTTTCTGCCATTTATTTGTCTACAAGATCTTGAATACAAAGTACTTAAACAATTTGCAGTAATAGGAATTAAAAACTAGCAGATATTGACTGTTTTCCTTTATGACTTAAAAGCGGCAGTTTTGCTGAAAGATATATAAATGCTACAATAATCATACAACAAACCAAAAACACTATAAATGTCAGAGAGGAATTTCTGGATCAATAATCTTACTATTGAAGTAGCTATGTCCCAGTTACCTTTGTTTTCTAGAAGAGAGTCAATATCTGTGCAGTCCTACCAATATGTCTCCGCTTAGCTTGTCTTACCCTGTCCCTTGTGTTCAGCTTTATTGCGAAGATAAATCATTTTCATTCATCTAAACGAGCTTTTCCTGCTGAACACTATGCTGGTCATGGACAAATGCAAATTTCTTATCATTTCAAACTGGCTATTAAAAACAATTATTAGCTACTAAAGCAGCCATAATCCCCTTAGGTTGATGGAGTTTTTACTAATCTTTAAGATTAATTGCAGTGATTTGACCTTAACAATGACCGTCACCTTTCCTCTTTTCCCATGTTGCAGACAAACCGTGCAACCAAAGATAACAATAAACAAAAAGGCTACTGCAAGTCAATAGATCGTTATGCAGTCATGACGTGTCTCTGATCAAATTAGGCTGCAGTCAGGGAAATCCAATGTATTTATATTGAATGATGCATTGGATCATGTATTACAAAAACATGTATCATTTTTCTACATCTACTAAATCTCTGATGCTCTTTTTGTATGCAGACAGAAAATGGACGATTCTTATTTTCTTAAAAATATTTATATTTAAAAAAATGTAAGGCCCTACTAAATTCATGACCCCTGAACCCTTTATACTTACCTCTCCAGAACTCTCCTGCAATTCCTCCCTGTTTCAGCTGTCACCAAAATACCTAGGGGGTTATTCCCTAAGCTGCCGTAGGCAGCCAAGTGAATAACCGAGTCAAAGTGAAGTGAGCCGAACGCCGCTCTGATTTCAGCCGTACATCGGCCAGCCTTGGCTCACTTTAGGTCAGCCAAACATGCTCAGCAGATTCAACTGAGCCAACATCTGGATCGGCTGATCGGAATGTCTGGCAGTTCATTCACTGCTGTTCGCCCCTATTCTCATAGGTGAGTGAGAGAATAATCGAATGCCGTCGATCGGCATTTGGCTCAGTTATAGTGTTCGCTACCTCCGAGGTAGTCAACACAATAAAAAAAGTACGCAAAAGAAAAAAAAAGCGTGGGATCCCTCTCCCAAACCATACCAGACCCTTTAGGTCTGGTAGGAATGTTAGGAGGAACCCCCATGTTAAAAATAAAAAACGGTGCATGGGGTTCCCTTCAAAAGTCATACCAGGCCCCATTTTTAGCCATTCTCCAAAAATGGGAAAAAAAGTGTGGTCTTCCCTTAAATTCCCAACCAGACACTTAATCCGAGCACTGGCATGGGAGGGCAGGAGAGGGGGGGGGGGGGGAGAGGAGGGGGGGGGGGGAACCGAGCACCCTCCGTCCCTGCACCATACAAGGCCACATGCCCTTGGCAATGTAGAAGGGTGGAGGACAGGGCAGGGGCATTTCACACTTCTTCATGGACAGAAGACGGGTGAGCTCTAGGTCTTTTACACATATTTTTAAATGAATACTCTACTACATAAGCAGATGTTTATTGTCTCCTTTAAAGGTCAGCATGCTTTATATCAAATACTTTGTGGAGATATTCCAATCAACATTTAAATGCAGAAACACAGATCTTTTAGAACATGTACCAGGCAACAAGAATCTGCAATTTGTTGTCTGTACTGTACATTTAGCATTTTCCAAGATTTGTTTGGCTCAGTCTTCTGCACTGTTGAGGAATTATTTGTTCACTACATACTGTCTATAGTCAGCCAAGGCCAGAATGGCAGTGGCTCAAGTTCTCAAGCAGGCTTAAGGGAGAAGGTATGCTATTTTCCTACACCAAATTTACAATATTTACAATACATACTAAATCTCTCACTTTCGACTACACATTTTCTACAGAATATGTGACTCCAAATACAGGACCAACACTTGAAATTGACTAGTGTTGGTCACCATTAACAGGCTTCTCTTTCAAACATTCACATATTGTTCACTTTGCTTCATAACATGTAATACATTTTTTTTATTATATATATATATATATATTTTGTTTTTGTTTTTGTTTAAATGTAACTTCAGAGGTTCATAAGCTGATGCTTTATATCACTATTTTAATTATCTGTAACAGTCAAACATTAGGTAGAGGGACATGCCTAACAGGCAGATAGCAAAATAATAAAAAATTAAAGATAGCCATAATACCAGCTGCATACTTTCTGGCAGCAAATTGAATATCTGTAACATTTCTAGGGATGCATGTATTATGAGTCATCAGAGTCTATTTTATGGGCAACAACTGTAAGAGAAGAGATAATATTCCTTGAATAAAGCATCAAGTGGCTACATTTGTTAAATACTGTATAAAATAGTCACATGCATTATTATTATTTTTATATTTTCCTGATTACAAATAGAATTCTTGGTGCTGAACACATTAAGTCAGTAAAGATAATGCATAAAAAACACTATACACTATTTTATGTTTAAGTGCATTTTAATAAAGCTTTGGACACTTTGCTATTGTCCTGTCACATGGTTACATCACATACAAGGTCTACGGATCTAAGCTCAACAATAATTCAGGGAATTTCCAGCTCTTTGGACTTTGAAAATTGTAGTGAGGCTTTGAATTGAAACCTAGAAACCTAAAACCTGGAGTGATAGGCAAAGGCACAGTATGGGTGTTGTAAAGCTTTAGCATGAAGCCTTTTTTAGGCACAAAATCACTTCCAGCTAATGGCTGAGTCTTTAAAGTCCATTCATGAGGTTTAATTCACTAAGCTGTATAGCAGTATTTTGTCATTATTTTCAGCCATGTGACTGTTATTTTCAACTCCCTTTGGGTGAAAATAACAGCTGTGATGGCAAATATTCTTTATAGCTTAGTGACCTGAGCCCATGAATTAGTATTGCATCATTGTGATGGATAAATTACACAAAATTCTGCTAAGCTCGAATTTGTTTCAAAACAGCTTGTTCTCAAAAATCACTATTATTCCTCATTCTTCTTCCTTCTATAGTATATGCATCACATTCATTGTTAACAGAGAAATTTAGCTCACCAAAGAACAAAAGCAATAATGATACCTTCAGGCTGTAAGAATTTTTCTTTAACACAAAGTATACACAGCACATATAAATTATTCATCACCCAGCAATGTTTTAATTAACATTGTTTTCATTAACAGGTTAAGCTTGATCACTTTTTTTTTCTAACAAAGGTCCAGGCTGTGTAAAAGGTTTTCTTCCAAACAATACTATGAAACGTGTACTAATTTGACCACACGAGGGACTATAATAATGAATTAATTCTGGGTTTGGGAGTCAGAAGGGGCAACAGATAGTGACAGTGCATAAAGTGTAGGTTAGTGTATAGAATGTAGCAGTTTGGAGTATGTATTGCACAATATCAAAAAGGGTGCAGAGTCTGTTAAATACTGTATATATTATATATTATATGTATATATTGTGGAGTGGTGTGAAGCATTATGTACACAATGTAGAGAGTGGAGAAGTGTAAAACTCGCAGAGTACAGAGGGAAGCAGTGTGGGAGATAAAATGTAAGGTATAGTGTGCAAAGTGGCGCAACATAGAGTACAGAATGTTCAGCACAACCTCCAGTGTGAAGTGTGGAGTACACAGCATGAAGTGTAGTGTGGAGTATTGCTCAGTAGTGGAGGGAAGAGGAAGTAGGGGACCTTTATGGATCTTCTTTTTGTTTTCCCATTAATGCTTAATGCTTACATGGTGCAACCATATCAAAAGAAATGGGGGGGATAAGAACTATTGGAAGGGAAGGGATTGGAAGCTGATGATTGAGTGTGTGTATGTGTGTGTGGAGGGGGGGAGTTAGAGGAGTTAGGAGGCGATAGTGGAGGTGGGTGTAAGGGTGTAATAACAGATGTCTAAGGAGGGGAAAACAGAACCCTGCTCTGAAGGAAAAATGAGCTGGCCAAAGGGAGAAGGTGCTGGGGTGAGAAAGACACAGCACACAGGATCAGACAATACACAAAAGGACAACAAAACATACATTCAATGCTGACAAAGAGAGAAAGGCACAGAGATATTGGTGACAGTGAGCAAAAAGGAGTAAGTAAAATAGTTCAGCAATAACACTAAAAATTACAGTGGGGCAAAGGCCCAGAGAGCAACAAAAAAGAGAGGCCAGTGGGCCAGGGGCACAGAGAGGACACAGGGAAAGGGTCTGAGAAGCTTCCAGTGAGTGGCTTATAGAGATGCAGAGGGAAATGATAGGTGCATATGCTGTGACGCTAAGATGTATGGGTAACAATGAGGGTAATGGACACTGGAACTGCACAGGATTAAGGTAGAATAGTGGCCATGTACAGTAGAATGGCCTAAGGAACCGGCAGTCAGACGGTAAACACAGATCTTGGATAAAACATCTGTTGGAGAAGGAGCCATGGTGGAAAAGACTGGGATAATCAAAATAGGAAGAGAATGGGTCATACAGTAAGACAGTGTATGCTGAGAAATAGAGGGGGAAAAAGTGGAACACTAAGTAGGAGAGCAGAGAAGAGGGAGGTGCCTTGAAGGTCCAAAGATGAATCCTTCAATAACACTGACATATGACAGGAAACAAGATGTGCCCTTATAAAGGATATATTTAGTTTCATATCCATAATATAATTAGGGGGTTAGAAAAAAGAAATGCTGCATTACAGAAAATGGCTTTTTTGAAATTTGCTTTATTCTAACATTTCTTTTCTTATGAGACACTGATTACAACAACTAAAATTATTAAAGCTGACCACAGTTATTAGTTGGCGGTTATTAGTTGGCGGTCAAATATCAGCTTAAGGTCTAATCAGTGATGTTGTGAGCGATGAATGGTAAAAAACGGAAGGATGGTGGGTAACTGTGCTGGCAGGCACAAGGCACTGTAGACTCAACTTTATGCACATGCATGAAACAGCATTAATGAGTGTCAGAGAAGGGATAAACTGTTTTAGTGCAGGGAACCCTCTATAATTCACCATTGGTTCAAGCCCGAAGACATGTATTTTTTGTTGAAGCTTACATTAAAGATCAATCATAAATCCCAATTTCTAAGTAAAAATAGCAAACAACTAAATACATATTTTGGTTTTTGGTCAGCCATTCTTGCTATATCCACACCTCTACTACTCAGTGGTATCACTGTATTTTCTGAATTAGCATTACTGCTACCTAAAATACACATGACAGTACATCATAAACAAATGTAACAGGCATATTTGTACAATTTAATGATAGGCTGGAAAGGTTAGAAGGTTAAAAATGCATACTGGTACTCAGGGCAGGATTTCCCACAATGCCAACTGAGGCCCGGCCTTGGGGCAGCAGGGAGTAGAGGGGCAGCAGAGTTGTGGAATTCCTATCTCCCGATGCTCGGGACATACAATTCTGTGTCCCGTGCGGGTAGTTGTTTTCTACATTTAGCTCTGCTTTTGCAAGCAGGGCTAAATGTACAGTGGGGCAGCCGCTGCTTGTTTTTTTACAAGTGATCTCGGCAATATCGCCGAGATTACTTGTATGTAGCCTGCATACAGGGAGGCGCATTGAGGAACCTGGCCTTGGGGGCAGAAGAGAGAGTAAATCCGGCCCTGCTGGTACGAGGCCTACCCATTTGTTTCAGTGAACATCATTAGGCCAGTGCCATACATCTGTTTTACATTTTTCAATATAGAGCCACAAAATCATATCAAAATATCCTAATGCATATCCATTTAGATGTTTTTTTACACTGTACGTAATCAAATCTAAATGCAGATGTTCTATTGGGACTTACAGGTGAAACTCGAATAATTAGAATATCGTGCAAAGTTCATTTATTTCACTAATGCAACTTAAAAGGTGAAACTAATATATGAGATAGACTCATTACATGCAAAGCAAGATAATTCAAGCCGTGATTTGTCATAATTGTGATGATTATGGCTTACAGCTCATGAAAACCCCAAGAACCCCAAATCCACAACCTCAGAAAAGTAGATTATTACATGCAATCAATAAAACAAGGATTGTACATAGAACAATATCGGACCTCTGAAAAGTACAAGCATGCATATGTACTCAGTACTTGGTTTGGGCCCCTTTTGCAGCACTTACTGCAATTACTTTTGCACGATATTCTAATTATTCGAGTTTCACCTGTAAATAGTCTACATCCCTGCAGTCTATCTTGTATTTTTTGCACAAACATGGCATGATGAAATATTTTATTTTCTTGTTCATCCTGATGCCTAAAAAACAAAGTGAACAATAAATTGACATATTAGAAGGTAAGTCATAATGTGATTTTTTTTTAATGAACAGTTACAGCTGTAGATTTGGAGGTTTAAAAAAAACACAGTTGGAATGAAGCATTCAAACAAGATTGCACAGATGGAAAATTAAATCATCTGCCTGTTTGAACAAATCAATGAAGATTATCAGTGTTCAGGAGAACGTGGCTCATGAAAAAGAGGTCGATTATACAGCTGGCGAGAAATGTGTCTGTAGAAACCTCTATGGCAAATTCTTCAGTCATGCAAATCTCTAAAGCCTCAATTTAAAAAAAAAAGTATGCTACTTGAAATCTTATTTGATCTCACTGCTTTGTTATCAGATCATTATTAAAATCATCTTATGATGCAGATATGTTAGATTTATGTGTGTTTATACATGCAGTAGATATTTTCTGCATAATATTATAAGAACGCTTTCTATTCCCTGTTAGGGTACTGCAGGATACTTGCACACATGCAGCTTTACAACTCAGGAAGCAAGCACCACTTTCCTCCCCACTCTCCTCCTCAGTGTCCCACTTCCCCCAATCTTAGATCTCATTCACAATGTTAAAGAAGAACTCCAGGCAAAAGTTTTATTAACCCTTGCAGTGGGGCTACCCCCACACTGCAAGGGTTAACTGCTCGTTTTTGTCTAGAGAAAAACATTATACTCACCTGAACCACTGAGACGACTCCCTGCTTCTCCGGTCTTTGAAGCCTGTTTACTGCTATGCTGCAGCATTGGAATGTCCCTCGGGCATTCTCATGTCCTTACACTGTGTATAGAATGTGATGATTTAAGGGACCTTAGACTGCTGCAGAGAATGGGGAGGAGGATCCAGGGACCAGTCTAAAAGCAAGCCAGCTCAAAGGATCGGGTGAGTATAACTTTTTTTTGAGCATCTAGACAAAAATGAGCAGCTAACTCTTGCAGTGTAGGGGCAGCCCCATTGCAAGGGTTAATAAATTAACAGTACTCCACTGCCTTCTACCATGTCACCTATTCTCCCCTGAATCCTTTCGCCTGATTGTCTGCTACCTTCTATGCAGCTTTGCTCCCTTGCTGTGCAGCCATTCTTTCCAAGATTGTTTCACCAGTTTCCTTTTCTATGAACACACACTCCTGCTCTGTTCCTTTTCTCCCATCTGTTTCTCAGTGTCCTTTTGTTTTCCATCTTACTTCACTGATCTCCTCTACTGCGTCTGCTCTACTACTTGTCTCCAGTGTTATCAGTGTTTCCTTCCTCCATGTCACCTTCTGTGCTCACTATGCTCCTTCTCGCTAGTGTTATCAGTATCACCTTCTTCTGTGTTCACCATGATCTTTCTCCACAGTGTTATCAGTATCGCCTTCTTCTGTGCTCACTGTGATCTTTCTCCACAGTGTTATCAGTATTGCCTTCTTCTGTGCTCACTATGCTCCTTCTCTCCGGTGTCATCAGTATGCCCTTGTTCTCTGTTCACCATGATCTTTCTCCACAGTGTTATTAGTATGCCCTTCTTCTCTGTTCACCATGATCTTTCTCCACAGTGTTATCAGTATGCCCTTCTTCTCTGTTCACCATGATATTTCTCCACAGTGTTATCAGTATCGCCTTCTTCTGTGCTCACCATGATCTTTCTCCACAGTGTTATCAGTATCTCCTTCTTCTGTGCTCACTGTGATCTTTCTCCACAGTGTTATCAGTATCTCCTTCTTCTGTGCTCACTGTGATCTTTCTCCACAGTGTTATCAGTATCTCCTTCTTCTGTGCTCACTGTGATCTTTCTCCACAGTGTTATCAGTATCTCCTTCTTCTGTGCTCACTGTGATCTTTCTGCACAGTGTTATACGTATGCCCTTCTTCTCTGTTCACCATGATCTTTCTCCACAGTGTTATCAGTATTGCCTTCTTCTGCGCTCACTGTGATCTTTCTCCACAGTGTTATTAGTATGCCCTTCTTCTCTGTTCACCATGATCTTTCTCCACAGTGTTATCAGTATGCCCTTCTTCTCTGTTCACCATGATATTTCTCCACAGTGTTATCAGTATCGCCTTCTTCTGTGCTCACCATGATCTTTCTCCACAGTGTTATCAGTATCTCCTTCTTCTGTGCTCACTGTGATCTTTCTCCACAGTGTTATCAGTATCTCCTTCTTCTGTGCTCACTGTGATCTTTCTGCACAGTGTTATAAGTATGCCCTTCTTCTCTGTTCACCATGATCTTTCTCCACAGTGTTATCAGTATCGCCTTCTTCTGTGCTAACGGTGATCTTTTTCCACAGTGTTATCAGTATCTCCTTCTACTGTTCTCAGCATGCTCTTTCTCCACAGTGTTATCAGTATCGCATTTTTCAGTGCTCACCATGATCTCCACAGTGTTATCAATATCGCCTTCTTATGTGCTCACCATGCTCTTTCTACACAGTGTTATCAGTATCTCCTTCTACTGTGCTCACCGTGATCTTTCTCCGCAGTGTTATCAGTATCTCCTTCCACTGTTCTCACCTTGATCTTTCTCCAGTGTTATCAGTATCTCCTCCTACTGTGCTCACCGTGATTTTTCTCTGCAGTGTCATCAGTATCTCTTTATTCTATGCTCACCGTGATCTTTCTCGACAGTTTTATCAGTATCTCATTATTCTGTGCTCACTATGCTCTTTCTCCTCAGTATTATCAATAGCCCTTCTTCTGTGCTCACTATGCTCCTTCCCCCCAGTGTTACCTTTGTCTCCTTCTTCTGTGTCCTGACATTGTGACCAGTTGGTCTTCATCAAGGCACTTTATGAATCTAGTGATCCCTTAGTTTACCTATTTCTCCGTCTTTACTATGTAGAATTTCATAACACAGATCCCATGCTACAGAGATATCAGTCAAACAAAGTAAAGGTCAGTGATCACAGAGGACACGGTCATAGTGGCCACCATATCAGACACAGTCACAAATCATGTGACAGCTGACACAGTTCCAGTTCCACAACCAGGAAGTTTGTTACTATTCTTCCTTATTCATTTTGACCTTAGTTGCATTTTTAAAATGTGATATATTTTAAAGCCTCTCTACAGCCATCTGTACAACAGAAGATGGATGACAGCTCACAAGATAATGTAAAATGGCTTCCTTTTTTACTTGTTAAAAACATAGCAGTAATGTCAAAGGAACTAGGAATTAAAGCTAAATCCTAGTGTAAAGAGGAAAGTGTGGCTTTCCCCTTCACATTTGGATTTAGTGCCTGACAGGCTGTGGCGGCACCTGATAAGCAGATGAGAAGCTCGGATTGTGGAGGTGAATGTGAGCAGTGTATTTTCTTTGTGTGATTGTTAGGAATTAAATCTCTTACATACTTTTTGCACACAGGGCTGGTCTATGATCTAATGCCTTTGTGCATTAAACATGTAAAACATTTTAATTTCGGTTCCATTGCCATTACTGCTTTTTCTAACTATAAAAGAAGCCATTTTACATTATCTGGTGTGCCATCATCCATCTCCTGTTGTATATTATCTGCAAGTGACAAGCTGGACAAGCACCCAGTTATCAGCGGGCAAGGGTGGTCTGACCTGGAGTGGCACCATTTTTCAGCATTCCACAGTCATCTGATGTCTGTTTTTTTGTATTATATGTTGACATCATTACTGATAAAATACAATTGCCTGTTTTAAAAGTGGGACCTCCACTTTAAAGATTCATGAAAAAAAAAAATCCAAGTGGGTAGATGCCTCTATGGACCCCACAGAAAAGCGGCTTTTAACAACCATTGCAATTTCCCTGCTCAAATTAGTAGGATCAAAGGTGCTTAATTAAATTCCAAGCAGGTGCTATCTTCCTTGAGTTGCATATTTTTCTCATATGAAACATATGGATGCACTCATGTTTCTTGTAATGTATATCCTAGAGGTAGCTTCACATTCCGTATGTTGCATATAAAAAATAAATATATGTTACATGGTACACAGCTTGCTAAATTACAGAACAGCCCATTGCCTTTTTGAAACACATGGAAAATTAAATGTATTTCTGGGTCACTAAGGGTTCAATTGTTAAATGTTAGGCACCTGTGCAAAAGGGCAATTTTATGAAGGGTCAATTTGCTTGGTTTATAACAGTAACATTTTTGTCTTAGGAGACTGGCCATTTTACTAGCACTGATAAAAGTCAGGATTTTACGGTTTGATGACGGTGGCATAAATAACCTCTAGAGTGATATCTCTTACACTGCTTCAACAAACACTTTTACTGACAAATACACATTAATGTGGAACTAAACATGATTCATTAATACATCTAGAAACCTGTTATCCAGAAAGTTCAGACAAGCGGAAAGGTAAAAGAATGAATAATTGCTGCTGTGTGGGGAAAATGTCATACATGGCTATATGGTCAGTGAGGGTATCACCTTCATGTAACTATGAAGAAAACTGTACCATTTAATTGGGATGTAATCAGCAGCTTACCCACTTGAGTTGATGCACTTATCAAAACTACCTTCAAAAAAAGGGGGTTCTGAGTTTTAATTGTTGTTGCTATGTAAAGAGGATTACTGGGAAGAAAAGAAAATGCCCAATACGTCTCTATATTTCAAAAGTATGTGTGTAAAGAATTGAAATACTATAAAGGCAATGACAATTAAGGCTGCACTTGATGGAACTGTGTGTTTCAAGCAATTTAAAGAGACATGGTCACCTTGCCCATGAAGGCAAAGTGACTGCATTTCTACAAAGGGGCTGCCCCGACCCCCTTATACTCATCTTCCTCCATCACTGTGATGTGGGTGACCTGGAGGAGTGATGATGTCACTCCCTCAGTCATATGACAGTGCTCAAGCCTAGCAAATGGTGGGTAGGCCAGCACTTTTACAGTGGAGCAGGTTACATGCTCATCCATACAGGAAGTGCTGGGTACTGTTGCCAGCTGCAAAGAAGAAAGGTCTGGTTAGGGAGCACAGGCAAAATCAATAAAAGGGAGTTGGGAAAGAAGGGAGGAAACTTTTTCAGACTCACTGTAATTTTTTCCTGCATGAAGGTGACAGTTTCTCTTTAAATAACTGGTTGTTTATTCATTGTGGTAGATGGTGTCTAAATCATAGCTAGCTACCAAAGCTTCAGTTAGACTTGTGGGAGACGAGGATCCTAGAAATTCCCAACTATGGGGTCTTTTTTGGCGCATTTTTGCATGCACATTGACATGCTGTTTTATGCAATACATTTTTATGTATTTTCCTACAGGTGTTTTAATGCATTTTTTTGTGTTAGCTACCCTATATTTAAAGGAAGCTAGACTCGTGTTTATATGCATTACGTTGCTTTCACTTACATTTACCTGCATTGCGAGGAAAAAAAAGACCCAGTTACAAGTACTGCTCTTTCAAAGCATATGCGTCCAGGATACATTTAAAAATACACCCATCAGTATATGGTGTAATCTAGGATCCCTACAACCTGAAACTGTAGCCATGTTTGCACAAACATTGTTTTTTGGCAGTTATAGAAGATCATATCTGAAATCAGGTAATTAACTGAAAAAATGTAACTTTCAAGCCACTAATTATAAAATGGCTTTTGTAACAATGACATACTTTAGGGTAACACAATTTTTAATGAAACTGTAGTTTACAATAAAATTGTTACAACCCTAAATATATTTTCAGTTGTGACTTTAGCCATGCATCGGGGATTCGAGTTGGTTAATCCGTGTTTGGTTTCCACCTGTACATTCCTTTAATTGCTGCCTCTGCAAACCTCGCATGCCCTAATTCCCTCACCTCTCCCATCTGCAATAAACTGAGCAGCAGTCTGCAATTCTGCAATGATTAAAAATGGCTGTCTTCTTTGTTCACAAATCTTTATTCAGGTGCGTAAATGACACAACATTAAGTCTCTGATAATAACGGCTGCAGTTCAGATCATTCACTTAATACATCAGCTTTTCTATCATTTCGGCTCCATTCTGAAACATTATTTATGTTCCCTTGTTCAATTATAACATCATGAGCAGCCTTGCTGTAAATGATTGCAACAGTTAATGATACACAAGGACATTTCCTCGTCCATCACTTCAATGATGTTTCCTTTTTACCTACTCATAAATATTTTTATTATTAGCTGACCTAACATTAATCTTTTAGGAATTGATATTTTTTTTAAATTCCACAAAGAAAACGTAATATAAGAAAAATGTATTTGCCTAGAGCAGAATGCATGCCTTGAAAACTAACTAGAGATAATACTTCTGAATTGTAAATCAAGAGTTTTTGACACATTTACCATTTTACAAAGCTTTTTTTCTGTTAATATTTCTGCATAATACTTAAAGCCCCACTCTGGGCTAAATTTTCTTTGACATAAAACATTCCTCCAGCAGCTACTTCATATAAAAAACAGCTTGGACTGCCATATGAGTAGATATGCATATTCATCTTCAGGCCATAGCTGCAGGAACACCTTTTCATCACAAAATGTCCTCAGTCTTCCGGTTTGAATGACGCTCAATGTAAGACCGGGAGAGATCCTGTAAATGCAGGGAGTCATGGACCCACCCCCTGAAGGGTTGTCACCACAGTGTCCCTCCACTCAGAGTATAATGTTTCACAGAGCACTGATGTTATCATGTCAGTGCTGCTCTCTGCATCATCGGGACCGCGCTGCTAGCAGAAGAGGTGACAAGGAAGAAGACCCTGCACATCATGTAACCAGCCTGAAGATATCTAGAAACGTATATAAAAATAATGCAAAACATACTGGCAGGAGTGACTATAGAGAGGGGAGGGGGGGCATTGGGGGATAGGGGACTGAGCTTAAAGTTAGGCTTTAGCAGGTTAACAATAGACAATTGTAATCTTGCTTTTGGCTGCTTTTCCCTAACCAATCACAATTTCAGGTTTTATCTACAGTGCCACCAGCGAGTAAAACCTGGTATTGCAGCCCAGCCCTTTAGCTGTCTAACATTATTATGAATTACATTAGAACTGAATGATCAGGCTTCACCAAGCAACATGATGAAACCAGGGGTGTCAAGACAAATAGGCTGTTGACTGTGCAAGGCAATTTGCACTTAGCTTGGTGAATGTGCAATCATGTGCAAGGAAAATGAAAAAAAATGTACTTTTTGCTTGCACATGATTGGGTGATGGAAGTCAGCAGAGCTTCACCTCATTCATTTAACAAAGAAATGTCCCCTTTAAAGTGCAAATTCCCTTGCAAAGAGAACAGCCTACCTGCCTTTAGTAAATTAACTCCAAGGCGTCGCTGGTGTTGTATGGCACATTGGTGTTTATTTATCCAGTAAAATTCCTTTACATATCATCGATAGTAAAAATGATCAACATTACATTTTCTTCAGTAATTCAGTTAATAAACCCTTATATGTTTTGGGCAGTCATAGAAGTTACCATCTTTTAAGCAACTAAGGTAGAATGCAGCATCAGCATTCCTTAGTTTATAATCACATTAGACTTGGATTTAACAGAAATTAATGGATCTGCAGCTCAGATGCATTTCAGAGGTGCTAAGGAGCTCCCCATAGAAATTACGAGAAAATTAAAACACTGGTCAACTGAACAAACTGAACAGGGCAAGGTACACATGAGCTACACAGTCCGGAGAGCCTTGTTGTAAGCAAAAACCCAAAATGACTTTAATTTAAATTATTGTCAGTTGGATGATTCAAAATTTTAGAGATGTATATATGGTAGTCATTCAACATATCAACAAGTGCATCTGATTTATGCTACTGAACCACAATGGTCCCTGAAAACTGGAACCCCCAAATACTAAGAGCAGCATAATACTATATAAAGGGAGAGACTACAAACATTCCTCTTTGTTCTTGTTTTGTATTGAACTGCACATATGCATGCTTTCTAGGCAAAAGCTTGCTTTCCTCATCATGCTGTGGACATATGTTTTCTTCCTGTCTACTGTTTAGTCCCTGGGCTTAATTGATTCTCCATTTCACATCCAGCAAGCTAATATAAAGCACTGACAATGAGGATGTTCCAATAGAAAATCAGGGTAGACGCTGCACTCTTAAATGAGATTAAGCGCACAAAGAACGGTATCTCTCACTGCAGGGATCAGTAATACTCTCTGCTTTTCTTTGATTGTATTGTAAGCTTTCACGTAATCTTATGTTTCAGAACAACAAGAAAATCCTTTAGAATGAACTGTATTTCAGCCTCTCCACACCGACTTTCATGGATTTTTATGCAGGGAACCTGTGTCTCTTATTAGGATGAAATCTCGAACATGCTTTCATATAAACCTGCTCATGCAACATAACGCTATAATAAGCAGTGTCTACATGTTCACAACACATTTTTGAAGAGGCTTTAGATTCCTGGATATGGAATAATCCTGTAAATTTACCTTGCATGAAGACCTTTTATTGGAGTTGATTTACTAAGGGAATACAGCTGGTTTACTTAGCAAACTGAATGTTTAGTTAGCTTGATAAATAAACTGAACTTTGAATAACCAGTCATGTGCACGAGACATTAAAAGCCAGGATTTTTGCTTGCATTAGATGAATATGGTGAACACAGCTTCACTTTGTTTACCAAGCTAGGTGAACATTCACTTTCCAAAGTAAATCTTAACTTAGCTAAGTGAGCAGGCTCTACTCTTTTAGTAAATAAAACCCAATAAGTATACAATGCCACTTATGACTTCTCAGTTGTTATAACATTTAGGGAATTTTCAGTGAGTGCAAAGTTTGAGTTATTACTTTGAGATATTAATGCATATATGCAACAGCACGGCAAATAGGCCTCAACACCGGGCTGCCAAATATCACTCAGCAGTCATTTCAGTGACCAAGCTGACAGCTTCCGATCACTGTTTATGTTCAAGAGATGGTGGGACAGTCAATCACAGTGATCACAAGATCAGGAAGCCTGACTCCTGCTCCCAGCATTAGAGCAGATCTTTACACTCAAAAACAAAATCCTAGCAATGCATCCCTCTATGTATGATGATTAATAATAACCGACATGTCAGGTGTAAAAATGCTGTCATTATGAAATACTTGCAGAGCATTCACTTCCTGCTTTGAAAGGGCAAAATGACTTCAGTTTGGCAAAGCAATGCACACTGGGATTGCCTTGTCATCTCATCTGGAAATCTCATCTGTAATCTCATGAGATCTCAGGGAAAGGCATTTTCCTCCCCAGATGATGTGCATGGTCACATGTCCTAGTAACATGTCTTGTCACATGTGCCAGAAATCCAGGAAGTAATAGGAGAGCTAGTCATCTTCCCTTAGTAAACATGGCCACTGTCAGAAGACTGGGGAAGAAAGGAGAAATAAGGTATACAAAGAATACAAAACCTGCAATTATCTAGAAGTATGTGTGTGTAGATTGTCATTACTAAACATTTCTTAAGGTGTGTTTGTTGTTATTTTAAACATATGGGTAAAGGTCCACTTTAAGAACCCTGTACCTTGGTGGCAAGTGGTTAAAGTACAAAACATGTTTGTTTATGTTTTAAAGAGTGGTGAAGGGTTAAAACCTCAGTCAAGTTGTTCTTTGTATCCCAGTTAGGGAGATTTACCCTCTCTATTTATCCTGGTGATCATTGCCACTACGACCGAAAGCTAGGGAAAATAAATAATTGTAGTCACTGGAACAGGAATTAAGGAAAAATATTTTAATGGGGTCACTAATCCTTGTTACAGCTACCTAAAAGAGGATTTCGCTCTTTGAAGAGATCTCCCCTAACTTCCTGTTGTCTTTATTTCAGAGCGTTTTATTATAAGCAAATGTAATGTGTGAATACAGCTGGCCATACACCAGTAGACATTGGTTCAAACATTTTTAATTTTGTAATGTTCGTTTGATTTTCTATATAGTTAGTTGGGTCTAATCGATTTTCATTTTCAATCGTAGCGCCAAGGAAAATTGAAGGAGCTGGATGTAGAATTTGTATTGCTCCTTAACCACTTCAAGACCAGGTGTTTAGACCCCCTTCCTGGCCAGGCCATTTTTCAGTATTCAGCGCTGCGGTACTTTGACTGACGTTTATTCCGTCATGCAACGCTGTACTGAAATGAATTTTATACCATTTTTTGGGGACAGATAGAGCTTTATTTCGGTGGTATTTAATCACCACTGGGGTTTTTATTTTTTACTATAATTAGGAAAAATTACAGAAAATTTGGGGAAAAAAAAGTTTTTTTTAACATTATGTTAGGAAACATTTATTATTACCCAGTTTTTTGGTAACATATAAAAGATCGGGTCACGTCGGGTAAATAGACACCAAACATGTCAAGCTTTAAAATTGCGCGCACCCGCGAAATCGCAGAAAATTACCGTACCCAAAATTGGCCATGGGCGACGCTTTAAAAGCTTTTACCGCTCATCAGTTTAGTGTTATCAGTGATTGATGGCCCTAGAATTATTGCTCTCACTCCGACGTTCGCGGCGATATGTAACATGTGCGGCGTAATGGGCGCAATCGTCTTTTTTGCACGTATGCGCCCCCGACGCATGTTTGCATACGTGTATGTATGGGTGGGGACTTAAACATTTTTTTTTTTGTTTTTTTATTCTTTTTTATGGTGTAACTTTAAATTTGGGGGGGGGACTTAATTTTTTTTTCACTTTTTTTTTTTCCCACTAAACTTTATTGCTATCACATACGGGGGCTAATAAAAACCCCTCTATGTGATAGCAAAATATGTGACAGGTCCTCTTTATGGAGACATCAGGGGTCTCCAAGACCCCTAATGTCACCTAGGACCCCCCAAAAGAAGCTGATGAAGCAGAGATCTGCTCCATCAGCTTCTTTCCAGCTTCTGAAGCTGGAGAGTGACACAAGAATGCGGAAGTGATGTATTATACAACACTTCCGCATTCTTGCAGCGGAGAGGGGACCGGAGAGAGCTCGTGTACCGAGCTCTCTCTGATCCCCTGTGTCACAAGCGACATGCTGATCCCGGGCTCGCACCAGGCACAGCGGAGCCCGGGATCAGCGGTACAACGGCGGGGGGGGCCGCGGATGGGGGGGGACGGGACCGATCGGCACCCCATACACGCGATCCGCCGGCTCTACAGCCGGCGGATCGCTTGTATGGTGACAGGCATCGCTGCCTGTTTTTAAAAAACGGCCATTTCCCGCTCGCGCGCGCCGAGCGGCGCGCGCGGGGGGGCGTGTCTGAGCGGACGTCTAAAGACGCCCGCTCAGATCTAGAGAGCTCGGGCCGGCCGTTTTTTTACTACGGCCGGCCCGGAGGTGGTTAACAAAATAAATTCTAACCATAAATGTGATTTTCTTTCAGGAAAAATACTTTTTGTAATGCGGGGCACAAAAAAACCCTGCTTTTTACATCTTGGATTCCATTCCAGTGCCAGGTCCAGAGGACATTTTTAAGGGCTTTCAAATGAAATTTGTTGACTCAATGATGGAAAGATTGAATGATCTGACCAAGGATTTTGAACACACTTTTAATGAAAAGTATGGCCAGGTTAACCAGCAATAATCTTTATTGGTCTGGCTGCACCACACTTAGACTATATTCACATCATGTCCGAACCAGATCTAGAGCAGATCTGCAAATACAGTGCACTTTTGCCATCTTTTTGCAGCATTCCGGTATATGTTTTGTTTAGCTTAAAATGGCCTTTCAGGTGCAGTCAAGTGTGTTCCAGTGCATTTTTGATGCATTTACATGTGTTCCAGTGCGTCCTGGACTAGAGAAAATGAAACAAGCAGTATTTTTTTTTTGGCCTGGACTGGAACGGATTGCGCTGGTGTGAACAGAGCCCAGAAATACAATAGGGATACACTGGGATGCTTTATTGGACCAGGAACAAACAGTTCTGGTCTGAACATGATCCGGACATGGTGTAAACAAGCCTTCAAAGTGTATTTCCACTTTTGCAGCCAAATTGGGATAACAGATACCTTTATATTTGTTGCATGTTCCCAATCACATAGCATAACTTTTAAAAAAAATAAAACTTGCAGCTTATCTTTTTTTAGATGCTCTGATCATTCCAGGATGGAAAAAATCCTGCTTAGTTCTAACTGTCTGGGGAGTTGGGGGGAGTTTTGTTTCAAATAATTAACCTTGTCTGTACTGTGCTGGCAGATTTAATCATCACTTGTGAACTAGATGAGTAGGACTGCCTCTCCTAACAGAGGGTTAAAGCCTTGAAGATATTGTATGTTAATGAGGGGGAGCTCAGCCTGTCCTAAGTCTTGCTATTAGGACAGTCAGGTCTTGTTCACACCAAGCGCGGAGTAGGTGCAGAGCAGAGCAGTTGCAGACCGGATCAAAACAGCGTCCAATGTTTTCCACTGGTATTTTTTGCTCCAGTTCACATCGCAGCGTGCAGTTCCAGAGCAGGTGAAAAAACTGCAGCAAGCCCTATTTTACCTGCTCTGGACCGGCTCTGGGACGCATAAAAACGCATCAAAAACGCATGCAAATGCGTGGAACGCACTGAAAGCCCATTTTAAACACACACAAAAATAATATTTTTTTACCAAAAACGGCCCGGAACGCATCAAAAACGCGGCAAAAACGCAGCACAACCCACTGCACTGCGTGTGCAGAAACCTGAGCGGACCTGCTCTGCATTTGGTGTGAACAAGGCCTTAAAGTTTGCTGTTACTGAAATTGAGAGAGGAGCATGCAAAGACCTGATAAATGGAGATATCTAAAGGATAAGAAATATATATTTTTAAATTATTGTTGTTAGATATGTTGTGTGAAAATTAACACATAACAAACATATAGAGAGTTTTTTTCAACTTTGACTGCAAAAGTGGAACTACACTTTAAAGCAGATACCCTACGGGTTGTTCATACAGGTGAAACTCGAATAATTAGAATATCATGCAAAAGTTAATTTATTTCACTAATGCAACTTAAAAGGTGAAACTAATATATGAGATAGACTCATTACATGCAAAGCAAGATAGTTCAAGCCGTGATTTGTCATAATTGTGATGATTATGGCTTACAGCTCATGAAAACCCCAAATCCACAATCTCAGAAACTTAGAATATTGTGAAAAGGTGCAATATTCTAGGCTCAAAGTGTCCCACTCTAATCAGCTAATTAAGCCATAACACCTGCAAAGGGTTCCTGAGCCTTTAAATGGTCTCTCAGTCTGGTTCAATAGGAATCACAATCATGGGAAAAACTGCTGACCTGACAGTTGTGCAGGAAACCATCATTGACACCCTCCATAAGGAGGGAAAGCCTCAAAAGGTAATTGCAAAAGAAGTTGGATGTTCCCAAAGTGCTGTATCAAAGCACATTAATAGAAAGTTATGTGGAAGGGAAAAGTGTGGAAGAAAAAGGTGCACAAGCAGCAGGGATGACCGCAGCCTGGAGAGGATTGTCAGGAAAAGGCCATTCAAAAGTGTTGGGGACTTTCACAAGGAGTGGACTGAGGCTGGAGTCAGTGCATCAAGAGCCACCACACACAGACGGATCCTGGACATGGGCTTCAAATGTCGTATTCCTCTTGTCAAGCCACTCCTGAACAACAAACGTCAGAAGCATCTTACTTGGGCTAAATAAAAACAGACTTGGTCTGTTGGTCAGTGGTCCAAAGTCCTCTTTTCTGATGAGAGCAAATTTTGCATCTCATTTGGAAACCAAGGACCCAGAGTATGGAGGAAGAATGGAGAGGCACACACTGCAAGATGCTTGAAGTCCAGTGTGAAGTTTCCACAGTCTGTGTTGATTTGGGGAGCCATGTCATCTGCTGGTGTTGGTCCACTGTGCTTCATTAAGTCCAGGGTCAACGCAGCCGTCTACCAGGAGATTTTGGAGCACTTCATGCTTCCTTCCGCAGACAAGCTCTATGGGGATGCTGACTTCATTTTCCAGCAGGACTTGGCACCTGCTCACACTGCCAAAAGCACCAAAACCTGGTTCAATGACCGTGGGATTACTGTGCTTGATTGGCCAGCAAACTCACCTGACCTGAACCCCATAGAGAATCTATGGGGCATTGCCAAGAGAAAGATGAGAGACATGAGACCGAACAATGCAGAAGAGCTGAAGGCCGCTATTGAAGCATCCTGGTCTTCCATAACACCTCAGCAGTGCCACAGGCTGATAGCTTCCATGTCACGCCGCATTGAGGAAGTAATTGCTGCAAAAGAGGCCCAAACCAAGTACTGAGTACATATGCATGCTTATACTTTTCAGAGATCCGATATTGTTCTATGTACAATCCTTGTTTTATTGATTGTATGTAATATTCTAATTTTCTGAGATTGTGGATTTGGGGTTTTCATGAGCTGTAAGCTATAATCATCACAATTATGACAAATCACGGCTTGAACTATCTTGCTTTGCATGTAATGAGTCTATCTCATATATTAGTTTCACCTTTTAAGGTGCATTAGTGAAATAAATGAACTTTTGCACGATATTCTAATTATTCGAGTTTCACCTGTATTTATTGAAGGTTGTAGTTCGTTAATCTCTTGATGGAACAACAAATGGCTACAATTAAACAATTTCCCTTCCTATACTCCAAAGAATTGTGCTTTGAGTAGCTGCAAGAACTTTTCTTACTCTCATTTGATCTCAATTAATGAATGATTTATTTGTTACAATGTCTACACACCTAAGAACTATATTTCCTTTTGAATGAGCAGTTGATGTAAGGGCAAGATCTCCTTTGAAGTGCATCTATCGGCAGCTGAAAGATAAAAGACTTGATGCTACAAAGAAGCTTAACGGATCTGGAGATGTAGTGCTAATGATTTATATCCTTCATTTCAAAAACCCTTTGCGCAGCAGCATTGAGGGATGATCCGTTACATGTGGGACCACTTGCTGCTTTCCTCCGGAACTCAGATGTTTGGAGTCACATGTAAACTGCCAACCAGTGGCTATTCATTTACTGTCTTGAGTTTCTTACACTGTCACATGTGGTATGAACCAATTTAAAAACAAGCAAGAAAAGGGAACTTCACAACTAGGACTGACAGTTTGAGTTCAAGTCCTGAAGGTTTAGCTTATTAAATCACTTTTCATCCACATGTCATGTAAAACACGGATTTGAATAAATAACCTACATTGAAAAGAGATTACAACACAGAAAGTTTATAGAGAAGAAAACCAGCGCGTACATATCACTTTCCCCAAAGCTTTAGAAAACACAGCAAGCCAAATAAATGGAAATCATAGCAAAGTAACACCATACCTTTCCATATAATTTTATAGTTTCAAACAGCCATTATAAAACCTGACCGATTATTGATGTGGAGCCTCTGGGGTTGGATACTTACAGGATGCTTAAACCGCAGAACAAACATGTAATATATTGCGGCTTAAAAATCCTTTGATTTGGTGGCTGCATTATTTTTTCAAGCTAGGAGCATTTTTCAGGAAGTACAGAAAATAACTGTTGGTCTTGTCAGGCACGCAGAGTCCTTGATACTCCCTGTGAAACTAGTTCTCACATCTGTAAACTACTAATCTCACCATCATCCATGCAATAAAGGAGAACAAAGACATGCTTGTAGTCCAGTTTAAGTGACAACCATGGCTCCCTTCATAGATACAATAGAAAAGAGAGCTAATTCCCAGGGACAGGACGTGCGTTATTTGCAGAATTAGGAAAATAAACCACGAATGCAATCTCCTTCTCTAAGGATTAGGAAAAGCTGCAAACTATTTCATTTTTGTTTTATGGTTTGTACATGCCTTATAGATTAATAATTCAAATAGAATGCTTTTTATTAGGCTATCTCGAAATGACAATTGGAATCTGGAATTACACATGTATCCGATCTCCCCACCAGGCTCCCAAACATTGTTTAAGACCTGACAGAAACACTGAATTCATTTTGGGAGAAGCTTCTCTTTTTATGTTTTTGTGAAAGTCACATTCACTGCTTTATAAATACGCCACTTAGAGTTGAATTTCAGACAACTAATTACACAGGTATAGTACATATAATGAAGTTGTTTCACCTGCTAAGGCCTGGTTCCCACCTGCGCGTCCACCTCGTGCCCCGCATTTACAAATGCTACAAAAAAAACATTCCCAGCACACCCACCAGCCAGCCTGCAAAAAAAAAGTACACTGTCTAACTACTAAGGTTAAAAACAGAGGTTTGCAAACACAGCCCCATTAATTTCAATGGGGTAATATCTGCCTGGCAAAAGCTGCAAAAAGGCACCTGCACCATTTTGTGCGACACATGGAACGTTTTTTTTGCTGTCGTGTTTGTGTGCGGAAACACGGTGCAAAACCGTGCGACTTACCGGCTGTATTTGGGGTGCCATTAGAAATTAACGGCACAGCAAGCATGTTTCGTGTTTGTGCGTGTTTCCACAAATATGTTGCGATCGTTCTTGCAACATGCAGGTGTGAACCAGGCCTAAAGGATTTGCATAACTGTCCATTCAGTCCTGATATTTACACAACTCTGACTCACCTCATTGCCCAGTCTGGCTGGGGATCATACTTTTCTCTGCTATACTTACAGGTCTTTGCCTTACCCCCTTTCTGTGTCTGGGCAGTGAAAACAGAAGCAGTAAACTAATAAGCACATCTCTCTGTCAATCAGCTACTTGCACATCAACAGAACTGATTGAATCCTAATACTGCAGAATCATGCACAGTGGTACCAAATAAGAAAATCAACACCAGCCTACAGGGAGAAGAACCCTATGATTCAGTTCATTGGGGTGGAAAGTGTGCAATATGAACATGTTTCATTTTAGACCTTGAATATGGCTGTAACATGAAACATGGTCCAAAAGGTAAACTTATTCTTTAAAGTGTATTTCCACTTTTGCAGTCAAACTTGAGAAAACCCCTCTGTATGTTTGTTATGTGTGCTTATGCAGACAGCATAACTGTGTGAATAATATTTCATACTTTTTAGATTTTAGTTTTGTTGCAGCAGGCAACATGGCTGATTCCAGGTTTTTTTGAATGCCTTCACAGTGATCTGTGGATTGTGTTTTTTTCATTAACTTCATTAACATTTGAATGCAGAAGCCAGGGTTATAATCCTTTAACCCCTCATCCCTCGCAGCCCCTCCTAACATTACAGAAAAGTGAAAATGTTAGCCCTTAAAAGAGAAATCTGGGTAAATGTTTTTCATCATAGTTCTCTTTAGGGTCAAGGAAAGACATTTACTAAGCTCCTCCTATGACTCAAAGCTCAGTATATCGTGGGCTATTGTACGCGATATACTTTCAGCGCCGCAGCCGGGACAGATCTCGACAATACTGTCATGATCCGCCCAGCTGTGTAAGTGACAGCTGGCTCTGCCTATCCAGAGGCAGAGCCAGGTGTGCAAGCCTCCTCCCCTGTCCATTCCTCCACTCAGCACTGGAGGATCAGAGAGGGGAGGGGGGAATCCCTGCAGGGAGCAGTGACTGAAAGTCACCGCTCCCTGCAGAGAGAGGATCAGGAACTGAGCGGATCGGTGCATGTTTCTGCTCACTTCCCGATCAATAGAGCCAACCTGTGACAGCTTATTTGTCAGCCGGCCAAACAGCATGGAGTCGGCTCCCGGGGCAATCAAGAAGCCGAGAGGCGGTCATTACCCGCCGCCCGGCTTGCTGATTGGCCGTGAAGCCGACTTCCTGCTGTTTGGCCGGATCGATGCTGATTGGCCGGGATGCTAGCTTTCCAGCCAATGAGCATGAAGCCTGCTTCCTGGCCAATCAGCATGGAGCCGGCCAAACAGCATGGAGCTGGCTTTCTGGCCAATCAGGAAGCTGGGCGGCAAGTCATTATGTGCCATCCTGCTTCCTGATTGGTCAGGAAGCTGGCTCCATGTTTCCCCTTGGCACTGCCAATCAGAGGACATCTCTCTCTGATCGAAAGTTCCGGTATCAGAGCAATTACGAGTACTCGGCCCCAATACTGGGTATCGGCACCAATACCGATACTAGTATCGGTATCAGTGCATCCTTAGCTAAGATGATCTCATCAGTCAGCTTCAGACAGGAGGAAGCATTTCCTCACTTTTCCCCAGCAATCACACTGCAACATTTTAACATTATTCAGAAGAGGGGGCACCAGGAGCTGAGCTGTATTAGATATTTGTGAACACAGCCAAGTTCTGCATAGACATGAGCCGTTACATATATTTGTGTCCTCTATGGCCAAAATCTCAAACAAGGTTGTAGAGGCTGACTCCGGTTGATGTCTGAACAAAGATGGTTCCGTTCCTGCCCAAGAGCAAAAACAGATGAAGGAGTTGTCAGGGGGAGTACCATAATCTCTGTAAGAGGATAACAATGCCTGTAAGTGTTGCACTTACTTAGATACTCGGCCTGTATATGCTTCAAGTAAAACAAATGGAAGTTAGGTCCACTTAAACATTAGTATCATTTCCTTTTAAACATATTGTAAGTGTACCAGTCAGCTAACCTACCAAAAATACCAGTGTTGTAATAACTGATACAAATGCATATTAAAAAAAATGTAAAAAGTTGTAAGAATGGAATTTTGTTGTGTCATTGACCTTTCCATATAGTGAAACAGTTCAGAATCCAAAAAGGAAGGACTGTTAATTACGTGTCTTGCAAAGGTCTATCATGCTGATTTATTCATATAACCAGAAATAAAACCAGCCTGAAACCTTTTTTATTTTTTTTTGTAGGTCGATTGTATTTTAAGAGCCTTCTGTTCCGTTTACTACATCCTAAGGCAGTTGGGTAGTTTTCTCAGCTTATGACATTATAAATCTTATTTATGTCATGCATTTGGTTCTGTATAATAGCAGAGGTAATGTTTAATGCTTCCATTCTCCTTGCCTTTTCTTGTTTTTTATTTTCCACCCATCACCTACAGCTATAACTACTGTAGCAGCAGGACACACTTTTCAGCAGCAAAAATAATTTGCAGTGGAAGGACAAAATATATGTTCGCTATATGACAATATATGGTATCGTTAGACCAGCCTTATTATATTGCTTTTCAATTACTGGCAAAGCATTTTTGTTTGAGCTTGTTCTGTAACTCCTGCGGTGCTGCAGATTATAAAGGAATAACTTGGCTTAATGAAGTGAGCATGGAGGAAATTTAAATTGCTGAAAATGGGAAGCTAACTCAAGCTTTAGAAGTACAACAAATCCAGCAAGAAAGTAATTGTGATTGCCAAGTACATTTGAAAATATGTAAATTGCTACATTCAACATTAGCTGGTTCATTCAGATAAAAGTTCTAGTCAAGTCAAAGTCCAAATAAGAAATGAATAAATTATTATGTTTATAAAAAGATTAGTGATAATATAAAGAGATATAAAGTATATAAAATACTAATGCTATTTTTTTTATAATGCTATGCTTGCTGTTCCACTCTATTGTATACTGCAACCAGATGGCAAATTCAACATATTGTAGTCTATCATCAAACTCATTTAAAGCCCCACAGAAGTATCCCTGAATGTCCAGCCACTGGGTTGCACAGTTTTTTTAGTGGTTAGCATTTCTGCCTTGCAGCTCTGGGGCTTCGATATAAATCCTGGTCAAAACAATGTTTGCATGAAGTTTGCATGTTCTCCATGTGGTCATGTGGGTTTACTCTAGTACTCGTCATTTTGACTTTATTTGGATGTTATTTATGTGTATAGGTGACCACACTGCATATTTATCACTTTGGTGGATAATTTTTTCACTATTAGGGCACTTATAGATTAAGTTTATTTAACGTTGCCTTCTTTTTTATTTTGGCACTGCCATTACTGCCTCTTAATACAAAGAGGAACACAATTAGACCACAGCAGACCACAAAGGACACTGAAATTGGTAGTGAGACTGACAAGGAGCATTGATGTTTACATGCCTTCTACAGATCCCAGTGTAGAGGCATGGCCATTGACATTGCAGCTGAAGCAGTACTAAAAAAGCAAGTAAAAAAAAACCCCCACTAAAATGGCAAAATAAAAATAAATACCTACATTGACACTTATTCATGAGATTCAAACATTTTTTTATTACAGTTGGGCTGTAAGTCTACTCCTAGGCCATATTTGTATTACTATCCCTATAACCACAGATATATGTGATGTAAGTACATTTTAGATGTTACTAATGTAGCGCTACCCCCGAAGGAGCTGCTGAATGCCTGGTTCATTTCTAGTCTGTCTAGATTATGATCTTCAGCTGCCCACTCATTAGCATTAACCGCCCTTCTTTTAGTGCCCACAAAAGCTGATGTCCATTCCAGTAGTATAATGCTGAATAACTGTTATTGTACATCTTCACTGGGGAGAGAGGGTATAGGGATTCTAAGCTTCCAGGGTGTAACAGACATAAGCTCCAGACTCACCAGACCTGGTTGGCATATCATTGTAGATCCACTTGGGAGGCAGCGGATAGCAACTGAACTAGCAGATGAAGAAGAATGAATATAGGTCCTCAACAGGAGAGACACCGGCCATGCTCCTGAAGCCCTTTGTGTTCCAGGATACTTTGTGAGCCATCATTGGTCCTGGGTCTCTTCCTATGACACGAACACAGACCTCCTCCATGTTGGAGGCCTCAGGGAAAAATTTCCCTCACAGAAGCCTATGCCCATTCCCAGGCCTCAGGCCTGGCCTGGGGGGCAGGCTGAAGAGCACCCAGCCCTAATCCATGGCTGGTCCAGGCTAGTCTGAGCACATGGCAAATCCTTCCAGTATATGTACCCTATCCCAGCATGCCCCACTGGTTGGCTGAGAGAAACCCAGTGATTGGCTGCTGTACTGTACATACACTACAGTGCCTCTCATTGGCTGTCACACAATATGACAGAGTCACACTTCTTCCAGGGGGGTACAGGCAATGACACCTGGAATTAACCAGATAACTGCTGCCCTGGCTATCACTAAATGTCTAGTAGCCACATCACAGAAGGTGATGGCAGCTACACTTACATAAGGGTTAAACAACCCCTCTAATATATGCATACAATATATGGTGAGCCCAAACTATATTTAGAACAGCTCAGCTATTGCTTGCTATCGTACCCTTAAATAAACAGATAAATATATACTGTATATCTATGGACACCTAGCAGAGGCACAAAATACAGTTTGTACAATTCACATCCAATGATACTGATGGACTGAACATGACAATAATACAGGCTGACTGAACTTTATCTACAAAGGAAATGTCAATTAAATTGCACAAAATGATGAAAGGGCTACTTTAAATGGCCTTTCGTGTTAGTAGAAAAAGAGCTGTATAAAACCAGTCGTTTTATATAAAGAACCATGATGAGTAACATGGATTAACCCCAAAGAGAGACTTTTTTTGATAGTTCTGTTTTTGTTTTTTTTTTGCTTGGGCACTTCTGGATGACTGTAGCTAGTTCCAGGAGTAGAAAAAAATAACAGACACTGCATTTGATTATACAGGTCATTGGCAGTTGTGTTCTGCTACCAATGCCATGTATGGTTTTATTTATCATGATAGAAATGCAGCATGGTTAATGACGAGGACATATCATCATCATGTATTTGTGCCTGTGGCATCATAATCTCTAAATACAGACAGAACTACACTAGATATATATTTACACTGGGGGGGGGGATCATGAAGCCACCTGAACCCCATCTGCATCCGGCTGAGCTCAACAAAGACATAGAGGCCCCTCATATGCTGCTTTTGGATTTAATTAAACCCTATGTTCAGTGGTTCCACTATGTGCAAATACAATTGGCTTTTGTGCAAAGCATCTCAAAAGGACCAAGTCCTACTCTGGTCCATTCCACTGCACTCTGGTTGCTGGTTGGAATACTAGTTAAACATTTTGTTTCATCTTTGTTTGCATATCAGCACTGCTGATCTCATGCAGAATCTTTGAGGCCACTTCCTGTCTACTTACATGCATTCCAGCTATGGCTGCATGGCATTTCTCAGTGAATGGTTCCCTGAGAAAACAGTAAACTATGACTGTGTATTGCTCATCAACACTTCTGCTTGTAGTCTCCATTGGAAGAGCTTGTGGCTGATAACTCAGGAAAATAATTGAGATAGAAAGAAAGAGTGTTGTCACCCAATTATAGGAACTGCCTGCATAAAGGACCTTCAGGTATATCTTTAATGAAAGCTGCAGATTGAAATACACAGAAAATAGCATTTGTTATTTTAGCATGGTAAAGCTTGTAGTGATTAGGTTTACATATCCCTTAAGTGGTCATTTATACGTGCTGCAAAGCATATGAACCAACCAGGTGTTAACTTTCATGTGATAAATTAAAGGGTGAAATGTCTAGATCTTATTGGCTGCTGTGGGCATCAATGTGTATGCATGCACAGATGTGCATTCATGTATCACATTTTATTTAGCCCACATTTCCCCCAATATTATTATATATGTACTCTGTATTTTTGCTTAAGGAAAAATGGCAAAATAAAGGGAACAAATTGAAACATATGAACTTTAGCATATGTTCGTCAGAGTGAATGAACCTTCAGTATTGCTTGAATGAAGCGGCAAATTAAGACACCCTGCTAGGAATTGCATATGGAAACAATTAATGGCGTGCCGTTAATAAATTACTACAGGCCAGATTAGCAAGCTTCACTCACCCAGAAAATAAAATACTTAAGACATTTGTCAAAGATGTTCCACTGTATGTCTGGCTGTAAAAATACAACAGACTTATCAGACATGAATTCAGTCATTTGTCTGTGGCAGTCTCTAAGAGCCTATAATTACAATGATGTAACTTTTAAACATATGTAAATGGAATATCAAAGTTTCAAACATAAAAAAAATATTTTCACACTTCTGTGCATTGCTGTAGATGACCTAAATTTCCCCACACTTATAACATCCAACACCTCTGACAGTTTGATAGCATCTACTGCAGTGTTTTCTGGATTCATCTACTTCAGGGCCCATAAAAATGTAACCAATGTAGCATTGTAACTGGATTATTCAGTTTATTGAGGCCTCTGGTGAATACATCTTACAGGAGGATATTACAACCTGCATCACATCTGTCTTACTCCTGGGTGTACAGAGCCAGCCTTGACTCTCCTGATGAAATTTCACTCATAACTATGTTTTAGCAGAGACACAGAGGAGACAGCTTCTGAAGAGCCATATAAAATGATGTAGACCACAACTAACTCATACCAACGGTACCAAACAGGAATTTTCTTCCTTAATTCAGGGTGCAGTAGTTCATGGTTATTTTACATACAGGTAAGATGTCCACAATAGATTGTCTATGACCTTTAACTTACACATATGTTTGTTGCTGCCTGGTACCTACAATTTCAGATATAAATGACAATAAAGAAGTTCATGGAAAACCAAAAGGAAACTTCAGGTTATTATCAAAGCCAGAACTTCCCATCAGTCGGGTTCTGCAACAGGGATACAGAATGGGGATGCACCGATACCGGTATTTTGGTATGGAGTACCAATATTTTTTTTGGTACTCGCCTATACTGAATACCGATACCAAAAGTCAATTCAGGAAACCAGGCGGTGTGTAATAATAACTTGCCACCTGGCTTCCTGATTAGCCGGGAAGCCGGGCGGCGTGTAAAGACTTGCCCCTTGGCTTCCCGATTAGCAGGGAAGCCATTCCCATGCTTCTCATCACTAGATGACGAGTAAGCATGGAACCGGCTTTCTGGCCAATCATGAGGTGACGAGGGAGCATGAAGCCGGCTTCCTGGCCTATCAGAACGCCGGGCGTCAGGTCATTACATGGTGCCCGACTTCCTGATTGGCCAGCTCCCCGACCAATCAGCAAGCCAGGCAGCGAGTCATTACATGCTGCCCAGCTTCCAGATTGGCCGGGAAGCCGGCTCCATGCTCACTTGTCACAAGTATGAGGGAGCATAGAGACAGCTTCCCTGCCAATCAGGAAACCGGGCAACCTGTAATGACTTGCTGCCCGGCTTCCTGATACCGGAATTATTGGACCATCGGAGCATTTGTGCAAGTACGAGTAGTCGCCAAAATACTCAGCATCAGCACCGATACCGATACTAGTATTGGCATCGGTGCATCCCTAAGTGCCTGTTCACACGACGTCCGTTTTGTGTGCTGACCTGATCCGTACGCTCCTGCACTCAAAATGCATCCCAATGTATCCCTATGTGTTTTATGGGCTACAGTTCTCACGTGCGCAGTCCGTTCAGCTTACGACAGAAAAATACTGCATGTCACATTTTGTACGGTCAGGAAACGCAAACGCGTCAAAAACGCACTGCACTGCAGCTAACATGCAAACAGCCCCACTCCAGCAAAAATTCTTTTTTTTTTTTTTACTGGAACGCATCAAAAACGTGGCCAAAATGCACTGCATCAGTAGCACAGCGTCTGCAGATCCGGACCTGATCAGTTGTCAGGAGTTCTAGCCCCACTCTACTAAAAAGCTTGTGAAAACCCCCGACAGGAGTTCTAATCCTTCCACACTCTATCCAAAAAAAGGGAAAGTTTTGGATGGATATATGCTCAATGCTTTAGACATTAAAACCATATTTACTCATTTAATAAGCAGAGTTACTGTAATTACACTCTACTTTGCAGTGCTACATAGTGGTCGTGCATGCTTACCCGGTGTCTATCACAATGCAATGCATTTATTGTCCAATACACAAAAAAATCATGAGCTTCTTATATGATTGATATCTCAATGGTTGTTAAAGCCAAACTCCATCTTCTCCCAGCCTGACATTTTCCGGTCATGTATCTTATACGCTTTTTCCTCTGGCAGTAGGCAGGTCCATTATTTGTGCTCTCTGAAGAATTCTCCTGTTCAGGGTGGCCTTTAGATACACCCACAGAGATCGGCTCCTTGAGACCCAGGGCTCACAGGAAGTGAGTTGAATGATGTGGGGTATGATTCAGCCAGACTGTTTGTTTGTTTTTTTAATCATATAGGGCAATACATTTTTTTTTATGTATTTATGAAGCTAGAGTTGAGCTTTAAGCAGAGAGACAGGATGATTGATGTGAAATACAAACCTCCCTCTAGTAATTAAATGGCAAGTTTCCATATTTAGTACAGTAAATTAAAATGGAAGAGATAGCATATTAAATGTATAAATCACATCAACGATTTATTTAACCAGTTGACATCCGCAGTGTTAAACCCCCTTCCCATCCAGGCCATTTTTCAGTATTCAGCGCTGCGGTACTTTGACTGACATTTATTCAGTACTCTAGGGGGCGCGCGCGAGCAGAAGAAAAATGCCGTCTATGGACGGCAACCCGCCAATGCAGCAGTGCCGTCCGTCTGTTTTTTTACAACGGGCGGACGGCAAGTGGTTAAGCTAAACACTATAATATTAACTCAAAATATGTGCTCACTGATAATAATATACTTTCTCTTTTTTGTTTCAATACATTTTTATTAAGCAATTATCAATAAAAAGGTAGACAAATACAAGATATAGACAGTAATGTCCATATAAAGGTTAAGGGGCCAGCTGATTGCCCAAACCTGCCCTTTGTATAATCAACATTGTGATCATGGATTGTTGTTGATTATCCACATGAGTACTCTTAAGTAGCATGGGACCCTTGAGGCTTACTGAATATTATTTTCGCTTTTTTTAAACCTATTTTTAACAAAATAATAAACATAGATAAGTTAGATTTTAGAACAAGAAATTATGAGAGTGTGCATGTGTCAAAATTAGTAATACATTGGCAGAGTCAATCATGCTAACCTTATAAGGTGTGATTACAGTTTGTTTACAGTACACCCAGGGTCTTACAATGCAGCATAGTATTGTGGTTGCCAGCAGTTTCCTTTAGTTTTCACCATGGAGTGAAGTTAGGCCCACAGGAAGAAAACAAAAATGGGCTGCTACTAACGTTTATGGACTGGTGATTGGTGGATGATTTTCTAATCATTTTTTCTTAAAGGATCATGAATCATGATTTTTCTTAAAGGAGAACTATGAGGTGAGTGCTTTTCACTCACCTCATAGTTCTAGCCGACCAATAAAATAATTACTTTTTTGAAAAAAATTACTCTGTGTGAAGGGATAATACTGATTCACCTGAAGAGAAGTAAAAAGTCCACAGCAGATTTGACCCCAGGGTTATCAGAGAGTAACCCATCATTGTGTATATATATTTATTAAAAACCTAAGAATGAAGTAACCTAAGAAATGTTATTGAACTATAGATTTATAGAAAAATGTATTACAGAACAAGCATGGGAATATAGCTGCACCAATCAAGTTAGGACTGCAACGCATATAACCGATACACAGGAATGTTCCTGTAGGTCAACTGACACTTCAAACCAAGATGCTATTAAACCAGAATTAATTTCCCTGGTAGGCTGTAATAATTATCTGCATTACTTGCCAGATCCATTTGCTTCCAACAAATTTGTTCTATACATAAGTAGGCAAAATACAAGTTCATATTGTAATTCCCCCCTTTCCCGCCATGACATCTGTTCTCTCTGCCAGCAGCAAAAGATGCTTCACAGCTGTTTGGCTGACTGCAGTCATCAAGGTCATCTCCTGACCTCTTCACCTTCTCCCTGTCGCTTTGCATTGTCTCCTCTTCTGCCTGCTTTCCTCCCTGTCTCCTGCATACAGTGATTTTCTAACATATTGCTCTTCTTGGCTGCTAAAGCAAAGTGATACCCATACAAAAAAGAGCTTAAGAAAACAGATCAGCTAGGAGATGTATCAGCTAGATAATTCTCTCCATGTTCATTTGCCAACCTGCTGATTCTGTGGGTTTCAATCTCCTCTAAAAAGCTGGACACTTAGGAACAGTAATAAAACAGCCATGATGTCTAACCAAATGTACAGCAATACAAGCAATGCCTATTAAAATACCACCAAATGAAATAATGCCCCATAATAAAGTATGATGATACACAATGATGCCCATTTATGACTTGGTAGTCTTTTCTGTGCCTAGACCTAGGAACAGAACAAGATGCTAGATTGGTACCAATGGTCTAAATATAGCCACATGATACTAGTAAAGAATTACAGATAGTTCTTTATTTACTGATTTGCAGTAAAAAATGATTAAACATGGCTTATATTCTGTAACCCTTTATGCATGCCAGGTTTTACACAAGCTTTAAACAGTAAAGGCATAGACACAGAAGGCAGCCAGGAGAAGCATGGTTGTTGCAGCCCGCAAGTGTCACCAATGTACATACGCAGCTATTGCTGTTCTCATTACTCATTGCTAGCAGTAACACATACACTCTGCACAGAGCACCATAGGACCACCAGGAATGATGAATACTTTATTTTGCTTTGGACAGAGCAACAAAGATTAGGGCCTCTGAGATTTACCTTACTTCCTATCGGGACAGGACATGGTGAGAAATCTCTCAACAAGAACACAGACAAAAACAAATTTTTAATACAGTAGGGCAGGGCTAGAACTTTTCACAGTGTTTTCATTGCTGTCTGTTCTTTCCGGTCATGTTGAAGTGACGAAAAATCTCCCCAGTGAGGTAACACACAGAATTAAAAACCTGTCAAAAATTGTAATTCTTCCTCACTCCTTGGTTATGAAGAATAATGCCCATGGATTGTAACCCCCCTACCCCTCCCCGTCATCCTACCTCACCCCATTTCTTTATATACCAATTTTATTTTAATTTCAATTATAGTATATAAGAAGTCTGCCTAGAATTGCTGGGCCAATGTAGCTGAGTAGGGATGTGGCTGTGCTGAGCATAGTGTGGCATAGCTGATCACATTATGTTGTGAAAAATGGCATCCAATAGCAAGGCATTCTTACCCCTACACAGAACCAATATCATTTCAGGATGTAACAGCAAGGCTCAAGATCAATTAAATGGTCTATAGCCATACTTGCAGAAATATGTTGGTCTATGTTGAGTAAGGAAAATGGGGATGATCTAGGAATTAGGTGGGCTGGATAGTTACATACACTATATTGCCAAAAGTATTGGGACACCCCTCCAAATCATTGGATTCAGGTGTTCCGTGAAATTTCCTTGTTACTAAATATTCCACGGTCAACTGTTAGTGGTATTATAACAAAGTGGAAGCAACTGGGAACAACAGCAACTCAGCCACAAAGTGGTAGGCCACGTAAAATGACACAGCGGGGTCAGCGTATGCTGAAGCGCACAGTGCAGAAAAGTCGCCAACTGTCTGCAGAGTCCATAGCTACAGGCCTCCAAACTTCCTGTGGCCTCCAGATTGGCACAACAAAAAGTGCGTAAAGAGCTTTTTCCATGGCCTAGCAGCTGCCTTGCATCACCAAGTTCAATGGAAAGCGTCAAATTCAGTGGTGTAGAGCAGGGCTCAAAATTTCAGGTCCTGAGCTACTAGCGAGGTCTTCGAAGTTACTCGCCACCAGTTGCCCTTCATAAAATAAACAAACACACACAGGGCACAACGCGCACGCAGCACAACACACATACAGCCACAGCACAAAGCACAGGACATTACACATACAGCCACAGCACAACGCACAGAGCATTACACATACACATTTCATCTGAAATACATTTTTAGTATTCGCACATGTCTAATAATAATACGTTTTTACTTTTTTAAAATAATGTTTTATTTTTATTGTATTATTTATTTATTTACAGTTGGGGGGGGCTTCAGGGAAATATTAGGGGTACAAACAGACCGCTGACATTTTCCTTTTAAAATAGAAAAGAAATTGAGCACACCAAATCCTCAATTTCTATTTTCTACAGCCTCAGCACTCAATGAATGGGAGGCACTCAGTACAGAGGCTTCCCATTCATTCAGACACTGATAGTAAAATATTTACTATCAATAGTTTCTGAATGGGGAGGAGCCTCTGTACTGAGTGCTACTCCCCATTGAGGAAATCCAGAATGAACAGGCTGTAATGTAAATCACCGCCTGTTCATTCATAACTGGGGACACATAGCACTATGTGTCCCCAGTTATTTACAAACACTGGAGTGATCAGACGATCGCTCCAGTGTTTGTCCTTCTCACACGGAGGATCGGTAAATATCAATGATATTTACCCATCCCCCGCTCTGCCTCGCACAGAGCCGCTGTCATCTTGAAACTGACAGGATGACAGCGGCTCCGATCTCCTCGCCGCTCGGCCATCCTGACAGCTGCGAGCGTGGCTTCTCTCCTCGCGGCTTCTCTGCCGCTCGGCCATCCTGACAGCAGGCAGCACTCCCTCCTGTGACCCCGGACGGACGAGGGAGCGCTGTCATCATGTCGTTGAGGAGGAGAGAAGCCGCCCCGAGGAGTGCCTGACTCAATGGCTTCATTTCCACTCGCCCCCACGCAATTTTCACTCGCAATTTGCGAGGGGCCGAGTGGAAATTTTGAGCCCTGGTGTAGAGCACACCGCCACTGGACTCTAGAGAAGTGTAGATGTGTTCTCTGGAGTGACGAATCATGCTTCTCTGTCTGGCAATCCAATGGACGTGTCTGGGTTTGGCGGTTGCCAGGAGAACAGTACTTGCCTGACTCATTGTGCCAAGCGTAAAGTTTGGTGGAGGGGGCATTATGGTGTGGGGTTGTTTTTCAGGGGTTGGGCTTGGCCCCTTAGTTCCAGTGAAGGGAACTCTTAAGGCATCAGCATACCAAGACATTTTGGACAATTTCATGCTCCCAACTTTGTGGGAACAGTTTGGGGATGGCACATTGGTGTTCCAACATGACTGCACACCAGTGCACAAAGCAAGGTCCATAAAGACATGGATGAGCGAATTTGGGGTGGAGGAACTTGACTGGCCTGCACAGAGTCCTGACCTAAACCCGATAGAACACCTTTGGGATGAATTAGAGCAGAGACTGTGAGCCAGGTCTTCTCATCCAACATCAGTACCTGACCTCACAAATGCTCTTCTAGAAGAATGGTCAAACATTCCCATAGACACACTCCTAAACCTTGTGGACAGCCTTTCCAGAAGAGTTGAAGCTGTTATTGCTGCAAAGGGTCGGCCAACTCAATGTTGAAACCCACAGACTAAGACTGGGGTGCCATTAAAGTTCATGTGCGTGTAAAGGCAGGCGTCCCAATACTTTTGGCAATATAGTGTAGTTACATTGTATTTGAGGTTAAATAAAGACACAGGTCCATCAAGTTCAACCTTTGTGTGTCTGTGTGTGTGCTTGCGTGCGTGCGTGCGTGCGTGCATTTGAATCCATGTGCAGTCTAGTTTTATGATGATGAAAGTTTTTAGCAGAAATTATATGGGATGTAGAGAGCAGGGAAACAAAACTTGATCAGCAAAGAAATTGGTTCACATGATTTAAGATGGTCAGTTTTATTTAAAATATGGCGCTTGAGTCTAAACCAAAATTGTTGGTTATACAATGTTTATGGCTTATTAGGTCAATAAAAGTTTGAGTCAAAACTGTTCCACATTCATATGTCTGGTGTTTTATAATTTGTATTTGTTGTTCATACTCTGCACTTTGGGATGGGCCCATGTGTGAAGGGAAAAACACAATGACCATTATTCCCTTTGGCTAAGCCTGGCACGGAACGGATCTAAAATATTAAGGGATTCTAGGAGTGCTGTGGCTATGTGGTATTTTCGTTGAGTAGATTAGGTGATGGTGGTGATATGGGGTCGTCCTTTATTTTCACTTGAAGGTGCAGTTATTACTTAGATAAAGATAACGGCTCAGTCCTTTTACCCTTCACCTTTCAGGCTTATGTTCTGACTGGTTTCTCTGATTCTGACACTTTGCACATTGAACAGGGACCCAGAAATATCCTGTGAGGGACATTTGAACCATCAGTGTGACAAAATAAGAATGTAAGTAGGCCACATTTATACACAACATTCATCTAAACCTTTTACCTATAATCATGTACAGTCTTATCTATCAATATGTTCTTACTAAACCACTAATCAGCATCAGTCCGGCTCTGAAAGTTTAAATGAACAAGGGGAAATAACTTCAGTTAACAAGTAAACATCTATACATAAGGTTCAGAGAAGTGTTAGACGTGTTAAGCCCAAGTAAAAGATACCTCAGGTGTTGTAAAAGAAAAAAGAAAAAGCAGCTCTGGCTGTAGCACCCACCTTCTCACACATGCTTTCCACCCAGTAATTTCTTATCGCCACTAGATGTTCTCATTATCTTTTGGGTGAATGATGTCCAAAGACAACCCAGAAGACTAAAGGGGGTTATTCACTAAAGGGTAAAGAGTTTGGAAAAGGCAGGAGAATTGAACAATTTAGGACAACATAGCTGATTTGGAAACATTCTCCAATTCAGCTCACTTTCCAGTTCAGCTATGTTGTCCTAGACTGTTCACTTCTCCTGTCTTCTCCAAACTCTTCACCCTTTTGTGAATAATCTTTGCACTCACAGTAAGACATACTGTGAGTGCAAGGTGCCATGGACCTGCCCCCTGAGGGAGTGTAACCATTACACCCTGCATTCACAGTGTCATCATAAAGAGAGTGGCGTCACACGGCACTCTGCATTATTGACAATTACCCACTGCCACTAAGTATTAAAACAAAAACATAAAATACTTCCATGGGGCTTTAAGTGGGGGAGGGGGGTTGGAGGTCAAGCTGGTAGAATCCGAAGTGGGGCTTTGCCCAAACGGCATAAATGTAAAACATATACACTATGCATTTCTGTAAAGGTTTCAGTCTTCATTACATGTTATTTTTTTTAAACTAATTATACATTAAGATTTCTTACTATTAGCATTTTTAATTTCATTCTAAAATGTAATGATGACTGAGAAATCTCTTAGCTGTGACATATTATGTGCATATCATAGCAGCATATTCATTAGGAAAAGCTATGAAATGTAATAGTAGTCTAATCTACAAAGAGTTATAATGTTGCCTTGCTAAGTACCATCACAGCCAAAGACTCATCTGCTTTTCTTTAAAATTAAAACAGCTGTAAGGATTGTCTTTTTTGGCTATTAATATTATAATGAATGACTTTCAAACATAAACTCTTCAAGGTTCCTCTGCAATAGTTGCATAAACCAACACACATGCTGATGATAAATCTTCCAGTGTGTGTGTGTTGTGGGTCACTCTGACTGGTAGAACATGTCAGCACCTAACAATTAGAACCATTTGTGATATCTACAAGCAATGAAACGTAAGAGTTATCGGTCTTGGAGAGGACAAATCTCTGCTTTGCATTACTGCCGATTCCTTAACCTCTTCTAAAAGGCACCAATGTTGAGCACTTGTACTTCATGGTCTTCACAGAGTATTAACTACATCACAAACTCTGGAGAGGGAAGGAGATTATAGAAGGAAACAGCTTCAGAAAACAAAGTTGAACACTTACACAATTGACCTGTGTCCCTTTAATACAAAGCAGCAGTCCAATCCAGATCAAATCCCAGCAGGAAGTATACACCAAGTAGCTGATAACTATAAGATTAATGTGCGCTACACTTGCTTTTATTATTTATATTTTTCTGCTGAAGATGAAATAATCTGAAAACATTTGCTTTTCATTCAGAGTGAAGGAAAGCTTAGGTTTGCACCACATAAGAATAACATTTTGCTGGACATATTTAATGCCCGCATAGTGAAAATATATATATAACATATAGGGATTGGTTAATTGTTTCTTCCCTCTCACACTATTGGCTGGTCTTTATTTTACTGTTTTGTAAGTAGCAAACGGGAGTCAGTGATCCATAGATTGCCTGGAAGTGTTTTGTTACATCTGTTTGTCAAGTGCAAAAACAAAAGAACTGTCAGAAATCCAGTGAGCTCATAACTTGTGCACATAACTGTTTACTGAGCCCGTGCTGCATGCAGGGCCATCCTTATAATGAGGCAGCCTCAGGTGTTTTTTCAGGTGAAATCTCACTGGGTCACGTGGGGCACACCTGCCACTCAGTGGCGACTCTAGGAACAATATATAGGGGGGACACATAAAATACCACAGTCAAATCTGGGGGGGCACTAATAATTTTCATTGCATGTTGCAACCGCTGGGCGCCGAGAGCTGATTTATTGCGGATGGCATCTGCGCCCTGCGGTTGCGACATGTAGTCCAACGCCGCCCACAATCCTGAATA
Source organism: Nanorana parkeri (assembly GCF_000935625.1). Taxonomy (NCBI): domain Eukaryota; kingdom Metazoa; phylum Chordata; class Amphibia; order Anura; family Dicroglossidae; genus Nanorana; species Nanorana parkeri. Next base: position 971,304 of record NW_017306570.1, read on the forward strand.
CCGCAACCGCCATCAGCAATTAAATCAGCTCTCAGCGCCCAGTAGGCGCAGAATACAGCAGGGGCTGACTGGCAACTTTTAGCCCAGGGGACAAGTACAACCCAGAGGCCCATGGTGCAGCTACTTGGCCCCCCTGCCGCTCTGCCTCTTCCCCCGCCTTCTCCCCGCCCCTGTCTGCCACTTTTGCCATCCATGTAACGGTAGTGTGAATGGTTGGGTGATGTGAGGACTCCTAGTAAGTCAATGAAAGGGGTGACAGGCTGGGTGATGGTGCTCTCCTCCCACTGGGCTCCTTACATAGTTCTGGCCTTACTCCGCTCTATGTCTGGTACATAGGCACTCTCACCCACTGTAGGCCGTCCATGCTTCTGGGCTGTGAGCTGTGGGAGGACAGTGGGAGGGGCTGGATAGTGTAAAAGTCAGTGTTCTATCATTTTTCTCGATCCTACACATTTTCTCGACTGTGTCAGTGCGGCCGAGTCTTCAGAATCAGCTGTTTTCATGACCCCCTTTCTTCATGACATGCACACCTGGAAGTGACGTGGTAGAGAAATTAATGGGTTGAGGAAAATTATACAACACTGGTAGTGGAGGGATGCCTCGTCAGTGCTGTGCGCGTGTACGACTGCTGCGACCCTGGTATTTCTGCTACCAACTCTGAGCTGTAGAGGGACTACAAATCTCAGCAACACATTATACAGCAATGCAGAATACCACCATCCGCTATAGAGGACTATAAATCTCAGAAATACATTATACAGCAATGCAGAATTCCATTAGCTATTAGCACCCTGGGACACTCTGGCCAGCATCCCGCCCAGCTCCTGACAACCAGTGACATCAGTGAGCTGGGCAGGATGCTGGACAGAGGGACCATGCAGCCAACCCCCCCAACGCCCGCCCATCTTCCCCGCCCCCGTAACATGCCACCAACAAGCCCACACCCTCCTCCCCCCACAGGCCTCAGGCGGCAAAAATTGTAGGGACGCCCCTGGCTGCATGAAATCTCAGCACTGGTATTAGACCTGCCTACTCCACTCCATGAGTTACAGAACACCACTTTCCGGTATTATGCAGATGCACTATGGTTAGTGAGCACTGTCACCCTTGAAAGCGTGTTACTGGCAGGATTATCATGTTAAAGTAAAGTAAAAAAGTCTGAAAACATGAAAATCACCAAAAGGCCATGCATAATACTCAGTGGAAATGACGGTCCACAAAGCTGTCAAAGACTGCACACATGCCACCGGAGATGGTCAAAGACTACAGGAGTTCTATGGAAGTTATTGAGGATTTAGGACATGATTTAGGAGGCATGTAGACTGTGGACACATTACATGAGACTGCTAGAGGTCACTACTATTACAGCCTCTATAGAAATCAGTGTGTTTACCATTTGTGTTGCCTACAGCTCTCTTACGCACATCTGACAAAAAGGGGAAAAAAACGAAAAAGAGAAAAGGACTGGACAGCTCAAAAAATGTAAGATAGTTTGAAAGAAATAAACAAAAGCATTTTAATACTATAAGCCAGTCTAAAAATATAGTTCCTTCAGTGGCCTGAGTAATCATTTAGGTAAGAAAAATGCAAACTGCTTTCTTCAAAAGCCCCGAGGGCTACAGAAAAAGAGCCAATGGGCCTCACACAACCCTTAGTCTGTGGGCTGGGCACCAGGGGGGTTAAGCAGCAACAACCTTTTAACATGTTACTCCCTGGATTTGTTGTTTTATTTCAAACCAACATAAACCACCTGTTTTGTGCCAAAGTAAACCACAGCTGATATTATGAGAGATACTAACCTCAGTTTTGAAAACCCATCCACAAACTGTTCATTAACTGTTAGCTTTACCTCAAATTTAGAAAGCAAAACAACATCCGAAAATAATAATTTAATTTTGGATGAAGAGGGAATAGAAGTACAATGACAATCCAGTAATCTTCTCTCCTAAGTGTAAACACTGTTCTGTATGTCAGTGTGCTGTAAGATTTAGCACTGAGGTGGAAGACGTGGATCTGACAAGTGGAGCCCATGCGGCTGCTTTATGAAAACAATGGAATAGTAAAGCTGTCATTAATAATTTATCAACTGCCATCAGAAAAATGTTATTTGACTGATTGATGTCGACAAAAACAACTCTACTTTTGCTCCACCTTTCTTTGCTCCAGTTTTCATTGCCCACCACCCTTTTTACCTACCTATAAATGCTTCCTTATGTGAACAGCAGCCGGAAGACGACATTTCCTGAGGAACATGTTGGTGCAGAAGGTTTTTAGTGCCAAAAGCAGATATAAATAAAGAAGTGTGTAGCTTTCCAGCGGACCTCTAACCGATCCCAAACCATTCGCCTCACCCTGACAGTTAATGCCACCTTGACCTGAAGGCTAGCACTTTACCCAACAGTTAACACCTAAATTTAATGCTTAATTTGGCTCTGAAAACGAACCCTTGAAACTATCCCCTTTCCTCCACCACTACCACTCAGTGCAGGGAAAAAAATATTGGTTTCGGGACAGTTTTAAAACAGAAACTTTACCCATATCTTCAAAATAACACCAAAGGCACCTTTAGAAATGTTTACAAATGGCAATCTACAAGCAGATAGTTCTAGATAATTGCCGACTTTTTATTATCTGCCTACATTATTTCTCTTTTCTTCCCCAGTCTTCTGACAGTGGCAATTTTAACTAAGGGCAGATTACTAGATCTCCCTTTACTTCCTGGCACATGTGACTTGGGCATGTGACCATGCACATCAACTCAGAAGAGGAAATGCCTTTCACTGAGATAATATGAGATTACAGATGAGATTTCCCAGCAATGCACTGTTGATGTAACCTTCCCAGAATGCAATTCTTGGGCACAATTACATAATTTGTGCCAAAGTGGACCAGGAAGTGGAAACATAAATTTAATAAAAATAAAAATGTGTGTTTATCTAATGAATGTAACATGATTTAATATCAGCATGCAGAGCTGCATACTGATGTGATTTTTAGCCAAAGGGAGTAAAGGTCCACTTTAATAGAACTTGAAACTTTAAGTTGAAAAATAGCCTAAAGCCTCACCTGCTAGTTCAGGAGAGACTGCAACATATTATTATGACATTTTTTATATTTACCTGACTACAGCAAAAGAAACAATATTACTAAGCATTTTATTACTTTTGTTTATCCTGACTATAATAAATTAAGAAGTTATATGCAAAATTACTAAGCATTCCCTTTAAACTAAACCTAATAATTAACCCTTCATTTAATCTTGATCCTTAAAGTGGACTTTTACAAGTCTGCATGAATAGATTTCTGGCATGAAAAAAAGCTATATCTTTTATAATTAAAAAGCTATCCTAGTGCTCCAGTACTGCAAATTTCCCTAGACTGAAACAATGTACCGGTAATCAGTCTGCTGCAGACAGGAAGTACTTCCTCAGTCTCCTCTCCCCCAGTGATCAGATTTGTACCAAATCACAAGATGGGAGGCTGCAGCACAGGGCTAATCTGTGTGTTAAACATCTGTGAACATGGCCAAGAACTGCACAGGCACCGTGATTTGTATTACTGTGCCATCTATGATCAAACATCTGAGTTCAGGAAGTAGATGCTAAAACTGAATAATACCTGAACAATGCTGTCCTTATGGAGAGAGAAACAAATTAAATCATTGTCAGGGGGAGTACTGTAATCTCATTGAGCAGTAATTACACATGTAAATGTTACACTTATACATTATTTAGCAGAAATGCACTTAACACAAAATAAATATCTGATGCTAGGTGCATTTTAACTCAATCTTCCCCCTGACCTTTACCCTCAAAATCTCTATAATCACTGGCTAATCCTTAGATTTCTCTAAAACTGTGTACTGGCAGCAAAAGTATTTCATCTCAAATTCTAATTCATAATCCCAAGTACAACACAAAGGGAATGAATTAGAAAACATCTGGCCAGCCATATGCAAGGGTGAATGTCGTTTGCACCTAATTCCTGCTACTAGATGGAGCTGAGGAGCATTGGAATCTCCTATGTTCTTCAGGTCTATATAGTTGCAGGAATGCTGCGTAAACAGCATTTGCCCAGCGTATGGCTATGCAGAAGTTTTATAAATCTTCCTCTAAGATTATCTCTTGCTTCTTTTTTGATATATTATGAAATACAAATGAAAAACATTTTTTAAATAATTAAAAGTAGTGCTCAATGCTTAGAATTTTTTACCTGAGTGCATTTTCAGCAATAAAGTCAATCATGCCCTAGTACACTTATATACCCCAGTGTGGCCAAACATTTATAGTTTACCATGGACAGCACAGGCTCCATAGAGGAGGGAGGAGGTGGGAAAAGGGAGTGGCTTGTCCTGAGAACTATCTTTCTAAGGAGACTACTGTATCGCCATCTGGGAACGTGCACACAAAGGTGGCTCTATGTGACCCTGTAAGACAATGGAGCCACCTGAAGACACAAACTACGTAAAGGGGAATTTTCAGTTGAGGAATTGAGAGCCTTAAAATATAAACAGACAAGCAAACAGGGTAAGTACTGAGGTCTGCAGCACTAGATGTTTTTGTTTTTAAATTTGGGTTTAATCAAACTTTAATTATTAATTTTATTAATTTGTGTCACGTATGTAATACAACCATTTGATACATATACACCTAATTACCATACAGGCCAATTAAACATATATCAGAGACTCCAGAGAAAGGCAATTATTAGTCATTTTCCAAATCCCCCTAAAGCCATCAAACAAGGTAGAGCAGTATTCTACATGCCAGATTCTCTGAAGCCATCTGCTCTCCCAATGATGACAGCGCGTGGCTTCTGGTACAAATCCAGATTTCCCTGTTGTACAGGTCTGAGAACTTGCAACATGCATCCAGTTTGTTACATCCAGCTTTCAGATTCACAGAGCAATATCATATCCCCCTTAGATCACATCAACAGCTGCGCTCTGTTTTTATTTGTTCAACTCCAATTCTCCAATTCACTAGAGGCTCCATTTTAAATACCATTCCAACAAATCTGCTTAAAAATTAACAGTACTGCTGTTTTCACTGAAATCTACTTTGAAGACATAAGTCACAGGGCCTCAGTGCAAGATAACATTTGCTGTAAATATTGATAACAACCATGGGCTCTCAGAAAATAGAAATTATCTTTTACTTATTTTTGCTACTATGAAAAGTAATCATTTATTTCCATATGCATGAAATTATCAAGTTGTGGCAGTGGAAAATAAACAAGGCTTTCAAGAACTATAATAAAGTCTAACACCAGGTTTATGCAGCAAAGTAGCACAAAGAACAAATATGTGCTGTTAGCGCTATGGACCCATTCACAATAGTGACCAAACAGAAAACGTTTGACTACTTTGTATACAGTAAACCAACACTGCAGCACACTTACCAAACTACCCTGTGTTGTGGTGCTCTGCATTAGACAAAATGCTGCATAGACCTATTTTGTCCCAGCACATTTAATACAAGAAGTTGCTCTCTATACGTTTATATTTACATAAAATGTACACAGGCAGTCCCTGGGTTACAACAAGATAGGTGTGATACTGGGTTTGTTTCGCTCCTGGAGATGTCAAGCTCTTGTGAATAGCCCTTTTTAGACTGATTTGTCAACCCCGCCTGTAACCAGTTTAACAATACAACAAAAGAAATGTGCGAACTGTCTTACAGATGAAGGCAGCTCAAGGGTTAATCATCAGCTGGGACAAACTACAATGTCAGATTTTAAAGAAATGTATCTATTTATTACTGATCGAAGACATGCAAAAAACATTAGTGAAAACATAGCTGACAGTTTCCTGTCAAAAGGATTAAAAAACGATGACTAGTCTGACTGACTTAGATCGGTGGTGAGGTGGATAGATGTCCCTTAATTGGCCGTACATGTATCTCCTAGATTCCTAAGGTCTATAGGTTGTTTTTGATACTGGAATGTATCTAAGTTGACCCTGGGATTAAGTACTTGCTCTGATGTACTTCGTTATCTTGATCAATAATACAACATTTCTCCGGACCTTTTTACATCGGGGGATCATTCATATATGACAGTAAATTGTAGTTTAAAGCTTTTTTGCTAGTTCGTGTTTTGAAGCCGAACAGCAGATCTACTCACATGACCTCCCGGTCAGTCCTTCGATTTACCATTCACGGATTTCCACCGCGTGGGGCTGTTTATGACTTGTTGTTTGTTGTGTGTCCTTTTGATTCCCCCTCAGTTGGTATGCATCCGGGTGTTTAGTGATCCAGACATTACTCTTTTTTAGGGCTTTAATCCTCTTGTAACTTTTGATCCAAAGGTATTAGGGCTGTACAGCCGACAGTCTTTGGGTCATCCACCTAATCTCTGACAGCAGCGTCTACGCGTTTCGCCCCTCCCCTTGGGGCTTCGTCAGGACGTCAAATCTAAGTCAGTCAGACTAGTCATCGTTTTTTAATCCTTTTGACAGGAAACTGTCAGCTATGTTTTCACTAATGTTTTTTGCATGTCTTCGATCAGTAATAAATAGATACATTTCTTTAAAATCTGACATTGTAGTTTGTCCCAGCCGATGATTAACCCTTGAGCTGCCTTCATCTGTAAGACAGTTCGCACATTTCTTTTGTTGTCTTACAACAAGATAGGGTCTGTAGGTTTGTTCTTAAGTTGAATTTGTAATGTAAGTTGGAACAGGTAAATTTTTTAAGTGTAACTCCAGCCAACAATTTTTTGTTGTTGTTTTGGATAGCATAGGGAAGGGTTAACCCCCTGTAAAGTTTGATTTGCTGTGTGTGCCCCTGTTAAGAAGATTTCACCTCACTTTCTGTCCCTGTGACAATTGGATTTGGAAAATTTTGGGTTGTTGTGGAAACAAGAATTGGTGATAAAGCTTCAGTGGAGACACCTTTTTCCCATGATCACTCTTACAGGAGTGGATTTCCCTTCCTAGGGGTAGATTTCCTCTCACTTCCGGTTGTCTCAAGGATAGGAAGGGAGATTAAATCTTTTTAATGAGGATACAGACAGCAGTTAAAACCTCACAGTGACCCGGAAGAAGAGGCGGGCACCCCTAGTCTGCACGTCTAACAAGAGCCAACTTCCTGTAATGTACGTACACTACTATGAACCAGACCCAAAAAGGTGGGCACTCCTCATCGGCACGAGCGTTGTAGCATTACAACTACCACTGCTGTACAGTAATAGCCTCTGTTTGTACGTAGGAGTCGGATGTAAGTCGGATGTATGTAACTCAGGCACTGCCTGCATATAACAATATTTATATTATTTATAAATACTTTTAAAGCCTGTTTATGTTCACAGAAATTCTTTACACCCAACTTAGTTCCTCTAGTCCCATAATATTCAACCACTAAAAATTTAGAGGTCTGGAAGATCATTTCATTCATTCTTGGTATTCTTCTATCTGTCCACCTTCTAAGACTGTTGATTCAAAATGAAAGTTAATGCATGTGCATTAAAGCATATGCACTAATGCAAAGCACAAGAATGACACATGGACAAACCGGCAAGTGTTGCCTTGCTTTTTAACCACTTCAGGACCATATGACGTACCTGTACTTCCTGGTCTTGAAGTGGTTATATCAAGATCATGGCTGCTACTGCAGGTGCAGGGCCTTTGAGTACAAGTGATCTGGGTGGCTTTAGAGCTGCCCAATCATTTGTATGCACCTCTGAATGTACCTCCCCTCTTGAACACCCCACCCTCCTGCCATGGATTTTGGCCTCCTCTGTTCCTCTGGGGAGCCGAGGACCGCAGCAATCAGTGTTAGGATAGAGAGTGGAAGCAGACAGAGGAATAGCCATTCCCCGATCTGCTCTGTGTTGAATGAAGCAGGAAGTGCTGCTTCGGATCTGTCACAAACCTGGCTAAAAATGTCCATATGCCTTCATAAATAACCAAGAGGAATGAATAATAAACGCACATTCAGAATGGATCTGTGTAATTATGAAAGTGTTCTGACAGAGTCATAACTTTGCACATTCAGAATGGATCTGTGTAATTATGAAAGTGTTCTGACAGAGTCATAACTTTGCACATTCAGAATGGATCTGTGTAATTATGAAAGTGTTCTGAAAAAGTCATAACTTTGCCCTGATTGTCACCTTGAGGCCATATAAATGGTCAACAATATTGTCGTGGCTGCTGTTAACAATGGTGTGATTTTTTCCTACAGTAGTTGGAACAATTCAGATCCTCTCTGACTGCTACTGAACAGTGTCAATTTAGGAAACTGCGTAGATTTGCAAATCATCTAATCAAGACATACTAATTCAGTGTGAAATGACAGGCAAACTGATTGGGATTTTTTTTAATTGACTGCGTTTGTCTTGCTGATTTTTTAGTATTTCTGAAGAGTACGTCTACAGGCTTATTCAACTAAAACGTGGCCTGTTAGTGAGTGGAGATAACTGACATTGATCTACTGAAGACACAAAACAGTAATACACAGAGTAATATCCTTTTTCACCACACACTGTCAGCTGAAAACAGCAAAGGTGCTCTCGGGGTCACTAACTAGAAAATTAAATGCCTCTGTTAATTATTCCTATTTTTTGATGCTTGAATGCCCAAGTGAATTCAATAATGTAGACATTTGCATAGCAATCAATAAAGCTACTTGTGGTTTAAAACTAGGTGAAACTTCCAATTAAGAGGTGGTTCATTGCACCTTGTTTTGTGCTACATGTAACATCATATCAAAATATACTGTATTTTATGGACTCAATGTATGCTAACCCTAATTCTTCAAAGGGGTTATTGCAGCTTCTCACATAAGATCCTAGGTAGGCCACTGATAAGGGATCATGCTAGTGAAAACAAAAGAAAGCAAAAAAAATAGGATTTTTTTTTGCCAACCTGTACATGTAAAGAAAGGAGCCCACCAACCAGAGATGGCATCAATTACATAATCATTGTGCTGTACATAGCCTGTGCACAGAGCAAAGATGTGGGACTGGGAGGGACCCTGCAGGTCCACAAAAGGCTGCCTAGGAAAACTACAGGGAGTGGATACAAGACCAGCCACCCTGTCCAACTAGGCAGTGACAGGTCTTTATTACAGGACAGACTGCATGAAAAAAAGCATTCTACAAGAATAAATGTGAATTGCACTATGGGCCTCAAAGAATCAACAACATTTTTAAGATGGTTCTATTTATTAGCCAAGAACCTTTTCCCAATGCCTAGTGCTTAGATGGGACCACAATGTCACTTTCTCTCTTTTGTAAGCTTTAAATATAAAGTATTTGTAAATGCAAATAAAGTATGGATATTGGGGCCTTCCTTCTATGGTCCTGATGCCAAACATGCAGCCGCCACAGCTCAGTGTGAAGCACTGGTGGGCTTTAGTGCTGGACCTAGTGGCCATTAGTGATAGCTGCAGTCCAGCAGCTCAAATTGTCAGTTTCGGTACTTACTAAACAGCTATTGGGTGCACACCAGGAAAGCTCTGCCCAGCATAGCAAAACTTAGTTATTCAGGAATTCAGGAACAATTATTCTTTGTTGGAAGCGAAAGTGCTGTGATTTGATACCAGTGGCTATTTTTGTTACTCCAAAATGCATGCTTAGACAGGGTAAAATTAATCCAGCTCTGCCTGGCCTTGCCCTGCAGGTTACTGCTATATGTTATCTATTGCTTGGTTAAAAAAAAAAAGTAGCAATAGATCAACATTGTAAGTTTTTTAAATTAAAACCTCTGCTTTGTTACATCCTGTTATGTCCACGGACTGCCCTATTCAAAACTTATAAAAATGTAAGACAGAGTAGTTGCACTGACAGCTACCTATTGTGTCTAATCAAGAAAACGATATATTTACTACATTAAATTTAATGAATTTGCTGCAAAATATGTGCTCACTGAAAACACATTATATTTTCTTTTTTAGGAAAGGTTAATACAGACCTTCTTTTTTTTTTAGAAGTCCTGTTGGAAACCAAGTTTTTGCTATGGGAAAAACACACTTTACTTTTCCTTAGCGAATATGTATTATCCCCAACATTTAGCAGAAAGGTTCTCATAGCCCAAAAACATTGAAATAATAACATGACCATGTTTTACAAATGCAACATGCACAAGTTTATTCCACAACCACTATTGTTCCCTGCACACACTAGAAATATACACCAATTTAAAAGCAACAAGTATGACCACTCAAAACCTTATTTTTTTGGGGGGGGGGCAAATGATTGGGGATGCAGATAGATTTTCAGAACCATCCACCTTTAGCACCAACTAAGAAAGGGCATCAGACTGCACAGGGAGGAGTGAGACTCGGTGTTCTGAGGAAAGAAGAGCTTGGAAGGGGTTATTTCTGCATTGGTGCCCATTGGAGACACATAAGAAGCCAGTTTTGTGATATAGATCACCATTCTCTCTTATAAACAAATTACTGGTCTTGGGAAGGCTAAGCAAATTTTAGTTTACCTAAGCCAAAGCTGATATTGCTGTATGAAAATCTAAGCCAGTTCACAGATCAACTACTGATTTTTATTTTGCTTTTTCTTATAAATGTTTAAATAGTTTAATTCATACTGTACAATACTTAAAAGAGCGTATTATAGAGTGAACACCATAAGAGCAATTAAAATAAAGACATTACTGGAGAACATTACAGCAGTAATTATACTGTAGAATTTACAGTCAGCATTGAAAACACACACACACACACTTTACAGCAAACCCCCTTCGAATTGTATTCTTTGGGCTAAGAGAGCTAAAACAGAAGAAAACAAAGGTTGATACTAAAAAAATCACTGTGCTGCTAATATTCGGAGGCACGTCTATTATTACATTTCACGAATACCACCGTGCATCATTTGATCAATAGCATGTGGCAAAACCAAATAATATGTAACGCACTTGAATCCAATTTAATAGTCATCTCATTTGTAACATATTCGCTAAACTCATGCATCAAAAAATAGATGATGGGGATGAGATTTCCATAACTTAGCAGCCCATTCTGAATGCACCCAGTTGTGCAAATATTATAATGAAATCTTTGAATTTAATCCAGTCCGGAAAACATGCTTAAAACGCTTTAGCCTTATTCAAGCAGAGACAATACTGGGAGCAAGTAATCTGCATAACTCTGTAATATAAAAGGGCCGGTAGTTTTGTATTATAAAGTATACCAGGGGGGTTATTCACAAAGCTGCCATAGGCAGCCGAGTGAAAAAACGACCCTAAGTGAAGTGAGCCGAACGCTGTTTGGCTATTCACTTCAGGCTTGTACGGCGGGTGGCTTCCGGTCGACCGAACTTACTCAGCATGTTCGGCCAACCCGAAGTGCAGAAGGAGTTCAACTCAGCTGATCCAACATCTGGATCAGCTGAGCCAAACCTCCGGCAGGCTACTCGCTGCTGTTCGGCCTATTCTAATAGATGCCGAACAGCAGTGAGTGAATAGCCGAATGCTGCTCAGCGGCATTCGGCTCGGCTATTCTGCTCGGTACCACTGTTGGTACCGAGCAGAATAGAAAAACAGTCAAAAAAAGTTTTCGAAAAAATAGAAAACGATTTGGTGGAGCTAGCAGTGACAGCTAGCTCCGCCCAACTACTTTTCTATTGTTCGGGACCAGCTGTCATTAGAATGAGAGCTTGTCGGAGCAGGCGGGGATATGAAAGCCGACTCTGCTAAACTCTCATCCTAATGACAGAATAGCCTCCGCTGGTTACCCAGTAATGAGCGGCATCTGTATAACGGGTTCTGTGTGTAATTAGCGGCATCTGTATGACGGGTTCTGTGTGTAATGAGCGGCATCTGTATGACGGGTTCTGTGTGTAATGAGCGGCATCTGTATGACGGGTTCTGGGGGTAATGAAGGGCATCTGTATGAGACATCTGTATAACGGGTTCTGTGTGTAATTAGCGGCATCTGTATGACGGGTTCTGTGTGTAATGAGCGGCATCTGTATGACGGGTTCTGTGTGTAATGAGCGGCATCTGTATGACGGGTTCTGTGTGTAATGAGAGGCATCTGTATGAGTGGCATCTGTGGGTTCTCAGTGTAATGAGCGGCATCTGTATGAGCGGCATCTATGGGTTCTCAGTATAATGAGCGGCATCAATGTGTAATGATGGCCATCTGTCATTACACACTGAGAACCTGGCGGGGTCGCTGCAGGTTTGGCCAGGGTTGCATCAGGGAGAGGCATAAAAACGCAGTCTGGACAAATGTAACTTTGTGTAACTTGCATAGGCTGTGTCTGAAGTGTCAGCCAAGCTTCCTTTCTGCGTATGACACATGGTTATGTTTCTGCAGTTACATTTATGGTGCAGTTCCCCCAGGATCACATGGTTCCCTGGTTACCTGGTAACCAGGGATGCCCATCTGTCATTACACACTGTGAACCCGTCGGAGCCGCAGTGATTTTACAGTGGCTCTGCCGGTTTCTTCGTGTAATGACAGATAGGCGTCCCTGGTTACCTTTGGCTTTGGGATTCCCACTGTACTACTCCAAGGAGAACCAATTTATTTTTTATTGTGGTATCTCCTTGATTACAATCACAAATTATATTCATCTTTATAGTTGAATGGCCAGGGGACTTGGTTTGCCCTAGGCCCATATAAAAAGTCTGGTTACATAAATGTTTCAGTAAAATTATATTATGTATGATTTATGTAGGTTTTTGTTAGGGATGTCCCGATGCCACTTTTTCAGGCCCAAGTACAAGTACAAGTACTTCCCCTCATGTACTTGCCGATACCAATTACCGATACTTTTTCTTAAAGGGACAGGTGACTTTAAATGATCCATAGTACAACTACATATTATGTACTATGGATCATAATTTAACGTATTCATGTTAGCAGGGGAGAATTGTAAAGCTATTGTTGCAGTGCATTCTATATGTAGTATATAGTACATGTACCTATAGAGTGCACTGCAACAATAGATTTACAATTATCCTCTGCTAACATGAATGGATTAAATGATCCCTAGTACAGGGCTACATACAGATCATTTAATCCATTCATGCTAGCAGAGTATAATTGTAAATGTATTGTCTGCACTGTATTAGCAGTGTGTACTCTATATGTACTCGATATGTAGTACATATAGAGTATATACTGCTAATACAGTACTACATATAGAGTACACTACAGCAATAGAGTTTTACAATTATCCCCTATTCCCCTGCTAACATGATTAGTTTAAATCATGATCCATAGTACAACTACATGTTATGTATGTAGTATACTATAGATCATGATTTAACCTAAATTACTCTAAACTTGTTGTCTAGTTTTGATCCAATCACCGGTAATGCTCCAGTCTTTATTAACAAATTTCATCACACAATAATGAACTTTATACTAATCTTGACATCACGGTTCCCGTAGTCAAATGACAAGTAAGTATAATATATACCTTTCTGTGACATTATAGTAACTGACTTCCCTGAATAATGACGTACAATCTCATCAGATATGCACAGACATTCAATTTAAAACTAAGTTGAAGCATAAATGAATTCAGAAATCTTACCTAAGTTTGAAGATGCTCTACCCTCAGCCGCTCGATCTTTGAGACTTTCCGCAATGCCTAGCTGCTGCTCATGATACTGTTTAGCTCTCTCTAAGTCTTGCATACAGCGTGCAGCGTGGCCTAAGCCTGCATAGGCTCGCATCTCGATAGCCTTTTCCAATAACTCTTGTGCAAGTTCTAGAACATGGTTATGGTATGACATTGCTTTGTCAAAATTTCTTCTATAGTGATAGGCACTGCCGAGGTTGCTATATGCCCGGGCTTCTTCCCGTTTGTTGCCAAGGTCCTTTGCAATCTTTAAATGTTGTTCATGACAATGAACTGCGTTTTCAAAGTCTCCCATTGCAATGTAGACTGCTCCCATGTTTCCTAGCTCTCGTGCTTCAGACAGTTCATCTTTGGATTGTTTAGCCAGGAGAACGCATTGCTTGTGGCTTGCCAGTGCGTTGGGGTAATCACCAATTGCGGTGTAGACGTGACCTAAACTGCTTAAAGCAGATGATGCTGCCTATGAATATAAAAAAATTGATTCATGAATACAATATAAATGCAGCATAAATAATACATCAACAAAATAAGCATTACAACACAGTAGTAAAGCACAACTACCATTGATGCCACACAAAAGAGATATTTCAGTTTTGGATGAGCACTGCTGCACTGAAACACCATTGTTTAGATTTTCCAGCAGTAGTTTTTTTTTCTCTTTTCCTTCCCTCAGGACCATAATGAAAATGTCACTGTCTTATATTTATTAATCCATTCTACATTTATTTTATACAGTGGAAACTCAAGACAGTGTGACATCATCATTCAACTTTCCAGCAACTATGTCACATGAAAATAAAAGTGAAGTTGACCTTTAAGCAGAGTTGACTTTTAATAAGCACATAGAAACGTGAGAAAACATATCTAAGGGCAAGGCTTTTTCCCCAGTATTGCTGTTTAGATTAAATAAAGATTCCCATGATTATTTGATAAAGTCAGATGATAAATACGGTCCAGTTTAGTTGCCCCTCAAATATATAAATACAAAAACATTGTATTTATTTATAGTAGTTGTTATCTTCCTGGAGACACAACAGGATATTTCTTCAAAGTAAGGGGTGCTCCCCTTTTAGACGGTCACCACAGGAATAATTCCGATTAGTAGATTTCCCCTAACCTTCTGTTCCAGAGACAACCATAACATTTTGGATTTCACATCTATTTGTCCTGGTGATAATGGTAACCAGGACATATAAAGAGGATGAAGCTGTCCAGCAGATACAAAACCAGCAAAAAAAGCAAAGGGGAATTTAAAGTGACACTAAAAATGCATTTAAGTGCCTTACCTATTAACTATACTGGACCTTATTTGTGTATCAATCGGCTGTAGATCCTCAAATCATCTCTGAATAGGTGTTGTTCCCCATTTGTGTGTTGTAAAGTAGCCACCACTCCAAGATCGCTCCCGTGATAGACTACAATCTCATGTTTAGTTTACTAATTTGTATTGAGATTGTAGTCCATCTCAGGAGTGAGCTTGGAGTGGTGACTACTTTACAACACATACAAGGACCACGTGGCCACCCTCCAGAAGGAAGGACAGTGTCAGCACCAATTCAGAGATGATTTGAGGATCTACAGCTGAGTGATACACAAATAAGATTTTTGTTAATAGTTGAGGTACTTGAATGCATTTTTAAGATTCAACGCCTGAGTTTAGTGCCACTTAAAACACTTTCACACAATATCCAAGACTAAAAAAATGTTGGTTTTAAATACACTTTAGTATCTATCAATTTAAAGCAGTCAGGCAAATAAAACAGATTGATAGCTGTACTCCTGATAAAAATAGTATGCAATATGAAGTGCTTTGCAAACATTTAATGTTACAAAATGGAATTCCACTTTAAACTCAATGCTGGTAGTTCTTAGTAGGGATGCACTGATACCGGCTTTTCAGTATCGAGTACGAGAACGAGTACCAATATTTTTCTTTGGTACTCAGGTGACGAGGGAGCATAAAGCCGGCTTTCTGACCAATCAGGAAGCCGTGGGGTGGGTATTGACTCACCATTCAGCTTCCTGATTGGTGTTAGGGAAGGAGCGAAGTCCCCCTGTTTGCTGGATTGGAACCCAATAGCAGGGAACAATCCCAGAAGTAGAGTCCAGGCTGAGGTACAAGAAAGGATAATCTAAAATGCGTTGTCAGAGTACAGTCCGGGTCGAGGCAGGCAGCGAGTATCATAAACGATGAGGCAAGCCAGGGGTCAATAACCAGGAGATCCGAATAGCAGGGAAGTGAGGCAGGAAACAGGAAATGAGGCGTTGTAGATGCTTTGGGAATGTCAGAATAACTCAGCAACAAGTCTTGGCTCTGGCTGAAATTTAAACCCAGCAGGGTGTTGTCTGGGCAACCAGGAAGCCACAGGTCCCTGCGAACCAATGGGACGGCTGGGAGAGAAGGAGTGCTCGCAAGGCCTTCCCGGCAATGACCAGCACCCAAAGCAACTAAGAAGCCACGGCAGTGCCATATGCGCATGTCATTGGATGCGCTCATATGCACACCTGCAGCATGCCGCCGGGCACCAATTCACCCCAAGAAGGACCCTACGATCTCCGTCACACCCGCCGGACCCCAGGTAAGAGGGCACCCCTGGTCCCACGACAATTGGCCAGCTTACCGACCAATCAGGAAGCTAGGCGGCGAGTCATTACACGCTGCCCGGCTACCTGATAGGTCTGGGAAGCCGGCTCCATGGTCCCTTATCACCAAGTGACGAGAACAATCAGGAAGTCGGGCAGCATGTAATGACTTGCTGCCCGGCTTCCTGATAACGGAAGCTCGGGTATCAGGCTAGGCATTAGAGCATTTGAGCAAGTATGAGTACTCGCCCAAAAACTCAGTATCGGTGCATCCCTAGTTCTTACCTAAGAGAGCAATGTTGTACATGAGAGCCCCTCACTCTAACCCACCCTGTACCCCTAACCCTTTCTGCAGCCGTAACCATCCCTAATGTAAACCCCCTGTTTGCATGCTCGCCTCTCCTGAGTCCGGATCCTTTGTGCCATAGACCAAAACTTCAGATCCTGACATTGGTTTACTTGAACACACATTAGCTTAATGCGCAAATTCAGAGTGCTTGTCATCATCCCTGTTTTTCATTTGGTACAACTGGTTCTTAGTGGCCTTGACATCAGGAGCCAATTGGACAGTAAGGTGCTTTAGTGAATAAACTGCTTTATTTTATCAGAAATTTACTTACCTTTGATTCCAAGTATGAGAGGGCAGAGTTTTAGTTTTAAAAAGCAGAGTGCAGGGGGGCGCATGCGCGCGGTGATCCGGAGCGGACATGTTTTAGAGCAGCTCCGTGTCCCTCCGGCATAGCAGGGGAACCCGCGCCGCTCACCCCGGCCACATCGTGGCAATAACTGCAGTGTCAGACGAGGGAAGGAACGGGTGACACGGCCATGTCCTCCGCCAGAACATTTATGTTTGATGTTACGTTCCTTTTGGAAAATTGTTAAAAACCAATAAAATACTTTGAAAAGTAAAAAAAGCAGAGTGCAAAGAGCACTATTCATTGTATGATCCAAAGTAACCTGTAGGAGCCAATCAGGATTCGTTTTTTGCATGGATACATTAAACTTCCAAATGCTGATTTTTGATTGGTTGTCACGGGCCACTACACAATATTGTTCTTTGCACTTTAGAATTAAATAAAGGGCAAAGTGTTTTTGCTTTTCAGTAATGCTGAAATATGAAGCCTGCAAACCATTGCTCATTTTAACAGAAATTCCACCCATTACAGCTGCCATCCTATAATTGCAGTTTGCCTCATGTTAGGATATATAGTAATACATTGGATGACTTGCCTGTTCAGGAAGGGATTTAATCTATAAGATACTGAAAATATGCCCATAAAAAAGATGAATTCTAAAATGAGACAATTTCTCCTAAGAAAGCTTTAACGGTGAAGATAATGATCACTCCTGAGCTTGATTATTATTAATAATAAAAGTATAATAATTCTTCCAGGAATATGTTTTATTGGACCCTTAATCTGTGGCTCTGTGAAGAGCTTATCTTGCCTTTTTCATGGTTAACAATAAAAATTAAACACTAAAATTAAACTGAAGTCGTTGAAATTATGCATTTTATGTAGAAGCAATGAATATGTCCCAAGAAAATGAAAAAAAATATTTCAGATAATATTTTAAATAATTAAAATAAAGTCCCATTTGATATGTTCTGTCAGACCATTTGGTAATTTATACTTTGAAGAGTGACTAACAAAAATGTTGTTTCATGTATCAAAAGCAAGTAAACCTAAAGTCCAACTGAAATCAAGGGACATGATAAGAATGAGCCCTATGTCTATTGGACGACAAGTCATAACTAGATACCTTGCACAACTGCTATAACAGTAATGTGTGGATATGACTATGAAAATGAAGGTTGTTCTTATCATGTATAATTGATTAAATATCTAATTCTGTGAGTTCAATTAGGCTTTAAAACAAAAACTGGTTTTGAAAGGACTAATTTACACATATACAGTATGTGTAAAGTTTTAAAGGCTAATAAAATAAGATGAGCTTAGCTGCCTAAGAAAATGACTTGCATAACATTAATGCTTCTGCCGGTAAACTTTGAGAATGAATTACTCCACTGTGCCTGCAACTACAGAGTTTAGTGATGGCTTGTTTACAGTTCATTTACTGCTTATTAAGAATATATAAATACTTGAATGTCCATATCTGCAATACTCATCTTCAATCCAGAGCTACCCCAGCCCCCCCGTAATTATTTTGTGAGAATTATGCCTAACTTCAATTTGAAAGACTGAGGGCATAAGGTATGTCTTTATTCATAGTGTATTAAAGCAGAGCGCAGTGCTGACTTCATCATATCAGCGTTGAATTCTGCATTAGCAAGGGGCTACCCCAGGCCAGGGAGGAGAAGAGGTGAAGAGAAAGATTACCATCACCTGACCAGCTTGAAGACAGTAAAAAGGTACGTAGAAAAATAAAGCAAACTAAACTATCTCCTCCAGAATGAAGGGGAAGCATTGGGTGGGAGGGTGGGAGGGTGTGTGTGTGTGTGTGTGGAGGGGGGCTTATATGCTGGCTGGCTATTATTTATGAATACTTTTTTATTTAGTGAAATAAAAGTGAAAAGATTGCTTGATATAACGTATGTGCACAAAGAGAATAATAAAAAAAGGGATGTCCTCTGCATGAATATGGACTTATGTAGCTTTAGCACATCTAATTTAATATTTAAGTAGATTTGGCCATAAATGTCACTGTACTAATTGGCATTACATATTTTCCCTTTGGTAAGAAATTATTTGACCTTTGAAACAAAAAGTTGTCTTAACATTTCCAACATACTCTTCAGTACAGAAAATCTCCAAATCTTACTGTGCAGCATTGGGTCCACCTAGGTCAGATATCATGTAGGTAATCTTGCTTGTATTGCTTGCTTATTGTGCCTGCTACAGGTGGAAAGATTAACCAGCTCACCTCACATTCTTTCCTACAGGTAAGAAAAAAACTAAAACATTTTGAACCCACAAAAAGAACTATGTAGATTTTAATATGTTGTTTTACTTGCTTCCCATAAGCACAGCTTACATCGTAGCTGTGGTCTCCAGGTGCATAATAGAACAATAAAGTACCCAATATTGTTCTCTTCTATGTATTTTCCTTCTGAAGAATACACAATATGTCAACAAGACACATAGCAGACTCTGTAGCAGTAAGAAGATGCAATAAATTATAGTGCATAGCACAAAAAACGCAAGCCACCATTTTCCTGAATAAATCTGAGTGCACTCTGTTTAAGGAAAGTAAAGGATTAATAAACAAACAATCTTTCTTTTTCCAGAAGAAGCAGTAACAGATTAGCTATAAAAAACAATTTATAGCTAATTAGATACGGAAGTTGGCAAGACACACTATCTTTACCAGCTTCCGAAATTGAAAAACTACACTAGGCTTCCCTGAGGCAATTTAATTACAACATAAAAGCTGACAAATTGTAATGACTTAGAGCGCTGTAAAATCAATATTATTTTTGCTTATTTTGGGGTAAAGTGATAGGCTTCTATTTAAATTAAATTATGGCTAAGCAATTTTCGATCTATCTGAGAGTCCCACAAATACTTCTTTCTTTAAAGTGGGGAAATCTGGTCAGGTTTTTCTGATTTTCAATTTAATTTCTCAACCCTCGGACCTTTAGAGACCCAAACGTATACAGATGTACTCTCAAATGTAAAATTGTGTTATTTATCAAAATTAACCCATCCTTCATCTAGTGTACCATGGAAATGAGATTCTAAACATGAATACTAAAGAGCCAGCTATAAAAGAACTACTTCAGCCTAAATGTATTTTATCATCACAGGCAATGTGCTTTTAGAAACCTTAAATAATCACTTATTGGGGATTCAACAACTTCTAAAAATACTTTTTGCCATGGTATTTCACTAGGAATGCAATACATAATGCATTATTCATCTTGGATACTTTTTCTCACTTCTACAAGCTATGTCCTTGGAAATACCTCAATGGCCACTGAGGTCACAGTGTGGAACATTGTTATGAAGAACCTATTCTGTAGTGCAGTCATTTTTGATTACTTATATGAAAGGACATCTACTCTAACTTAAAATCCTTGAATTAGTATTAAACCCCCCTTTATTTTATTCAAGTATTCATATGTACCATGTAAATCTGCACAGTATTTTTTTTATTTTTTCAACAAAATACATCCATAATAATTTTATCTGCTAGCTAAACTAACAGGACTGAACTTCTGGTAGGGAAGCTGTCATGTAACCGATCTACCTGCATCCACAAAACAGCCCAATCCTTCTCTATTGAAGCCAAAATGTTTTTTTTTGGTCTGGTTTTTTGGAATTCCACCAAGCAGAATGCAAACATTTTGTACCACTAAAAACTTGAAAATAGATATAAATATTATGGCTTGTAATTGACATGCTGTTTATGATAAGTGTATAAAGCACCAGTAGTTCAAGCAACGTTATTAAAAAAAATAAACATAAAATTAAATTGAGAAGCTAAAAAAGCAACATCATAAGAAGCTGAGAGATATTTACTTAAGGCAAGCAAGCCATTCACTTTGCAAGATAATTTTCACTTTGCAAGGGAATAGCATAGTCAATGTGATAAAAATTCACTTTACAAAGAATACCCAGTAAGGTGCAAGGAAAATAATACACAAGATAGGATTATGGAATTCAGCAGAGCTGCACCTCATTCACTAAGCTAAGGGAAACTTCCCTTGCTAAGCAAACAGCCCATATGCCTTTAGTAAATCCACCCCTATGTGTTACTATTTATTAGTTTGGGATAATGGCACTATAACATGTCTGCATAGACAGTTTCGGTGTAGTAGTTCTGATATTTTTGTGTGAGAATTTCCGGCTGGGAATAATGGGGCACATATTTTCTTCCAATGCCTTTTTTCCATATGAAGCCACAAATCTGCAGTTGTTCAGGTGTCTAACACAACCCTGTTCTGCCGCATCAATTGCCTTGTGCCTAATTGTAAATCCATCCATGTAGCTACAACTGCTTAAAAATAGCTGTGAAAGCAGATTGCACACAGTTTTCTACTACATCCATACAAGAGGTGGCAGAAGTGACAGCCTGGCTACAGAAATCCATTTTGGCTGTCACAAATGTATTTTTTTCATCATAACTTGAATATTTCCAGCTACTTCATTTATACTTTCATGGAAAGCACATTTATTTTTTGCTGATATACCTTATAAATAATAATAGTTCAACCTCGACTTTCATGTCCAGTGTTTATATAAAGTATATCTACTCTTGGGTTCTGTAACTCCTCTGTGTGCTAAATAGAGGATTTGATTCCCAAACTCACCTTGTAAACTGCTCTGAGACTGATCAAGGACAACAAAGTATCTATGGTACTGTGCAAACGTTTTAGGCAGGTGTGGAAAATGCTGTAAAGTAAGAATGCTTTCAGAAATAAAAGTGTTAATAGTTTATTTTTATCAATTAACAAAATGAAAAGTAAATGAACAGAAGAGAAATTTTGACTCATCAGTCCAGAGCACCTACTGCCATTTTTCTCCGGCCTTGCTGCCAAAAAGCCATACCTCCGACGTGGAAAAAAGACTAAGGGGTCTATTCACTATGCTGCCGTAGGCAGCCGAGTGAACGACTGACCTGAAGCGAAGTGAGCCGAACGCTGTTCGGCTATTCACTTCAGGCTGGTACGGCTGATTTAAGCCGTATATCGGCTGAAGTCAGCCGTACATCGGGTGGCTTCGGGTCGACCGAACATGCTCAGCATGTTCGGCCGGCCCGAAGTGCAGAAAGAGTACGACTCAGCCGATCCAACATCTGGATCGGCTAAGCCGAACCTCCGGCAGGCTACTCGCTGCTGTTCGGTCTATTCTTATAGATGCCGAACAGCAGTGAGTGAATAGCTGAGCGGCATTCGGCTGTTCTGCTCGGTCTCTCTGTGGGACAGAGCAGAACAGATAAATAGTTTAAAAAGTTCAAAAAAAGAAATAGAAAACAATTGTGCGGAGCTAGCAGTGACAGCTAGCTCCGCCCAACTGTTTACTATTCGCCGGTGGTTCTGCTGCCGTCAAAAAAAAGAAAAAAAAACATTTTCGCCATAGGAATGCATTGCTAGATTCCTATTGGCTATTTCAATATTTCAATTTGCAATAGCCAATAGCAAACTAGCTATCGCACCCGCCCTCTGCTGCTGTCAATCACTAGAGGGGACCTGATGGAGAACTGCAGGTCCCCTCTGCTGATTGACAGCAGCAGTGGGCGGGTGCAATAGCTAGTTTGCTATTGGCTATTGCAAATTGAAATAGCCAATAGGAATCTAGCAATGCATTCCTATTTTATTTATTTTTTTCTGAGGCCAGCCAACGGCTCGATGTCAGAATAAAAAATAAATTAAAAAAAACAGTGTTTCTCTCCTGGGCGGCCGGGAGAGGGAGACGGCTCGATGTCAGAATTTAAAAAAACAACAAAAAAAGCAGTGTTTCTCTCCTGGGCGGCCGGGAGCGGGAGACTCCCGGAGCGCCCGGGAGAGTTGGGCTGTCTGGAGATCAGTGTCCCTGGTTAGCTGGTAACCAGGGACGCTGATCTCCCTGCAAGTGGCCGGAGCCAGCAGTAAGATCACCAAGCCAAGCTGTCAGAAGCTCGGCCAGCTTCGCCTTACACCCCTGGCTCAGTCGGGCCGAAGCATATGCCTTCGGCTCGACTGAGCCGCTCGGCTGACTTCGGGAGCTGTTCGGGCTATAGCCCGTACAGCAGCCCTTCGGTTCTACTGAAGCTACAGCTAGATCCTTCGGCTGCTTCGTGAATAGACCCTTAAGTGATTTAACTATGCACGAAAACATAGGAACTTGGGTGCAGAAAATTGGTAGCAGGTGCTCTGGACCTATGAGTCAAAATTTGAAATATTTGGCTGTAGCAGGAGGCAGTTTGTTTGCTTAAGGACTGGAGAGCGGTACAATAATGAGTGTCTGCAGCAACAGTGGAGCATGGTGGAGGTTTCTTGCAAGTCTGGGGCTGCATTTCTGCCAACTGAGTTGGAGATTTGGTCAGGCTCAATGGTGTTCTCAATGCTGAGAAATACAAGCAGATACTTATCCATCATGCCATAGCATCAGGGAGGCGGCAGGACAATGATCTCAAACATACAGCCAATGTCATTAAGAACTATATTCAGCATAAAGAAGAACAAGGAGCCCTGAAAGTGATGGTTCGGCCCCCATAGATGCCTGATTTCAATGATTTGCATAGCTCTGCTCAGTATTCACTTTTATATATAAATGTGGGGAATAAACTCTTTAATTTTAGAATTTGTGATGGCAGAAAAAGATGTAGATTCCTTCAGTTCTTTCTTTCCTTCTGAAGGCTCTACTGCTTCACACTAGTTTAGTGGAGGGCCTGTTGGATTATTTTGGCCCATAGGACCATAACCTGTCAGTTTATGCTTTTTAATGTGTAAAGCTGAACTTCAGTCAGTTGGGCACTCCCTCCACCCTTATTCCCCACCCAACCCCTAACTAGTTGCTAGGTTAGCTACTGTAAACTGAGTACCCACCCAAGAGGGGCTGTTGGACCACCGCTAAGAAATATATACCATCAACAATTATTTTTCCTCTACACACGTTTTCTACGGTTTTTTCTCACTGAACACTGTACTCCGATGTTTTTATAATAATTTTTTTTGTGTGGATCGTTCATATATATCGTTATATATTGGATGGATCGTTCACATATCGCTATTTAATGCAACATCTATCACTATCGATTAACATTTGATACCATCACTAGTTAATAGGTTTTTACGCAGTGTTTAAATTCCTTTACTGTTCTAATCACTATCTTGTTTTTCACAGTATAATTGAATTATTATAATATTTTTTGTTTTATGATCCCATGTAATATTTCTTTCGAATTGTTCAGTATTGGGTTTTAGGCCAGATCGCTTAAACCCTAATTTTCACTTTATTACTTGGTTGCACCAAGTTTTATACCACTTATCTAGTCCTAGAGTCAAAGGGGTTGATTTACTAACCTTTTAAACACACCACGAACGTGTATACACCTCTGTAGTGTGTTCCCTCCCAGCATGATCTATGGGAGGAATCAAAACACCTTTGTAGTGTGTACACACCCAGCAGGTGTGTTGTGCAAAGCCCTGCAATGAATTGCAAGGTAATGTGGTGTAAATTAGCTCTATGTTATGTTGCTTGCGTTGATGAATGCAGGAATGTAAATGCATGAGCTAACCATTTTTGTCTAAACTGTGAAGCAGCATTATATATGCATCATGTGCATGATTTTTCCATATATGGCATTAGTGGAAATATGCTTTTAGAGACTTTTTGGTTGATAAATACGTTTTGCTGTGTGAAAATCACGCACACCTGGTGTGTGTGTGTGTTTAGGTTAGTAAATCACCCCCAAAGTGTCTCCGCTCTGCATGCAAGCTATTTTAGGTCTACTAATATTCAGCCTACGGTACATAACCTAATGATAACTGGTCCAAACTAAATGCCCTTTCAGACACCTCTGTGCTATCAGTATATATAGTCAAATGGATATAACAGATACTGTATAAACAAGTGATTGGAGTAAATATAGTAAAACTGTGCTGGCTTCACATATATCAAGTAAGGATACATTTCTAGCTTACAATTTTTTCTTTAATTTCATTTTATCCTGAATGAGTTAAGCAAACATGAGCTTATTGCTGACTCGTGTTAAAATAATTCCCTTTATTAAAATGTTTCTATGGCATCTGTGGTCTTGAGTAACACATACTATACAGTATAACACCAGTACCATTAAAGAGTCCAGCCGGCTGCCCCTGTGACATCATCCCATGCCCACTTCAGTGCAGTAGAGTCTGATGTCGCTCAAGTTAAAATGAAAATAAATAATTCCTAACACTCTTACATTCCATTTCAAGAATTGAGAGAAGACTGGGAAGGATTAGTGAAATTGTACTTCTGTAAGAAGGCATGAGGCCATGGATATAGAACCGGTATCACATGTATTAATGGATTTCTGTGTCTTCAAGCACAAAATAGAAAGTACATAGCATGAAATTATTTACAAAGAGTGACTGTGTAGGTCACATACATTATGTACGTTTCCTTTACATTCCTCGTGTACCCAGGCAGAGATCAGGCATTACAGTAATAACTTTCATCACAGCCATACTGTCAAAGCTGCACTAGTCATGATTAAATATTTATTTGGCATTACCTAAAACAAAAAGTATCTTTCAGAATGGCTTTGTGCATAAAGTTTTGAGTGCAGTTGAGTTCTCTGCCAGCCGAGTTTTCTTACATTTACCAGAGAAAAGAATCTCTGAAGATATCAGGAAGGGTCCTACTAAGTGCGAGGACCAACTTTTCTTAGCCAGTCATAGATGTTAACAAGTGTATATAGTAAGCTGTATAAAGTGCAAGGCTCTGAGTGCAAAGTGCACCCACTAATAGCAGCCAATCAGAGCCAATCAGAGTGCAGTGCATGGTTTCTGTCTGGTTGGTGTAGGCATTGATCTTTGGTTTGCTGCTTGAACTGTGGTATGCCCCCTCACAACACAGCTCTGTATTGAAAGTTCATTAATGTGACTATATGAAATATACAGATGCATCTTAGCTATTTTTACTATCAGTTGACTGTTAGCAATTATTTCCACAGTGCAACTAAAAGCACGCCTTGGTGTTCTTTGATTGGTTTTCTCGGCTTTCAGTTGAAGGCTGCGTGACTAGCTGCCTAAACTATCAAACATAACAATAAGGAGGATTGGGGCTCTCAAAGTCACCATATAAGCACATACGAAGAAACCACTTGCTGTACCAAAGAAATGAATCCAGAGTGGACTCTTGCCTTACACCAAATCTGCAACTTGAAGAAACAAAATAATAATGAAAATAGTGTAATTTTAAGCAACTACCATTGAGATAGGGAATGACTAATAATGCAAACAGCACAATTATTAGATTCATGTGTCATGTTAACTTATTCATAGCCACAACAGGGAATATATAGTGTTTATAGTATAGTTTTTAGATATGGATATTTTAGATATAGTTTCATAAAGGAAATAAGCTTAAAGTAATATTAACCGTCTCTTTTTTTTCCATTTATCCACAGCTAGCAAGCAGTAGATATATGCAAAAACAAAAAAAATAAAAAAGTTACCAAAAAGGTAATTACTTACCTGTGTCTCCGCCACTCGCTCCTGTCCGAAGACCTAAAGATTCTCGAGCGGCCATGAAGGATCATGGGGCGGGCGCATGCGCAGTAGAGATCTTCAGCGGGGAGAAGAGGAGAGACGCAGTGTAAGTCAATGCAGGCAACCCAGCAGCGTGCATGGGCACAAACTCCGTGGGACAGGAAGACACAGCAGTCAGCGCTGGATCAGAGACCGTCACCAGTGCTGGATGGACTCCTGAAAACTAGTGGAAAGAAGAAAATTATCAGATCAAGAGGCATCATTAAGGCCAGGTGCAGACCTCCGCGATCCGGGATCAGCATCCTGGTTTCAATGGGGTGATATCCGTGCGGCAATCGCAGAAAAAATGTACAGGTACCTTGTTTTTTGCAATACACGACACACGGCTGTTTTAGCCACAATCGTGTTTGGAAGCGCGGGCAGAATCGCGGCGGGGAATCGCGCGATCCGCCCGATGCGACTGGGGTGCCATTAGAAAATAATGGCACCCACAGCGCGATCGGTTCACACCTTAGGCAGCCATATTTGCTAAATGTATTACATGCTTTGCAGTGCTACACAATTGTCATGCTTTATACCTTCTTCTCATAATGCTGATATACTAAAGGCATGACAAGTTTTCACTACTGTTAAAGCTGAACCTCAGGCAGACACAACATAAACAAAATAACATACAGGGCTATTTACAAAAGGGTGAAGAATTTGGGGAAGACAGGAGAAGTGAACAATATAGGACAACACAGCTGAACTAGAAAGTGAGCTGAATTGGAGAATTTTTCCAAATCAGATATGTTGTCCTAGATTGTTCACTTCTCCTGCCTTCTCCAAACTCTTCACCCTTTAGTGGATAATCCTGATAGTCAATAATACGTAATTTCATTTATTTTTTAATGCAAGCAGAGTAAGTACCTGAATTTCTACTTGGTATCAGTCTCTTGCAGTCTACTGTACAGTCTGTACAGCAGAGCTCAGACTAGGGAGTGAAAAGTAGTGCAAGGAGCCAAACATGAGAGCTGCAGTGCAAGAAGAATGCTGATAGGAAGACACTGCATAGTGACAGAGAAATTAGCTCATCATTGTGAGGTTCTCCTTTCACTGTCCAGTCACTGGGTGGGGAGGGGACCTGTAAATCAAAGAGAAACTGCAGCAGAAAAATATCAGGCTCCCTCCCCTGCTAGAGAAGGCTTTTAGGCAGAGGTGTGCAATCTCAGGAGTTGGAAGGCCAGAAATACAAAAAAAAAAAGGGAATGATAACACTGAGCCACCAAGGGCTCGCTGTAGTAGCTAATCTACAAATCTCTACATTTAATATATTAACATGAATGACCATGCATGTAAACATGTAACAGTTATTATTAACACTATAATAAACACTTAAATGATGTGCACGCAATACATTTATATTGAAAAAATATACAGCAATTTGCCTTTAAAATATACTGTGTTACCTATTGTAACACTGCATTTTCTTTTTTTTCTGCTTAGATTCCTGTTACATTCCAGCCTCTATTTCTAAAATGCATTTATATTAAATCTTGAGTAACTTGGAAGATAGTTTACATCATGTATGTTAGCAACCCATCCGCATGCTACTCCCAAATCGCTCTTCAAATTGATATCCTACAGTCATCAAGGGCAATACATCATCTGTGTATGGATTATCCATACATATAAGGCTCTCCATAAGATAGTGATTATTAGAGCACAAAATCTGGAAAACATGCAGGAAAATTTCCAAATGAGTCTGTCAGCAACTGCTAAGAGCATATATTTCAGCTCCAGTTGGTTTGTATTTTAGTGGAAAAATTATGCCATAATAATCAGTGCAACCCATGAATAATTCATGCAAACCATTTGGTTAACCTCTGTGTCAACAGAGACAGCAATTAAATCTGGAATGTGTGAAGCTGAGATATGTATGTGTGTTGCTTTAAATAGCTTTTACCTACTGTAAATTAATTGTAATTATTACAATGCAACATTTAAATGCCTTTTTCAATTAATTGTTTAAAGAATTATGCTTGTCACTATTTCAGTAAGTAAAGTCTTGATAACTAGCTGATGAAATAAATGGCATTTCAAAGAGCAACTCTGGATAAATATATAAAACAAAATATTTAAACCTCGTTTATGCATTCCCCATGGAGGTCAAGACTTTGGGTGGAAGCTCAGGATAGATAACTAGCAGTCCAAAGAGCAAGCAGGTAGTGGGCTAGTGACATGGGATCTGCAGCCTCTCTCCTTAAAGAACAACTCCGGATGAACATTTTATGAACCCTTACATTGGGGCTACCCCTGCACTGCAAGGCTTAAGTGCTTGTTTTTGCCTAGGGTCAAAAATAACAAAGTTATACTCACTCGATCCTCTGAGCTGTCCAGCTGTCCACGTGCATTGGGTATTGTAGTTTTTGCGGCTTCACGGGCGAACATAATTTTAAGGCTTGACGTGTTTGGTATCTCTTTACCTGACGTGACCCCATATTTTATATTTTATCACAAAATTGGGTTGTGCATTAAATTTAATTTTAGTGTATTTTATCCTAAAAATACTGGTTTGATAAACATTTGCACAAATACTGTGCAACATATAACATTTCAACTAGCATTTTTTTATTCTACCGAGCCTCTGCTTTCAGAACATATACAGTGTATACCTTTTTGGGGGTTTGAAGCTGTTTTCTAGCCAAAAGTTCATATTTCATGATGTGTGTGCAAATAGTAAGAAATTGCTCCGAACAGCAAGTAGTTAAAGCCATCTTTCACTCAAAACTATCATTTGAAACGATCTTTCGTTCTACTTTCTATTAGTTAATTAGGTCAAATCTACGATTGATTTTGACCGTAGTGAGAAAATACTTGAAGGAGCACGATGGAAATGTTTTCTCGAATGAATGAAATTCTATCAACGAATGTGATTTTTGTTCAGGAAACTCCATTCATTCCAAAATCGAATGTTAAAATCAAATGAAATTTCGATTAACATTCATCAAGTGTCTGATGGCATTATTGGGTGGTAAAGATATTTCTTATGAATGTTTGTTCACAAATCTACTAGTGTATGGCCAGGTTTAGCCTAGTGAATAAGGTGTAGCTGTGTTCACTCCAATTATCCAATTATGGGCAATGAAAAAATCCCATGTTTTAATTTCTCTTGCACATGATTGGATGCATAAAGTGAACCCAGTTTTGTCTTGCTTTTTAAATAAAGTGAACATCTACTTAGCAAAGTGAACAGATTCTACTTCCTTTCTAAGCCAACCCCAATGAGTACATATTACAGCACTAAAAGAGTAACTCCTTTAAGCAGTTGTATACCAGTAATCAATGGACAGTGCTATATACGGTTATCCATTAGGCATCCCCATTAAAGATAATTAGAACTTTCATTGAACTCTGTATTACAAGACTGGCTAACAAATTCAGCTTCAGTAAAAACTCTAACTCTATAACAAACAAACTATACAGTAATATAACTTAACTGCGTATCTAATAAATTATATTTTGTTAGGCTAACAATGCGCAGAACACAGCACATGTGGCAGCTATGCAATGCTTCCTTTTCTCTATATCCTTAGTGAACATGGAACCATGTAAAATCTCATATGGCTTGGGCAATAAATAAAGACTAGCAATGACATTTCCAGTTTCACTTATTATACTGATGGCAGATTTTTACGTGTGCCACTGGCAGGTAGTAATTCCAAACCTGAAGGTGACCTTGTTCTTCACAAAGACTTTCAAAAGAAGAACTAAGGATTAAACTATGTAGTGTGCCATCTCTAAGCTGTAACTTTTCCCTCCACATCCAAACAGATCCACTAGATTTTGCTGCATAACGAAAAACAGTTTGTACGGTTCTGTTAGTATTTTATATTTATAAGAAAGGAATAAAGTGCAAGAATATGTCTACACAGTTGTTCAGGAGTTTTTCTTGTACGCAGCTACTGAACAGCCTGACAATGAGAGAGACATATAAGAATATAAGAACTTTGAATGTTACTATTGTATTTTTAGATGACTAAAGGCAATTTCTACTCCAACTGCTGTGGTTCTTTGGTGCACATCAGGTAGTACTAACTTTCTGCTTCTCACTGTAAAAACACTAGTTTGCTTACAAAAATGAATATAAATTTATATAAACCATACCATGACTTTTCTTATAGTGACTGCTAAGTAGGAAGGTCTCCCTCCACTATCATACCTAAGCAGCCCTGATATCCTTTCAGGCATGCAAAAGAGAAAATATAAAACCACCCAAGCAATATTTATGGGCATTCGTTATATGTGCCAATTATTTGGACAACACATTTGGCTCATTAAAGGCCCCATTCACATCAGATCTGTTGGCATCCAGTTTTCAATGGATGTCAGCAGAAAGGAACCCAAATATGTATGGGTATGAATGGGACCAGTTCACACCGCGGCATTGCATTGCATTGCAGCGCTCTAAAAAAAAAAAAGTAGTGCATGCATGAAAAACTCATGCAAATGCAAACACAAGTAGAAAAAAAAAATACAGAGAAGTTTGTCCACTTAGGACATGTTATTTTTTTTTTAAAGATTGGCAAAAAAACCCCGCCAACGGATGGCAACAGAGTATGCAATTGCAAGTAAACAGACCTCCATTGACCTCCATTTTTAGGTCCAATTTCGGTGTGAATGGACCCTCGGTTCTAATTTCTTTCAGGTGAAAAATGAACTAGGTTGTAATCTGAATATATGGTTTTTCTAGGAGTCTATCCAAATTTTCCTATAAAGTCAGAACTGGCGTTGGAAAATCATTGAAACATTTGGAGACTTCAATGTTGGGGTCAATGGCAGGATTGGCCTGTTAAAAGCACTTAAAAACTAGATAATTCCACTACAATGGTTTACTAAAGATGTTTAATAAGTTTAACGTTTGTATACAATTTCTTTCTTTTTATTAGTTATAATATAATATTATTTCTACAACTTAGTGCTGATTTGTGAAAACTGAAACAACTAATTGGGTTTCATTTTTACAGTGAATAAAAGCAGAAACCTTACTGGCAACTAATGAAATGGTTCCCCATTTGTTCCTTTTTTCATAAATGTGCCCAAATGACTAACTCCAGCCAAACCTTTTTTTCTGGATAGAGTGGGAATCCTTAAGGATTTTCAGCTCTGCCTGTGACCCCACTGAGTAGATTTTCCCTCACTTCCTGTCCCTGTGAAACTCGTGCAAGAAAAGGCCAGAAACTAATAAAAGTTAGAAGTTGTAACCCTTCCCTACTTTGCTGAAATTCAGTTTTTGGTTTTGTCCTTGACCACATTAGAGAGATTCCCCATCACTTTCTGTCCTGACAGGAAATAATGGGAAACTCCCCAGATGCCCAGATGGAACACAGATGACAATAAAAACCTGATAGCGGTTTTAACCCTTCCCTGCTCTATCGACAATTAAATAAAAATGTTTTGGTCTGTAGTTTGTCTTATATTTGCCCAGCCTTGACCACAACTCTTAATGTTGAATCTCAAGTTGGATATAGAATGATAAGGTCAGCTGTGCTGGCTAACTTCCAGTATATCCATCCTTCAGTACTATCTTTAGGTTTTGATTTAAAAAGACCAGCTACAATAACATCGATATTAAAAGAAAGATGACATTAGTTATAGGTATGAATGAACTATGCCTAGAATGATCACACAGCTAATAAAGAGGATTGATGCAATAAGATTTTAAATGCCTAGGAGACTTGCATAGTTTGTAGAAAATTAAATTACATGTAATATATTATGAAAAAAGAAAATCCTACTTAAGTCTAGGATTATGTAAAATGCAAGATGGGGCATGCCATCCTAAGCCAATGCAAGCATAAGTTGGAAAAGCAAAAAAATCCAAACTAGCAATAAAAACGTAAGCTGAATGAGAAGAATTGTGTAGATATTGTACAATATACAGTAAATTCTGTACGTGCAGGTTTTTTTGACAGCATGGTAAACATGTTTTACATTACAAGAACAGGATGGGCTGTTCATGAATATGCAAGAATCTTTTTATTGCTGTAAAAAAAAATAACCCCTTCAAATAAAATACCTCAAAATATTAATATGAGGTTTTCTGCCTTCAAAGTGAACCTGTGCCTCAACTAAATGGAGAAAAGTAACAGATTCAGTTTAATGGCAGCTCCACCAGCAACTGATACAGTACTAACCTTTCTTTTGATCCCTGCCTCCCCGCTGAGCCGCCCATAGTTGAATGGTAAATCACCAACACCTCTTGAGATAAGGTGAGTGAGTCACATGCTCCCCCATATCCAGAAGTACTATGCCATTTTGCTCCCAGCAGCTGAACAGAGCAGGGGGGAGCAAAGGGAAGGTAAGTATGAGCTTCTGCTGGGGCCACCATAAATATGACCCTGTGCTTTGTCCCAGATAAATATCTTTATCCCTCCATGTTAGTCAGGTGGTGTACGATCAAGGGTAGCCCATGAACCCATGTCACTGTCACTTTTACAGGACAGCTTGATCTGCATATAAGTCTGGGTAAAAAAATAAAATAAAGGCACATGAAATAGAAAAGGAATTTATATATGAAATACTATTACCTGTATTAATTGCATGCACCCAAAACAAAATTTTTGTTTGCAATTATGGCTCTTTATGGTTGTTATGTTTTATGAGTCTAGTTATCTGGTAATCACCGAGTTTGAGCACGTGCATTCATATTATTAGCGTTATAATACTGCTAAATGCTGTAATCACTGAGCATCCTGTACAAGTAAATCAATGAATTATCGGAAGATACTAATTTGCAACACTACTCCTGGTATCATGCGTTCATTATTTTCCGATTTTGGAAACAAAGAGAAACACAAAGGTCTACACTTCCTACAAGAATTACATTATTTTTTACATGAAAATGCTTTGCTTGCTATGCATTCTGTAATTAAATGAATAAACTGCATCTAGTACTACTCACAGACCTCCTACGTGCTTGCCAACATTTCCTTCTGGCTCAGCTCCCATGCAAGGGAATGTAAAATATAAAGAAATGAAATTGTGCTTATTGACCAGAACAATTGTAGCAGCAGATCCATTTTCTACTAAGCCTTAATATATGTTTCTTGGTTCATTGTTTAAATCTATACAATAAGTGGCATATGATTTACAGATGAAGCCGAAAAACCTACAGAAACTATTTACTTAAAGTGGACCTTGCTTGAAATTACATTCTAACAGTATAATATTTATTATCCACTTAGCCTTTTGAAGTAGGTGAGATGTGTGAAGGTATCAAGTGTGTCATATTCTGCTGTATACTGAGACAATGCTGAAGTGATAACTGCTCAGACATGATATGACGTTTATGTGATGTCAGTAATTTCCCTTCTTTTTAGCCTCTCTGTGTTAAAATTAAATAAGGTCTTGTTGCACTCCTTACCGGATATCCCAACAGCAGGGGAGGGTGTCCATAGTGACTGCGGATGGCGCCACTATCCACATGAATTGCTTGGAAGAATGTCACCAGCACACCGAAAATCCTCGGAGGATCACCAAATGTGCATTTATTAAGAACAGTTGTCAAATTAAAACAATCGGTTTTGGGTTCGCGCAGGGTCCCTTTATCAGGCTTAACATCAATGAAGGGTCCCGAAAGCGCTTATTTTTATTTGACAACTGTACTTAATATATTAACATTTGGTGATCCTGAAAGGATTTTCGGTGTGCTGGAGACATTCTTACAAAGAATTATCTGCGTTAAAAGCCTCATAATATTATAACATGCATGTTGTAGCGGCATTCCTACACATCCATGAACAACAGCAGCAGCCGCTGTTTGTTCTCCAACCTAAAAGTTTATGTGGTCATCACATATATACACACATATAATGAGGTATTCCTTTTTTATAGGTGCTGCTAAGTTGCCACCAGATGGTAAAACCAGGACTGGGCCTGAAAGTAGCAAGTGATAGTCCAAAGTGGCCTTTTTCAACCAAGGTTCCATGCACCCTAGGGTTTGTACAGGCGACACTAGGGGTTCCGTGAATAGTGGTGGGTTTAGCTCCTCCTTACATTGTTGTAAGGGAACAATATATTGGTTATTTGTGTACGTAGACACTACACTTTTCACTGTCTGTGTTTCTTTTCTGGACTTTATTATTGATTTCATGATTATTAATTTATTTGAAACTTTCTACAACCTACTGATTACTCTAATGTATTCGGAGTTATAGAAATAATAATTTTAGCAGGGGGTCCCTGAGCCCTGAAGGGTTCCTCTGGGATAAAAAGGTTGAGAAAGGCTGGCCAAAACTATCTCAGTTGTTTAATTACTAATATTAAAAGATTTGAAGAGGAGAAAAAGTATTAAACAAACAGCAGGATCAGACAAATAACAGCTTAAGGCTGATTCCCAGCCTCATGTTTCATATTGCACTTCTTCTCCTGTACTAAAATTGCTTACTTGATTTCACTGCACACTGTAAGGCTCCATTCACCTAGGAGCGGATGTCCGTGTGTATTCGGCCACACGAATACGCGCGGAGCTGCTCTAAACATAAAAAACACTGCACTTTAATGTGCATTGTTCAGACTTTTGCGTCGGCCGCACGGTACGAAACCACGCGGTCCGCAAAATAGTCCAAGTAAAATTTTTTTGACAAATTCTGCACGTTCTCGGCTATAGTAATAGACACAAATGAGTGGAATCTATGCAGATGAAAGATCTTAGCTTTTGCGTGCCGCGAGGTATTCCGCACAGAAAACCATGCGGGGAGCGCAAGCGCTAGATGTGAATGGAGCCTAAGCTTAAGCTCAAATGAGGTCAAATGCAGGTTAGATATACCTATGAAGAAACTCGGAAGCAGCTTTTAGACAGATAGAAAATTAAAGCTGAATGCACCTGAAAGCATGCTTTCTTCTACTGCTCTTTATGGGGAGAGGAGTTCTAGCACAGAGGAGGAATCCACAGCTAAACTATTACACCATGACAGTTTACATGGCGCTGCTGCCACCACTACAAGCTATGCAAACACTAATGTGAGGTAGTGGGTTTGTGTGGTGAGGTGGCTCAGCATGCAAGTGCAGTGTTTCAAGTGACACATGCAGATGTGTTGGTAATGGTGGGTGCTGTTGACTGAGTGGTGGAGCAGGGGTGAAAGGGTGGGGTTGGCATTGGGATGGGTGTGTGTGCAGAAAATGGGAAAGGGAAGTTGTGCTGGTAGAGTGATGAAAGTGTGTGTGAGGGTAAGAGGAAAGCTCCTACAGTAGTGAGGAAGGGGTGCTGACAGAGCAGTTAAAGTGGGAGGGGGTACTCTACCAAACTCCTACCAGCACCTCCTATTAAGCTTCTAGGGACAACTTGGAATTTTAAAGTTCACACTCCTCCACCCCCTTACCATGTGTCCAGAGCAAACCCAATTTTAATGCCCCCCCCCATCTCTGTCAACAGAATAATCTGCCAACAACCTCCTCTGCTCTCACCACTCTAGCTGCTTTGTGTGGAAGTAAAGTTGTATAACCTTCAATAAAGTGTGCTACCTTGGGGTCTGGATGATTGCTCCTATTTAAGGTTGGTGTGTATGGCCAGTTTTCACTATAGGAGGTGTACACCTGCACTGGCATCTGCTGGTAGTGGCATCATTCTGTCTGAGTCCAGTTTCTGGCTGTGCAGCAGCCATGTGTATTGCCAGAGCTACAACCAAGTCTGCATGGGCCCCCCTACTATGGTACATGCATGAACACTGTGAAGAAATCAAATAGTGGCTGTTACTACGTATGCGGTATGCACGTGTGGTAGCTTACAATCTGCAAGGCCCTACTGTGCTTGCGTTGAATTTCATTGCCATATTATGATGTTATAAACATGGAAGCAAAATTCTGCACATGCGCAATAATGACCAATCTTTACTGGTACTACCGTGCAAAATCTCACTGCCATATTTCTGACATCTCAAACAGCAGTGATTAGTGCAAGCACAGCAGCAACCTCAGCTATCTTATGCTACCATGCATGAGTGACCTATCACCCCATATTGTTTCAACACAGCACCCGCACACATGCCATAGTTGGGTGGGGGGCTGCAAATGCACAACTGTAGAGCGGAGCGTGGACATGCATGCTGCACAGCTGGAAGCCAGGGAACCAGAAATATGGTGGCTGTATTCGGGAATACGCAGGGCATAAAACACACCCCTGCTGCAGTGACAGAGGCCAGCGAAAGACCAGGAATTATGGAGGCTGTATATGCTCATGCCGGGGGCACAGAGCTGAGAACGGAAAATGGCAACGTCAACTGTGTCATTTAGCTCTTCCAAATGATGCAACCACCCTCCATTTTAGGTGGAAACCATATGCCATCTTGGAAAAGTCCCAGGGGGTATAGTTATTATTTAAAATTGCCTTTTCTAATGATAGTTTTTGACTTAAACAATACAAACATCATCTGTAAAAAAATTAATCAAGGCAATTGGAGAGAAGAAAGCTGGTCGGATGACAAGCAAAACGTCTTCAAGAAAAATACAGCAAGTCCAGTTGCCATGATTTATTTTTTACAGATATACAATGGCCTGGATGAATGAGAACCTTCACAGAGATACAAACATCTGCATTTATCTCTGACCAACTGATCTAATGCTAATTTAAATTATTATTATGAACCTGAAATCTGCATTTCCACATGAAACTAAGGGTGAAACATTTTACTTCCTGTATTCTTCTTTTAATACAATTATAGGATGATGAGGTTCATGTCAGTTATTCCCCCCCGCCCCCCCTCACATTTAAGTACCAGCCCAGAAGATTTCTGTGATCAAGGTCAGACTTTCAAAGGTTTGGAAAACTTATCACTGAACCATCAACCTACTGTCATGGCCAGTACTGGTGTAATTAATGCTTGGCAAATGATAACTGAAGGGGTCATGGCACCAGTGACCAAAATCTATATTTGTGCATCACCAACTTGGCACAGCAGATAAGCCAGAGAATATATGAATATAAAGAGCCAGGTGACATTATGTTGCTACCAAGTGGCTCCTAAAGCAATTCATTTCAGCAGACCTCATTTTTTACCTTGTTTAGCCATTATCTCAGTGACACCACTTCTGGGACCGAATCGTACTACTGTCAACACTAGGGACCTCTGTGATCCTGACAAATCTACCTTTGTACTTGCAAGTTAATGAAAAAAATACATCAAAATGAGCCTCTTGTGTATCTGCTCGGCTATGGGTACCAGGCTTAATCTAGACAGTGTTATTAGGCAGCATCATTTTGTAAATGTTACATGCTAATACATCAAAAAGCCTTCATACACTATGGACAAACAAGCAAAAAAGGACATTCAAATTCCACATCAATTTACTGCTTTACTAATAGCTTTATATTTACTTTATACCAGTTTAACACATTAAGGTTAAACAAGGTTCGGAGAAGCTTAAAAGCAAATTCAGTAATAATATTTACTTATTTTTTCCAATTTTAATCTTAATTCCAATATATAATAGGTACATTTTGGAGTGCTAGTGTGCTGATACCTCACTGTGAAAAGTGTTTTGTTAAAATCTCTCTCTTTAAGGGAATGTTACTTAAATGCAGGCTCTTGCTGAGACTGGGAACCCTGACTCAATTTACATTCAGCCTCATGAATTAGTCAAGCATACACAAGAAGCTTCAGCAAACAGGAAGCCAACCAGAACCATTAGATTGCAGCATATGTTACAACAGCTGAGAGTTGCTGTTCATAATTCAGCTCCCTCGGTATCACAGAATGGGAATTATTTCCTCTCAATACTGCCCAGCAATACACATTGAAGGGGAAGATGGGCAGCCACACACAAAGGAAAATATAAATTGTCCCGGACGGCAAAGTAAAATGTAATGGACCTGAATAGGTACAAATTTCAAATAGGAAACTCATTATATAACCATTTAGTAATGGCTCTTGAAGGAATTTGGTCTGCAGAAAAAAATGGTGGCTCCCACCACTGACCTGTACTTCTGAAAGTGTTAGTTGTCTAGTTTTTATGCTTATCCAGTGGAATTGCTGATCTTGAAAAGGTATGCAGTTCTGACTTTACTGGTTGCATACATGTTCCTATTCACTCTAAACAATGGCATCCCTAGTGTTTTTGCCACATGAGACGGCAGGGATAGGGGTTGTGCTGGATGCTCTGGCTAACATTCCGCACTGCTCCCAGGATCCAGTGATGTCACTGGTTGCCAGGAGCTGGGTGGAACCCTGGCCACAGTGTCCAAGGTATGGTCCTTACTCATCTCCCCACCCAGCTCTTAGCAACCTGGGACACTCTGGACAGAAAGGGGGCGGCATTATGCAGCAGGGCAGCCACTATACAACAAACATGCCCCCCCATGTGACCCAAAGAGATGCCGTCTCTTTGGGTCACATGGACTACTATTTTGCAACTACTATTTTCCAGTCAAAAATTAAAAATAAATATGTACAGTATTTCTATATTGAATTTCCATTCCCACTCCTAATAAGCATATAGCAGTTTGTAAGCTTACTTACTGAAGATGCCCATAGGATGCACTTCCTCAATGCAGCAGCGCAATTTCACTTATCCCTGTTAATATGCACTGTGTCACAACTCCCACAGAGCCTGCCTTCTGAACTACAACTCAACATCTCAACAAGATAACATTGTCTTTTCTTGCTGAAAGCAATGGATGATGGGCTATGTAGTCTTGAGAAATCAAAGCACACTGGGAATCCAGGTAGTTGTTGACAGTGATGGGCAGAAGGAAGACAGCGCTCACTACATAAAAGGGATTTTTTCCTCTGTCTCCCCAGATCTACTGTCATACAAATGTGATTACCCCAGAATCTGTAACCGCATATGTACCACGATGTACCTAACTATTACTACTGCATGTACTCTTATTGATAGTACGGTCTGCGCACCACATTGTGTGATGTTTTGTACTGTTGGATGTACTGTGTGATAAAACAATACAAACATTTATATGGGGGAAAAAAGGGATTTTTATCAAGTAAGCTTTCATTGCATTATCAAAAACAACTCTAGTATGTATTCCTACTGCAATGCTGATGTTATAACAGGATAGCATATGATGTGACTTTTCAACTCCTCTAAATACTATTGTTTGCTGCATATTTGTATAGGACACTGTCACTATATAAACTGAAGTGTCACAATTTAATTTTAAGTGTATGTTTATTGTATGCTTTATACAGGGTTTTCATAATCTATTTTTATGTTTAGTGCTGGACTTTCCTATTTATATTTCTTTGGTACGGTAGTTATTTATGTGAGGTGCTGGCTGCTTTTCCCAACAAAGGGTGAGTGATCAAGTACCATGCTCAGGTACGGTTAGCAATCACACATACAGTATGCATACCTTACCGGAATCCAACTGAACTGTGCCTGAGCACATTTGACTCCCAAAGTACAGTTAGTTTGAATAGGGTGATCCCTCTATACTGTGCTCAGGCACAGTTCAGTGTATCGTGCCCTGGCCTGCCTTAAAGAGGTGGTCTGGGGCACAGTTCAGTTGGTTCAGTTACTTGATCACTTGTACAGATTAGATACATTTGTGCCCACTCAGGTAGTAAGGGTACAAATTAAGTAAACATACTCGGGCCTGGCACAATATGAGTGCAGAACTGTGGGGAAAGGGAGATAATTGTGCTCATGCACTGTATATGACAACCGTGCCTATTTCTCATGAGATAAATATTCACACATATACACACACACCATACACACCATCAGACACGCTATTAAAAGGAGAACTATGAGGTGAGTGCTTTTCACTCACCTCATAGTTCTAGCCGACCTGTGACAATGAGACTGTCACAGGTCGGCTCAGTAGATCGGGAGGTGAGCGAACACATACAGGGGGAGGGGCTGGATTCCCCTCTCCCCGCTCCGATCTGCCAGTGCTGACTGGCGGAACGGACGGGGGAGGGGCGGGTACAGCTGGCTCTGCCCCTAGATAGGCAGAGCCAGCTGTCACTCACACAGCTGGGCGGATCCCGTCATCTAAGTCGGGATCCGCTCCGGCTGCGGCGTCTCAGTATACCACGAGCTACTGAGCTTAGGGTAACGGGAGGACGCTAGTTTGTGTCCTCCCGTTACCCTAAGGAGAACTATGGGGAAAAACACTGACCCCATAGTTCTCCTTTAATATAAAGATGGTTTATAGTCATTGTATAATGTACAAACACATTCACACACACAACAGCAGTAGCATAAAGGAGAGTTGCAATCACACACTTGCACACACCAGCAGATATAACAGTAACATAAAGAAGGATTGTAATCAACCTATTGTGCACACACAAATTCTATTGAAGAACACTGACTATGCCAGAGCCGGAAGATTCTAGACATAAAGAAAGTGCAGAGCTT
This sequence comes from Nanorana parkeri, assembly GCF_000935625.1. Lineage (NCBI taxonomy): Eukaryota > Metazoa > Chordata > Amphibia > Anura > Dicroglossidae > Nanorana > Nanorana parkeri. The sequence goes on from NW_017306570.1 coordinate 1,011,937, forward strand.
TTTGTGTTCCAGCATGTGTTCCTCTGTGAATAATCACTTGTAGTTCTCGCACATAGTTGAAATAGGCAGCTTACCCCAACTTTCCATTTATCAAGCTGACAATTTGCCACCGTCTACAAAACTCTCTGTGTTTAAAGCTTTGTCTCCACAAATCATTTAGTGTCTTCCTACGTTAGGATTAACATTAGTTTTGGATCAATTACTCTAACATCTTAGTACTGGACCTTGAGCATTTCTGTGCATCTGAATGTATTAAACTTTTACTATATCACACATTGTTAAGCTGTTTGGAAAGTGCCCATCTAAAGTCTTTATTCCCTAATATGATAGCAGATAGATGAGCATGCTCAACAATAAATAGTTGTTCCAGACCATGTTCCAAACTATACCATGACCTGGATAAATGAAAACTGTTACAGATATATTTTTTCATATCTTTTAGCAAATTGATATGTTTAGAAACAAATTAATATCTTAGACTCGATTTCTGTGGGCCCTACAACTATTCAAATACCTGGAACTGATATTTGGTAACTTTAAACTAGTTTTTGTTAGGTTCAACAGAAATGTCAGCGTTCTATCATGTGCTATCAATGTAGTCAGGGAACCATATACAGAAATTCATGTATAGTATTTTTCATATTCTTCCTGAATTAGGAATAAACTCTAAAACATCACGGTACATAAAAGAAGTGCTATACTTTTGCAATCATGAACATTAGTACAAAAACACAGCTGGCTATGCTGAAATTTTCATATGTCCCATGTCCCAGTTGGCCACATTCCAGCATGATATCTGCATGTGCAGTCTTCTGCCTGGCCAGAATTGTCCATGGGCAGCTCCTGCCCTTTTTATGTAACTTTTTGGAAACTGATGTTAGCAACAAGAGATGGTCACAGAGCGCAAGCTTGACACACAGTAGCTACATGCAGTCTGAAAACCTTGCTCCACAGTATCCAGTGAAATGAACAATAAACAACCGTAGTCCATCCAGCACATTATAGTGGGTAAGGTAAAAACACATAAAGTGATTTTAAAGTCACAAGGATTTTAAGCTATTTCAGATGCTGATGAAATCACTTACAATGAATGGTGCTCCTTGACGTTTAAAAGTTTTAGTTTCCTGCAAAATCAGTTGGTCCCCTAAGCACTGGTCCTGACTTCCTGTTTTAGAGTGCCTCCTTTCTCAAGCATAGAGCTATGCAGTCACCCTTGTGTGTGCTAGTAAGGCCTGAGGCCAGCATATTAGGTCTCTGCTCCGGAGGGAAATCAGCCCACTTCCAGTGACTCATCTCCCCTTCGGTCATTGAACATGGAAACAAGGAGGATTTGATCACTTCCGGTTTCAAGCTGTCATTTCTCCGACTGCTGTGACTAGAGAAGAAACTGTTAATAGCTTATTAGCTTATCTGCTTAATAGATCCCTGATGTGTCCATAAAGGGGGCCTGTTACTTCCATTGTGCTATCACATAGGGGACTTGTTAGTGCCCATAGCTTTACTATGGTGTTTTTTTTTTTTTTTACAGTAAGGCTATGGTCCATAGCTAACTACATTTCATGCATTTGTACAATATTAACAGGAGGGAAGCATATTTTTACATCAGGTTACCGGAAAAATAATTCTCTTTGAGCAGAGTCTGGGCTGGTCTCCCAGAATACGCAGGCGACTAATGGGATATAACTGCTCACAAGTTTCAAGAAATTATGTTGTACCTCTCCTGTAAGATAGTTGATGCTAGTTATGTGCTATATAGTATTCTGCTATCTGCATATCTTTAAATCATGAATTTTCCCTCTCGGCTACAGCCTGCAGGGAAGATAAATTAATTAAAAGAGAGGCCAGCGGGAGAAGCCTTTGTTTCTCTCATTCGTTACTGGTTGGGTGCTAACAACACTAAGCACCTCTGCTGTAGTCACAGGCTGATATCACTTAATGGAGAAGAGCTGGATAAGTCACCATAGGATATTGTCATTGAGATGTTCAACCTCTTTCTGCCCAAGGAAGACATGTAAAAGTCTGCCTTAGCTCCTTTTGGGCCCTCTAAGATAACTTCAGCAGACAGCTGAGTATTATCAGGGACTGTGGTAATGCTATGGGCAAGTCAATTACAAGTGCAAACATCTTAGTCAAACAAATTCAGAGTTTCTATATAAATGTTCAACAGGTAAGCATTGCTTATGAAAAACATGTACAATAAGGTTTGATTGTGCTGGTATATCATTTAGTTGGAGTATTCACCTGTCGCTAAACATAAGGAACTAAAGGTGTACTAGTTAAAAGGGATATGCATTCTGTTCAAGCTCTCCACTTTTACTTGAACTACAATTAAGTCATGCCATCATAGTTTTTCTTTACATTTATCTTTAAAAAAAACATTTTGCATGTGAGCTTATACGTTTCACCACAATGTAAGGAACAACAAACTGCAGTAGAAGGCTAGAAGCAGATTTGAACTTGTGATCATTGTAGTATATAAAAAATGATTAGCAAGAAATGGATGGAATATGCACTATTTTTCTGGTCATACTGTATATATACAAATGAAGTATGTAGGTGGACTAATCTTGAATACATTTTGTTAGAAGGTTTAACAAAAAGTAGGCAGCAATGGTATTTAGAAGCCCATAGTTTCTCTCAGCCAATTAGCAATGGGAATCCAGAAGCCCCCAGTTTCACATTTAAATCAGCAAAGGATCCTAGAAGCCTCTAGTTTCCTTCAATCAGCAAAGTGGCCCAGAAACCTCTAATCTGCCTCAGTCAATCAGATAAAGGATCCAGAAGCCCCCAGTCTCTCTCTATCAATCAGCAATGGGACCCTGAAGACCTTCATATATCTCAAACAATCACCAAGGGAACCCCAAAGACCTTCATATAGCTCAAACAATCAGCAATGGACCCAGCAGCTGATGCTTTCTCCCTGTCAATCTATCAGTCGATCAATAAGTCAATGAATCAGTCAATGAATGTGCATGCATATCTACTTTGCATTTGCACAGGCATAGTCAGTAAAACAGAGCAAATGATGAGTGGCAAAGTGCACAACTGATTAAATTTCAGTTAACGGAGAATAGTGCACAAATTATCACCAACGGCTATTTGCCGTTGATGTTCCACATTTCTCTTGGTTTAACCGAATGAGCCACAGAAACATTCTTTAGGAAGCTTTATGTGTGGCAGAAAAGAAAAGGATTACAACATTTTAAAAGCATTACTGAAAGCTGAAAAACGGTCATGAGCTGAAATCATAGTGCAAATTTTGTGTCAGCTTATCAATGGAAGTTGAGTAAACGTATCTTTTACGAACCCTGCAAACTCCTATCAATGATATGATATTGTATTTGATCTTTTCTTTTTACAGTGGCAACTTATTTGCATTGATTCATAAAACCTAAAAATATAACACAATTTATTTACCTGAGATATGAAAATGTCACCAAAACATACAGCTTTCATTTTAGATCACAAGCTTATGAAGGGAGCCACTTTTCTAAATCTATCAAACCTTTTTTTTTTTTTAAGTATTTCTCCAGAGAGCTCTGTCAAAAGCTTGCAGCCAATGTTTGCACTAGTATTTTCTCTTAATCCATCAAGGTTTGTTTGGTATATAAACAGTGGGATGCTGTAAAAAGGGCTTTTAAAGCAACACGTGAAAATACAAACAGTCTTCAATGAGTGAAAATAGCTGGTAACAGAATTCACTCTGCACTGGCATTGTGTCCATAGAACTGTATAAGCCACTATTATATTTCTCACCATCTATTTAAAACAGGTTATTCAATGGTGCAGTACCATGAAAGCAGATCTCTGAGTAATTGAAAATTGTCATCCATAGCTAAGCACTGTAGTGTAAATGATATATGGTATTGATCATCATATTTACCCAATTAAGAGGAAATTTGCCATTCCTTTCAAAGAGATGGAACTGGGTCTAGTGCCTGAGTAGTTAATGTAGGGGCTTGGAGAAACAGGCAATTATTTTTCACAGCAGGATCTATCTGAAGACCTTAGTGGTGGTCAAAGTGATAACCTGAAGTGATTTGAGACAGCTGTCATGTACCTTAACATCCATTAACAGTCTACATGAGCTTTTCTTCCTCATGCATCCACAAGAGACCTTTACATTTACATGTGAAAAGACCATTGACATTTGGAAGGGATGAATGGCAGTACTATACCTGGCTCTTTTAATTGCTGTAAGCAGCATATATGTTTGCAGCAGTGGCTGAATATTGTATATTTCAGATCAATACATTGAGGCAAATATTCTTCAGGAGAGTATAGTCTATTCTACATGTCTTACTACAGGTTCAGCTTATTAGGCTGTACAGATCATTATATTACATTATTGCTTTTAGCAATGAGAGACAATGAGGGCTAAAAATAACAACCCTTGCAGTGTCCCTAAAAAAATGAACAAGCAAATTCAAAAAAGACCTAGAAGAAAAGTGCTGTATAGTAAAGTGAAATCCCCTTTAATCAGTGGTCATCCAAATGTGTTGTCTGTCTTTATAATGACTCATTATATTTTGATCAGGGTGAGCCAAGATGTAATGCAACAGTAAGGTCCTCTATAGCAGCACCACTCAATCTGGGCGTTCAGGCCCTGGGGTACCTTCTGGCTTTGTCGGGGGTGGGCTGCTGCATCCAGGACCTCCTCCAAAATTTGGAAGAAGACAAAAGTCCACCTCAGTGGTAAAGATTATAAGGTAGGACCCATGGTACAAACCTGGGATGTGAATGGTGGATAAGGCTGGAACAAGAAGTTCTGCCCAGGACAGAATCTTTCTCTACCTTTCTCTCCAAGTCTTCTGATTCTTACCTGATGTTTGATGTATGCCACTGCCATGGCATTGTCCAGATCCTGATGAGGAGACCCTCCAGTCAAGATGTTCAGCATTGTAGTGACAACCAAATTGCTCCAGAGTATTGATTGGGAGTTCAGATTTCTTTCAGCGTCCAAGTCCCCTGCCACATCATGGTGTCTTAGACTCCTCCCCAACCTGTCAGGCTAGGATGAATTTGCTGATGTGCTGGAGGAAAGGTGTGCATCCTTGATGTTTACAGAGGCCAGAAAGTCTCTCTGATTAAGGTAGGCTATGATACACCTGGTGGACTCCATACAGAATTTTCTGGACTGAATGAAGCCATTCATGGCCTAGAGATCCAAGATAGGGTATATCCATCCTTTTAAGTTTGGAACTGTGAAAAGGTTGAAAGAAATCTCTGAAACGTTTCCAAAACAGGAACTGAGATGAAAAAACCCTGCTCCAAAAAAGAGGCAAGGGCTGCATAGAGGTCTGCTAATCTAAACAGTGACACCATCTGCCAATATCCCATTCCACTTCCATTTTCATCATGCTTAGGTTTTGTAGGAAAGCATTAATAAGAGTAGATCACAAATGCAGAGGGGTGGGACCTGTGTCCCTTAATGAACTCCAAGAAACAAATTTACAATACAAAAATTAAATGTTCTTTCTTATTCATTAAGAGAACCTGGAGGCCAGAATGTCCATGTCTGGCATTCCTACTTGCCACAAAGGTCCTGAAAAACATCCGGAGGTATTACTATTCTCCCATATCTGCTAAGGTAGTCTGGCTGCCAATTGTCTAATCCTATAATGTGAACAGTGGGAAAAAAAATGGAAAATTAAGTTCTCCCCAAGCCTAAATCCTTTCAACATCTTTTGCTGCACCAGTGGCATGTGTTTCTGCTTGTCTGGAAATGGAACTGGTTTGTCCGACGATGACAGAATGTTGTGTTGTAAGGATCTGTAGTGCAACTGCTTCAAAGAAGGCTTCTGTCCAGCCTAGAACTTTCCTGGACTGTAAAGTCCCAAGTCTTGGAGCACAGTATCAGAACTTTTTCTTCAGGAAGAAAAACTCTGGCCTGAACTATGTCTAGAATACTCCAAGCATATACTCCAAGCAATGAGTCAGTTCCAGTGCCATTCTGTGAAGGTTCAGGATCCAACCAAACCCTTTACAGTATGGACGGTCTACATAACTTTTTTTTTCAGAACTTGTGCCAACTATTCCCACAATAGGATATAGTCCATGTATCCCAAAAAGGAATGCTCTGAAAACTTATCAAGGCTAGAACTGGTGCTAATATCTTGGTGAACACTCTGGGTCCCGGAGACAAAGGGAAGAGCTACAAACCAGTAGTGTTGTTTGCCCACAGGAAAACTGAGGTATCCTTGATGCACAGAAAGGATGAAAAAATGCAAGTAAGCATCTTTTATGTCCACAGGTGCTAGAAAGTCTCCCTGATGGAGGTAAGCTATGACAGACCTTATGGTTTTCATACAGAAAACTTGTGGATTCAAATGAAGATGTTTAAAGCCTCTAAATCCAATATGGGGCAAATGCCACCCTTTAGGCTTTGGAACAGTAAAAAAGTTGAAGTGAAACCTTTTTGCAGCTGGATCAATGGCAATTCCTCCTTGGCTAAAAAGATCCGCCAAAGGAGAATGGAGGTCTACTATTCTCTGCAGAGACACAGGTAGGTTGGACAGCATGAAACAGGGTGGAGGTAGATATTGAAGCTTGTAATGGCTGGTTACCATGTTTCTTTTACCCAGGCATCCATGATTCTTTCTAACCAGGTGTTTGCAAAGGCCAACAGATGTTCCTTTCATGCTGAAGAGGAACTGTCTGCAGGCTTGGGCCCCTGGTTTAGGTTTGGCATTGGAGTTTGAATCTGGGATAAATAAAAGGAACTCTTTTTGGCCTCAGAGGTAGGAGATTCCCCAAAGAGACATTCACCATCAAAAGGCATGTGTAGCAAGTGTTTGTTACATTAATGTTCTGCACACCAATAAGAGCTATCTGCATATTTACAGACAGAAGACCCATTTTGGAAATAAGACAGAAAATATCTATTTACCTGTCTGTGCAAAAGTGTGGGGCTGAAGGCATACGCACTCTAAGGGCAGGGGTGGCCAAACTCTGGCCCTCCAGCTGTGGTGGAACTACAAATCCCATGAGGCATTGCAAGATTCTCACAGCCACAGACATGACTCCCAGAGAGAGATGCATCATGGCATTTGTAGTTTCACCACAGCTGGAGGGCCGGAGTTTGGCCACCCCAGCTCTAAGGCAAAATAGTCAGAATTAAGAGTAGCTGTATCCTTTGACATAGTCTTAATCCATTCCACAAGGGTTGGACAAAAAATGATGGCTATAGCAGGTTGTGTAGCAAGACCTGCTTTACAGGACAAGGTGGGGGACACACCCTAATGGAGCTAGGGCAAGGAGTGTGTGGACTCAAGCAAGGGACTATGATCCAGACTGTCGGTGTTAGTTACCTGAGGAGAGACACTGCAGGTCACCCTTAGAATTGTTAGTGGGTTGTGAGCTTAAGAGACCTGATACAGCGGGACAAGTCCCTTTGCACTTGGGATCTGACATGTTGTGCTGCTAAACTGAGGCAACTTAATATGGGACATCAAATTAGAAACCTTGGGTGCTCACAAACCAACTGGAGAGGTTAAAAGGCCAGAGGTGACTAGGTCACTGTAGGTGGCAAAAAATGACTGCCAGAGGCAAAAAGCCTGAGTCCCTTGCAGTAGGAGCAATAATGGGAAATAACTTCCTCTGTGTGGTGTACACACATACAACAGTGCAGCTAGTGATGCAACACTTAATTTGCCAGTGTGTTAACCCTTTGCACAGTACACAAGAGTCTGGAAAGTACCACAAGCAGAGACCAGTAACCAAAGGTGGCATTCCAGGTTATCCTCACCCCATCCATGGTCACACTCACCAAGTGAGTCTTCAGAGACTGGGTCACACCTTAAACTGTATCATGGCTTTGGACTTGGAGAGTGCTCTGTGGCTAACAAAGTACACAAAGATCTTGAAAGAGCCACAAGTGGAGCTCAGTGCCCAATGGTAGAGCAGGGGTACAGCCTCCAAGGCTTGCTGAGGCGGCAATGATCTGGATAGCTGCATAAAGAGCTGAGGTCAGCAGCATGTACACAAAGTCCTGACTGCAGCAAAAAAATCTTTAGAAAAAAAACTAAGTTAAACTTCTCTCTGTAGCAAAATTACCTCAATCCTAAGATTCTAGCAAATAGCTAAAGTATGCTTGGAGTAGAAGGTGCTATACCTGGATGGCCAACTGTTTTTTTGTTTTCCAGTGTCCAATTCCTCCTGGAGGCAGTGGTATAATCCATTTGTCTCAGAATAACTGACTCCTGTGTCTCTTGATGAACATGAAAGAATGAAACTGATATCTTGGAAACAATTTCTATGGGCCCTGCACAATGATACCTCAATTTAGCTTATATGGTGCCCCCATTTAGCTTGCTTGTATACAAGTCCTAACACATCTTATATAATAGTTCTTTAAAATCTGTGTTAGAAGGGGCATGTTATACCTGAAGTTTGCTCATGGCTGTAGAAATGCAATAATATTGGGCTAGATCCTATAAAATTTCAAACACTATTGGAGAACCACCAGGGAATCCAATTTAGTGTGGAAAGGGTGCTGTGTATATCTAATAACTGGAGTAATGAAGGGTAATTAGGAAAGCACTTTGCTCTTTCAAACTCCTGCAAACCTTAAAGAAGCACAGGCATGTTATGTGTTATGTTTTATTGTTGTGGACAAGTTGTCTCAATTATGTACTGTTGCAAATACTGAATATATTTTTCTGATACTGAAAGCTCAATAATGCTGGTTGCAGCCACTTTGAAACCTGAATTGTGGTGTGCATGCTAGCTACCACCCCTACCCCTTCCCTGACCTGTCTATCTCAACAGACAATTAATGGAATGCTGCTACAATTAAAGGATACACTGATCAGTGGTTAAAGCACTAGCCATTAGTGGCAGAAGCATCTTCAAAAGATTCTTCTTTGTAGGAATGAAGGTGATACTTAGTGGTGTTTTTTTGATATGTAGACTAACTAGCTAACTAACAGATCACCTTTCAGTGCAGATATTATTATGCAGCCCATATTGACGGTAAAATAGGTGGCACCGGAGTCATCATTGTTGTACCTGTTTGTACTGAAGGTCCAGTTAATAAAAAGGTAAATGATGAACACGCTACGGTCAGTGTCCTCTTCTTTGCAGGGAACCAGTGATTGCTTACATAATGGTAAATATACAAAGGCACATTTTTCCCTTTCATTTTTTATAAACTACAATATTAAAATGCCCTCCAAACTGCCTGAACATCCTATACTGCAGCATTAATCACTTTCTCGGTCGACAAAACTGAACATTTAGTAGACAGTTTTCATGCTGAAAGGTCTATGTTCGATGCAACAGACATTTGTTGCTGTAAAATCCTAATTTACAGTTGTCAGTATTTATCCTATCACTGCAAGCCACACACAAATCTAGCTTTATCCATTTCTTTATTCTATAGTGTTATATTGCTTATTATGTTTATGTTTATTGTGATTACAATTTACTACATTTAAAAGAAAAAAAAACAGCAAAGCTCAAGCAAGAGCTCATAACAATTTCCCCATCTCTGCCCTACCCATAAAAATCTGTGAAAATATATATAATCAGTAAAAGAAACAAGATGTATTTCTATTTATGGCTAGTAATTAATCTATTTTTCACTTAACATTTTTAAATTTTCCTATTTGGGTTTAATGTAATATATGCAAAACAGATGGACCATATTGGAGCACTTCCCTACAATTGCAAGCCAAGTGCATTCAGTGTAAGTGTAATGATTAAAAGCACCAATGAACACGTTTTACATCATCTCTCTAGCAGCGCTTTATCTCTCCCTCACAGCTGACATTCCCCTCCTTCTTTGGCATCTGTCACAGTATCATGCTGTGCTTTGCTTCACAGATCTAGCTATTCCTCATGTTTAATGCTTTGCTGCTGCCTATTAGGGTAACGGAGATGCTTTCAACAGCAAAAGCTACTGGCACTTATTACAGGTTGAAGCGATGGAAAGATAACTCATTTAGACGGCATGAACTAAAGAGTCATGAGTGCAGCATTTATAGTGACTGTTGAGTCAACCACCGTTTTAAGTACCAACTGAGAACCTCACAGTTTCCATTTTCAGGACTCCAGGAGGTCTGCCATGCCAGACACAACACAATGCACCTCCCCCAGTAAGTATGGTAGACTGGATCCATCATTTAGGGATCTTCTACGGATGATGTTCACTAGAAATGATCAATTTTATCTGGAAAAACATATAGAACATCATCCCCTTTTCCACTCAAATACATATTTAGAATGGGTAGTCAGAGCAAAATGTTTTGCTTTAAAAAATGGAGCAAATTACATATTGTTTTGTGAATTAGCATTATCAGCACCATCAACATCTTGAAGCATATATTGAGGTTAATGATGATGATGATGATGAAGAATGTAAAAAAGAAATATAGAACATTTTTTAATGAATTCATTTTCTATGGTGCATCAGCACCATCCCAATCTGATAATGGAGAGAATTATAGACCTCCAACCCTATCAAGATAAATGTCAAGCACCATCAGCACCTCCGCCTGGGCAGAGTCTTTGGATGATAAAAAAAAACAACGAAATATATATTTATTATATGGTTTACTTTGTGTGACAGCACCATCATAAACTAAATATTATTTTCCTAATCATCAACATACCTCACATTCACAGCAAGGCAACAAGCAGTTTCAGAAGGTGGTCGGTAATTGCAAAAAACATATTTCTCTTATGACAGGTTTTACTTTAGGGACTGTGAAAACAAGTTGTAAGCCAGCCATACAAAATAAATTTAGATTGAGCGTTCCAGTCCCTCACTGATTTGGCTTTTCACAATGCAGTATGTCTGCTGAGCCAACAGCAAGAAAAACTGCTTCTTGTTTAACATTTAGTCTACATGGTAAATTGTACATTATTTTTAAACCATATTTAAAATTGAAATAACTTGGGAAAGACCTTTGTAGCCTCAATGAGGGGTGTGCATACATACAGACATTAAGTTAAAAAATAAGCACAGTCACAAAAACACAGTAGAAGCACACACATTAGTTCCTGCCCACCATTTCCAAAATGGTACTTGCAAGCATTTGGCAGCATATACATTTTTGTTAAACCGTCTACTGCACAGACTAAAAACAGAAATGGGATGTAAGCATATGAATATGTAATAACCACAGTTTTCTCTGCCCTCGAAAACACCATGTACTGAGCGGAAAAAAGAAAGCTTGCAAGATTTTACGTTGATTATAATATACTGGAAAGCCAAAGTGCCATCCACCATAACAAGCCTTTTTGTATACTGTAATTAACCAATACATTGAACCACACAAGCTGAAAGCCTGTAATATATATGCTGAGCACATCTACATTTCAGGCATGAAATGAATTAATAACTAATAAATAACAGCGTGTTTTATATGAAAAACTACTGAAGTGAAGCCCACACACAGTGTATTTATCTGTATCATTTCTGCAAAGAGAAAAGTATATGGGATATTAAAAGCTTTTTGATGTGTAAAATGAGAAGGACACTACACTCCTAATTGTAGGGCCCTATATACACTCCATGGAACACTACGAATGTTGGGAAAGCAGTATTGGGCCAACTGGGACATAGTTAAAGTGGCACTTCAGCCACACAAAGCGCTCAAATTTTACCAGCCTTGTGATGCTCACTATACATAAACATTTGGCTATCTCTGACTCTTCACTTATGCATATTTTAGGCAGTCAAAACATACTCTCAAACTGCCTCATTAGCCAAACCACTGAAGTCTTAAGATATATAAAATATCAGTGGGTGATTTGTTCTATCATTGTTCACCTCTAACAGAAATATTATACACTTTATTCATATTAGAACCGTGTTTCACATTTTTTAACAATTAATCATATGAAACTAGATTTCCTGTCTGCAGCCAGTTTGATGACCCTATGTTAGGGAAGGAGCAAAGTCCCCCTGTTTGCTGGATTGGAACCCAATAGCAGGGAACAATCCCAGAAGGAGAGTCCAGGCTGAGGTACAAGAAAGGATAATCCAAAATGCGTTGTCAGAGTACAGTCCGGGTCGAGGCAGGCAGCGAGTATCATAAACGGTGAGGCAAGCCAGGGGTCGATAACCAGGAGATCCGAAAAGCAGGGAAGGGAGGCAGGAAACAGGAAATTAGGCGTTGTAGCTGCTTAGGGAATGGCAGAATAACTCAGCAACAAGTCTTGGCTCTGGCTGGAATTTAAACCCAGCAGGGGCCAGCGATGCCCCTGTTGTCTGGGCAACAGGAAGCCACAGGTCCCTGTGAACCAATGGGACGGCTGGGAGAGAAGGAGTGCTTGCAAGGCCCTCCCCGGCAATTACCAGCACCCGAAGCAACTAAGAAGCCACGGCATTGCCACATGCACACGTCACGCTTGCATGTCATGCATGCGCTCATGTGCACACATGCAGCACGCCGCCGGGCACTAATTCACCCCAAGAAGGACCCTACGATCTCCGTCGCACCCGCCGGACCCCAGGTAAGAGGGCACCCCTGGTCCCACGACACCCTACTAGTCGTTGATGGCAGATAAGTAGAGATCATGTGACCTATGTCACAGGCTACATTACCTGGTTTCAACATGGTCTCATAGTATAGGAGATTGACAGTTAATAGTGAAGGTGTAAATGCGAAACTCCAAGCAGATAAGTAAAGACAGTGAAGATCCATAACACTAGATCATGGAAGAGACTGCCCAGGGGTGTCAAATAAGAATGCCTTGGCAGTGCTGCATTATTAAACTATAAATGATATTATAACTCTGGAATTCTTGTATAAGCATATTAAGTTACAATATCTAATATGCAGCAGAAGATTGAAGGTTTTACATAATTTGATTATGGCATTTATTGTGGTATCACTTTATTTTAATATTTCAATTATTTCTCTGTCACATCAAATCAAATACATACTAATTGCATTGTGAAACATATATATTTGTGTTGTCACAGCAATTTCCTTGGCATATGGCCACCTGGGGTTGCGAACCTTTGAGATGGTGGCATATCAATTGCGAGCTGGTTCTCTCACTCCTTTCAGTGTCACTCAGTCCCATTTTTAATATACATTTTTGCTCTGTGGTTCTATAAGTAGAGATTTTAAAATGTCCTTTTCTATTTACACATATTATATCCTCATGTCCCTGGAAGCTTGCAGAGATGAAAGCTCATCAAATATTATTTTAGGTAAAAAGGAAACAAGGAGGCAAATTATCATGATATTAAAATCATTTACGACTTTTCTTTTTCCCCCTCGGCGAAAAAAATTGTTTGGATACAGTGCCCTTTTTTTTTTTTTTAATCTATGTTTATTGTGCAAAAAAAAACAACATATGGTGATACAGATACGGTAAGCATAAAGCTGCGCGCAGGCAGCCCTCTGAACTTTCTTCAAGTAAAAGTGTACATATCATGAAATTTGCAGAGATCAATTAGAGTGCGTAGGCGTCGGTTTTCCATCCCCGCTGGGAAGTCTGGGTCCCCTATCACCAGGGTGAGCGGGGAGGGGAACGGGGAGATAGAGGAGGTGCGGAACAACGTCCGCACAATCCTTAGAGTGGCACCTATCATGGGATGTTGGGAGCAAGAGCATTGGGCTCGAGAGCCTACAGTGCCCTTTTTAAAAGAAATTGAAATGACACTGTATCCAATGACTCAATTCCAGTGGCTTTATTTAAATATTAAACTTTATACAAAATAACTTTTTAAAGATAATTATTTCTTATAAACATTTGGCCCTCACAGTATTATAAAATATTTTATATATTTTAGAATTCTCTTAGATTTTCACTTATGCAGGCTCGGTTTTCAGCAAAAGGTTCGTTACATAAAGATGAACTGAAACTAAAAGCACACCACATCCACAATGCACTAAAATGCATAAAGTATGAATATACAGTGTTTGCTAAAATACAAAGCTTGGCCTTTTGTCCTTTAAAAATCTCATGACTGAAGGATTTGTCAATTATGTCCCCTCTGTTATGTCCCCAATGAACACATGGACTATTCGACATGAATTTAAATGGCCACAGCAGCCCTTTATTTGCCATATATACCAAAAATAAATAACCTGAATGACTGTTGATTCAGAGAAGGGTTCTGTGGGTGCCCATCAGCCAAAACTAAGGCCTTTACTAAACCCAACCCATGTCCCCAGTCACATCACCACCAACTTAAGGATAGTTCCAGAGTTAATAATTCCCAACGTCCCAAGGGGCCTAGCCCCTGTCAAATGCTGACACCAACAGGGGAAGCACCATGTTACCAGATGGCTCCCCCATTTTTGTGCCCATCTCATATTTTACAGACCCCCCCAATGCCCACCAAGCTGCCGCGACAAACATCTATTCTAACTGCCATCAACAGCGGAACAACCTGCTTTCTCTGTCGACTTTCCAAAAAGGACTCCCAGCAGCCCTTGCAGATCCTTTCCATGCGGCTCCTCCCTGCCACTGACCCTCAAATCCCAGTGAGGAAAGATCTATTTTCTCACTAATTTCTCACTCTTTTAACCCCTTTCCCACTAACTACTCATTCTCAATGTAACTTTTGTCACATAAAGTGACATCAAAGAAAGCTGTCTTGCACATGAACTTTAATATCCTTACTACATTTCTATTTGACCTGAGTAAGTAGGTCCAAGTGGTCAGTTTAGAGACATGATCCAGGGCAGAGCAAATGAGTTGTCGGTGTCTGAGGGACATTTGCCTTCTCTCCACTGAGACCCTCTTCTCATCTTACTTTCACTGTCTGCTTTGTAAATGTCCCCTTACCACCCTGAAGTATGGTGATGTGAGGCACACTGGGTTTTGATGTTGGCCGAAGCAATTTGGGTTAGTGTTTTTATGTTGTTCTGATGCATAAAAAAACTGGCTTGTCAACAACACTATACTGAGATTTTTCATAATTTTTATCCACATATGGTTCACATATGGGCAGCCCGAGACAATGCGTACATGGGCGCCCACGCACAGTTGCATGCCGCGGTTGTCGCGCAGCCCCCATTGATTTAATTGGAGTTATATCCATGTAGCAACCGCGGCAAAAAGGCTCATGCACCTGTTTGCGCGACAAGCGACCTGCTTTTTTTGCAGCCGCGTTTGTGCGCGATTGCACCCGCGAAATAGTGACAGA
The DNA here is from genome assembly GCF_000935625.1 of Nanorana parkeri. NCBI lineage: Eukaryota > Metazoa > Chordata > Amphibia > Anura > Dicroglossidae > Nanorana > Nanorana parkeri. The sequence goes on from NW_017306570.1 coordinate 1,027,052, forward strand.
AAACTGTGCAGATTGCTGCCCGCTTTTGGGGTGCCATTAGTAATGAATGGCACCGCATGCACGGTTTGTGTTTGTGCGCGTTTCCACCATGCGATCTCAGATAGCTTAGATGTGAACTGGGTCTTATACAGAAATGAATAATAATCTTAGACAGTAACTGTTAGATTTGATGTGCTTTGTATCTGCCAAGTTTTAACCCTGGTGGTGGGTCTGGCACATTGAAAGCCATGGCTCATTTCCGAAGGTTTTTGGAGAAACTGGACTGATTGAAGATTATAAAGTATATAGCATATTTACATATACAAATGTGCATTTGCTAATTTTGTATGATTTTATTGCTTTCCTATATTCCCTACAGTCAGAGCTTTGATATATAACATATCGTCCTGGAAGCTTGATAAAGAAAAATAAAACATACATTTACAAGTTTTTCCCTTTTCCCCTACAACACCATCCTCATTTTTAAAACATTTGATGCAGACACTTACATTTATCTGACAGTTATTGCATGCCCAGAATCAGTTAAGTGGGAGCCTTTGTTAGTAGGGTGAAGTAGTACTTACCAAATGGTAACGTATACTGCTTGCTTCCTGCATTTGATTTGCCACTTCAGGCTTTCAGAATGATGAAGTGGCTTTTACACAGCACAGTGAAGAAGATCTCATATAAAAAGTCTGCTGTAACAAAGTGTCTCACGTGCACCAATCAGATTCAAACATCTGACTCCGGCTAAATGGAATCTTATATTTGAATGGTAATACAGCAAGCAGAGAGAGACTGAATGTTACAGGGGACCTGCTGCCGGCAACACCCCCCTACTGAACATGGGAAGGAGCTCGGTGAACTGTGGCTTCAGTGTATTACATATATTACATATAATTGGATTAGGGTATGAATATTAGGGTATTAGAGTAAACAGAGTGGTGATCAAACACAGCTTCAGCATTGTTTGCTTGGTGATTTAAACAGTTCACTAAACCAACTGCATATAAATCTGAGGTATAATTTACAATACCAAAATCCACCCAACATGGAAGCCTCAGTGAGGGTAGAATGTGCAGTGTGTAAAGTTCTGTGTAAATTGTCAGCACTATATAGATACCTGTGATAGTAATAATAATAATAATAATAACAATTTGTCTTTCCAGATCGGCATTATCATAAACTGGCCATTGCTTTGTACAAAAGGAATCTTCAGGTTCCTACTCACATTACCAGTTTATTTCCCCCATCAAAAAGATATATATTATGCAAACTGTGAGAAGAGCTTGCATGTTTGAGCTCTGGCCTGCTGCCTTCCTCTTGCCCCATCTATTGGCCACTAAATGTTTTTAGTGACCTCAATGGTTAGTGGGGAGGAAAGAGGAATGGAGTTGCAAGGCCAGATTGCAACCATGCAAGCTGTTTTCAATTTGTATACCTGGCACCCAGGTTTTGGGGCCCCCGCCTTCTGGTCATAGTTTTACTAATAGTGGCCCCAGCGGTTCTTAGGGTACAGTCCCCCTGTTCTTAGGCTACATACTAGGGTCAGTTTTTGATTTGATTTAAGGTAAATGTTAACATACTTTATAGCGATGATGATTGTTTAGCCAGAATAGATAATGTGTAATACTGCTGCTTAAATTTGGTCCTATTGTCTCTACCAGGGACGTGGGGTCTGGGGAGGCAGGTGAGTCAGAGCCTCACCTGCTTTTATGGAAGAAGAAGCTGTCAGCTTTAAGTCTTAAACTGACAGCTTTTTTCTCCATAAATCAGACCTTCTGACAGGTTGGACAGCGGGCAAGTTTCCCCACTATGTAACCTGTCATGGACAGAGCGCTTCCTGTTTATTACAGGCAGCGTTCAGTCACTATGACACTATGTTGCCTAGAAGAAGGGACCCTGTGTGGCCCCGAAACGTTGGCTGTTTGACGCATGTGATGATTGAATAAAAAGTGCTTTACTTCTTGCACATATCATCGAGTGCTGGTGACTTCTTTTATGGACTGTATCTGACACGGCGCCATCTGCGTTGTCACTTCAAGCACCAACCTCTTACTCAAGGTCTGTACGCTGTATGGAGTGCAGGTGATTTTGTATTATCGATTGCTAACCTGAGGCAGAGCTCTTGGAAGCCTCTGACTTTTGTCAGAGCGCTTGAGCTCTATGGACAATTTGGACCAATGTCAAAGCATTATTGGTCCAAACAATCCAATCAAACTTCTATCTTATCTATCTTAGATGCTTCTCACTGACAGCAGTGAGTGACAGGAAGGCTCCTCCCTTCCCCCCTCCCACACATAGCAGAGTGGTCTCACCTCCCACACAGAGCCAGAGGACTGCTCTGTGTGCAGGCTGCAAAAGGAAGGCTGCAATCATCTAATTGTATCTTTTGGGCAAAGAAGTGGAAAAGCTAAGTGTGCAACTTCAATTATTGTATGTAAAAACTGCACTGTGTCACTATGTTCAGTAAAACAACTTGATTCTGGGCTCTGTCTAAATCACTGTGCTTTAGTTTGGAACAGTGGCAGAACTACCAAGGTCACAGTGGTCGCAGCTGTGACAGGGTCCTGGTGTTTCGCCACTTGGGGGGCCCAAATAGGAGAAAGAGGGCCCTGTTAACCTGCAATGTTGTCTGTTACAGGGGCCCACTTCTCCCAGGGATGCGCCCAGGACATGCACTTTTATTATTGGGACTCACAACTGCTGGGATTCTGCATTGCTATATAATGTATTGCTGGGATTTGTAGTCCTCTATATAGTGGTGGACCTACCAGGGTTGCAGCGGTCGCAGCTGCCACCGGCAGATGAACACAAATCGCAGTGACTGGGCCTGCAGCGTGTACGGGCCGGGGGGGGGGGGGGGGATGCCTTACCTCACTGTACGTCCTTGGTCTCTACTCATAGTCTAGGGGAGGATCCAATAGTTTAACTCCAATCCTCCCCCTTTAGCAGAGATCACATAAGCAAACGCTTTTGGTCATGAGCAGCACTAGAGGGAAATCTCTCAATGGAAAGTATTTAAAATCTTCTGTTACTTGTTATTTATGCATCCTAAATAGTAGTAATGCACAGATACTTTTCGAGTACCAGTGCAGATACTTGGCATTTGCAGGGTTGCAGCGATTGCAGCTGGGACCTGGTTCTGGTGCTCCACCACTGTCCTGAAATCATTAGTCTGTATTGTTTTAGAAAAACTGTCACATGACAATAAACAAAAATGTATCAGTACTCATACTTGTAAGTACTCGGCAAGTACCAGTACTCGTACTCGCAAAACTGGTATCTGTGCATCCCTTTATTTATATTTATAAAAACAAAATCATACATTAAAACAGATGTACAAATCCCAGGAGCTCCGTGTGCTCCTTACAAATGACAGCTGCCTCCTAATTTTTGAATTTTTCTCTAGTCTAGTCTTGGAGCTCAAAAGTATCGGTACATGTACTCGTACTTGTACCGAGTACTGTACTTGGTATCTGTGCAACCCTACTAAATAGTATGTAAACCAGGCTTTATGTGGACACTTCCATATCTACTTTATAACTGATTCTGAGGATGGTTGATATATTTTGTTAGTATGTTATTTGTTCAAGCCAAATTATAGTTCGGTCAAACAAAGAATAAAAAGAAATTACTTCTTGGAGAAACCTTTTTTCTTTTATTAATAAAAAACAATGCCCTGATTACATGATACCCCAAGGGTTTCAAATACCACTTTCATTGATCTGTACAGGCAATGACATTTGATTTATAACCATACAGAGGGTTATTAAACATTGCTGTTTCTATATGTTTTAAGTCTGGAATCCTGCATTGCTCTGAGATATAAGTTCTTTATTTTGAAAAGTAAAACTACAAAATACATTTCCGATAGCACATTCAGAGTTGTAACAGTCTTCTCGAAACAGTGTGGCATACATTTTCATGTTACTCCTTTTCCTGTTCCTATACGTCATCTTGCTGCTTGTACATCCTCGTATATGAGAGACAACCCAGGAGACAGAAAAGCATTTCTGCCTAGTATTTCTAAGCCAAGAATTCAAATGCCACGTCAGTTAGTATTTGAGAACTTGATCGCCAGGGGCACAGCAAAAAAACATATTAAATCACTTAACTTTGTATTTCTATTTTTAAATCCGCATGGTATTCTTATAGGCTGTGCTGTAATGCTGTGCATGCCATCTGAACTATTTATTTGTGACATTTAGCAAGAATGTTAGAAAAAAAGTGGGAATTTATACATGCCCAGCGCCAAATGTTCATTGTCGAGGCTTGTAACAGCTGTTGCTGTGCATTCTATAACCTTTGTGTATAACACTTTGTTATACTGTGTACAACACAGAACACGGCTGCCAACATGAGCTTGGAAGCATTTTCACTCGTACTTAAAGTGCAAGTCCATTACTATACAATAGGATTATATTTGCAAAACAGACCTTTAGTGCCTGTTTTGCAAATATAATCATTTTCCTAGTTTTTTTTTCATGCATTCCCTAGTGTGTTCAGTTCATAAAAGATGTCTGTCTTTGTGGACATAGCTTCAACTACAGAATTTAAAAAAATATTGTTACCAGGGGTAAGGGGAACAAACTACTTAGGGTTTGGGGTTAGGGTTAGGCAATGGGTAGAATGCTGGAAAGGTTGGGCGAGCTTTAAGCAACAGTTCACCCTAGAATTTCTCATTGATCATTGAACAGCCATATACCACATGAACCTTGATAAATGCATAGCACCATGTTTGACTTCTGTCTGCACACTGGTTGTCCAACAATGAGCACTGGAAACTCTGGCCACTTACCAGTGACACCCCCATGCTTTTTACATCATGTGATTGTAAAGCCTGATTGGGAAACACTTCTGTGCCCTGATGCTCTCAAATATATAGATAGTACAAGAGGAGCTAAGCAGCATAATAAGTTGCATGGTGTCCCTGGTAATGGCTGGCTGTTTTCACTGGATTCCTGAACAACTGGAGAGCGGACAGCCGTCAAACATGGTGTTATATGGTCTGATTATTGTTCATACAGTATTTCTAGGGAAATCATCTCTGATTTAATGCTGGCACTATCCTTACTTCTACCTTTGTTCTCTATGGTCCCTGTGTGTGTTGTAAAGTAGCCACCTCTCCAAGCTCGTTCCTGTGATGGACTACAATCTCACATTTAGTTTGCTAATTTGTAATGAGATTGTAGTTCATCATGGGAGTGAGCTTGGAGTGGTGGCTACTTTACAACACACACAGGGACCATGGGGAACAAAAGTAGGAAGTGCTGAAACTTTGCCTGTTTTGACTGTCTGAGATTTGTGATTGAAGGGTTCTATAGGCTTCTTCAGGTTTGTGTTGGAGCTTTGCATGTCAAAGCACCTGATATTTATTAATGACAGGAAGGTTTAGGAGACTGCTTCAGGCATGTGCAGGTACCTCTAGGTAAATTAAAGTGACATTAAACCCTCAGATTTTTTAACATGTAACAATACTGTAATGTGTGGCTAACTGTAATCCATGGTTGTTTCCTTCTCTTTGCTGCTCTTCCTTTTAAATCTGTATCTGTTCTCATGCTGGGCAGAACTTCTGTTTTGCAGCAGACTGTCTTGTCTCTGGAATGGATACACGGTGTCTGTGTATAGGCTTGTAACCTGAGCCAGCACTACAGGAAGAGGCAGCCAGCTGCAAAGGGAAGTTCACCCCAAGCATGAGAAGACATGAGGATTTAAAAGGAAGAGCAGCAAAGAGAAGGGAAACAACCATGGATTACAGTAAGGCACACATTACAGTATTGTTTTATGTTAAAAAATCTGAGGGTTTAATGTCACTTTAAGATTTGCCCTGTCTGCTAATATAGAATCATGTCATTTGGAATCATGTTTTTTTAAGCAACAGCAAGAATATGAAACGGACATATTGTTGCTTTTTAAATCGATCCCTAAGTAAACTTGGAGGATGGAGGCTGCCATTGAATCCCAATCACTTACCTGTCTATAGCTTTTGTATTTTATACAGTAAGTCATTGCCTCGGAATAAGCATTCATACTTGTACAAGGCCAGTGCCTCATAAACTATTAAAGCTTTTGGATTAGCATGAAAACCTGGCAACTAGCATTTTCTGAATGGAGGTCTGTAAAGGCAGCCTCAGTACTACTTGGTAAAATTACCAAGAAAAGAAAAGAACAATCAATGTGTTATTTGTAAAAGAAAAAAAATGCTCATTGACCAAACCACCATGCCCCCATTATATTTCTACTTTAGTCTGGAGCACATGACTTAAAGTGAATTAAAGATAGATTCTAGAAGAACTCTTTCATGTTGCTTACTGATAATAGGATGTTGCTAAAAAAAAAGGCAGAACATTCAAGTCATTCCGTCAAGCGCAAAATACAAAGGGACACTTTCTTACCACATAAAATGTAATTCTCTTAAGCCATGAACTTGAAGTGTCTGAATCTGAAAAGGTATTTTTTTTAAACATACTTGTTGTGCTTTGTGTGTGAGCTATCAACTCACTTTTGTTTTATTGTATGATATACAGCAAATATAATTTCAATAAATATAGAAGTATGAAATCCCAATGACTTGTTTTAATGCATGACACTACAAAAGCCAGCTTTGCTGGCATAATAAATATCAGGCTTTCTTTTATACTAAGTAGATGGATTTTTAATACTTTGGGTAAGTTTCACATTTACAAAAAGTGTTATATAAAGGAAGGAAATAATTAAATCCAATGGCTGAGCCCGCTGACCTTTTTTGAGTACATAAACATTGGCATATGCTGTAATCCCATGTTCTGTTTGTACAAGGATGCATTCACCACCCCTGAACAAACATCAACTGTGTATATTGCTTGTCATATTAATTGTTCATGAGTGCATGCTCTCTCAGAGCTTTTAGGCTACATTCATGTTCGCGATCTTACCCCGACACTGGGCTGCATTTTGGAGCAGCTAAACACCGTCTCTGGATGCAGATGCACTCTGTGCTATGGCCGGGGCCGTCCCTATAATGAGGTATCCGGAGGCTGTTAACTCAGGCAGCATCTTGGGGGGGGGTGGAAACATTGGCAGGCACAATGTTTGCAGTGTGCCTGCCGCCCCCTTTCCGGCTAGAGCGTCCCAGGTTGCTAAGAGCCAGTGGGGAGATGTATAAGGGCCATACACATCTCTCTGCCCAAGTCTTAGCAAGCTGGGATGCTCTTGCTGGCATCCCCCAAGCTCCTGAAAACCAGTGACCTGTGAGAGCATCTCACCAGGCTACTGGCAACCAGTGACCTGTAAGAGAATTTCACCAAGCTCCTGGCAACCAGTGACCTGTGAGAGCGTCTCACCAAGCTCCTGGCAACCAGTGAACTGTAAGAGAATCTCACCAAGCTCCCGGCAACCAGTGACCTGTAAGGGAATCTTACCAAGCTCCTGGCAACCAGTGACCTGTAAGAGAATCTCACTAAGCTTCTGACAACCACTGACCTGTGAGAGTGTCTTACCAAGCTCCTGACAACCAGTGACCTGTAAGAGAATCTCACCAAGCTCCTGGCAACCAGTGACCTGTAAGAGAATCTCACAAAGCTCTTGGCAACCAGTGACCTTTAAGAGAATCTCACCAAGCTCTCGGCAACCAGTGACATCACTGGTTGCCAGGAGCTCAGCAAGACGCCACGGCCCCACCACCTCAGCCGACACAAAGCTAGGGACACCCCGGCTATGACCACATATAAACTGGCGGAATAGCTGCAGCAACTTTGTGTGTGGCCAGGAACTTTGCAGAAATGCCTTCCCTGGACACACACTGTGTGCGTCCAGGATTGGTCCATATAACCAATCAGATTTGGCACAAATCCTAGTGATTCCTGATGGCAGCCAGCCCTTGCTTCCCATGTGAATGTAGCCTAAAAGGATGCATTTATCAGCAAATTAGGCTAATTCTGACATGTAAATAGTATAAGCGGAAATGAATGTTCACAGATGAAGGAGCCAGAGCAGTGTTCAATCCCCATCACTCTGCTCCCTCTGAACGTCCCTGTCAAATGATTCTGTGAAAGACAAACCTATGTAGTGTTTACTGTGTGCGCTGAATGAAGCGAGTCCCATAAAGATTAATGAGCTCTACAAACAGCACTAGCCATGTTCCAAATGAAATCTTTCACTGAGAGAATATGGTTCATAGAAAGTACTGGTGTCCATGTGAGTGAGAGCCTTTCCCTTTGCCTTGAAATAGCTGTAGGGGGCAGGACCAATGAGTACAGGCAAAAAAAAAACACCTTGTAGGTGCACATACACTGCTCGATTCTCATACGAGAATCGCGGGAAATCCCGCGATCGTACGAGAATGGAACAGTGTGAACGAAGACGTGCAGCAGGAAAACATTTTCTTAACCCTTCCAGAGGGGCTAGCCTCACACTGCCAGGGTCAAGTGTTAATTTTTGTCTAGGTGCTAAAGTAACAAAGTTATACTCACCCAAAGTTTCGAGCCGACCAGCTGTCACAGCGCTCTCTCGTCCCTGCAGAATTGGAATCTTCCTCGGTGCCCTCACTGTGTATATATGTGATAATTTATGGGACCTTAGACTGTTGCAGCGGACGGGGAGAGGCTGGAAACACCCGTCTGAGCCAACTCAAAGCATGGAGTGAGTATAACTTTTTTGTACCTAAACAAAAACGAGCAGTTAACCCTTGCAGTGCAGTGGTAGCCCCACTGCAATGGTTAATAAATTTTTTTCTTTAACACCTCACCTGTCCTGAACAGACAACCCCAATATGTAAATTAAAATATATCTAAAGGCTTTTTTACATTTTCATTTTGGATAGAGTACAGAAGTGTTAAAACCACTGTAACTTTTTTTTGCCATCTGTGTCTGTTTAGGGAGATTACCCTTGCACTTCCTGTCCTGAAGATTCAACAGGAAGTGGAGGATATCTTTCCAATGCTAGGGAATTTTTCTTTTAGACAGTTGTCATGGGAACAAGTGTCTCCTTTGAAAGATTTCCCCTCTATTCCTGTTCTGCTGGCAACTCAAAATCTTCGATTTACTCCCATTTTCTTTCCTGGTGTCATTGATGATTAGAAAGTGTAAGTCCCCCTAGCGGGGACAACGGCAGCAATAAAAACCTGACAGGTATTCCATCCCCTCACCGCTCTAGCCAAATCTAAAAAAAAGTTTTGCTTTTAGTTATACTTTAAACATCCCTGTGTCTGCTAAACACACCATTAACCAGTATACCATACTGGGGTCTATGGCTGACTCCCAGTTAATGCGGTGCTACTCATCTTGCAGTGCAAACACAATGCATATACAGTATATTGAATAATAAACTGATATCATTTCAGAAGCCTTTAGAACATTTCATTTTACTATTCAATTTTAAATTAGTGTCAGAAGGAGAGATTAGGTGTACAAAAGAACCTTTTCCCACATGCTTCTGCGGCAGCTGATTATTTTTTCATCCTGTCATTTCTCCTGTATTTGATATTAACCTGAGAACCTATTTTAATATACTGCTTCCACTTCCTTTTCACTTTTCTGCTTTAATTAAAAGCAGAAAGACGGATAACACGGTGAATGTGATAACCTTGTCTCTTTCACTGCTTGCTCTCCGATGAAGTGATCAGGTGGTGGTGATTTTTGAACTGTACTCCTTCTCAGCTGTCAGTCATAGGTCACATGGTACAAATGCTGGACTTGCTGTACAATGCACTTGCTTTGGTTTGTCACACAAGGAGCATGAATAATAATAATAAAAAGAACAAGAAGAAATAATATGGATCCGTGATGTAAACTAGGCATTAGTATTCACCAAAGGGACAACTGACTACATACACTAGATGCAGGTTAAAGTACGTTTTAGGCCACTTCACACTGCTCCAGTACATTGTGGTGCACTACCAAACACATTATCGTGCAGTATTTTGAACATTATGGTATATTGCACTAAGGCAGCCCACAACACACAAAAAAGCATGTAGCTTTTTTTAATCAACACACTGTTTCACACTGTATTCCCATCTATGCATTGTGGGGCACTGCAACACGTGTGCGTTGGGTTGAGTTCACAATGTGCATTGGGATGTTTTTTTAAAATGAATGGCAACCCACTGCAGTTCATGCCTTACTGTAACACATTTACACAGAATGTAAACAAGCCTAAAAGGAAACCTGTGCTAGGTGCAATACAAAAGGTTGTCATGGCTGAACTTTTGAAAGATGCTAGTCGCACGATTGTCTCTTCTGTTCTGTCCTCACCTCCATGCTTGTTCCAGGTCAGGGACTCAGCAAGTAATGAAACCTTTCAATTTTAAAACTAGTCAGCTAACATTTTCAAAAGGAGAGTTCAGCAATGGCAGAATATGTGTTTTTTCAGTAGAGTTTCTTTTAATAGCCTTAAACTGAACTTGTAAGATGTCATGTGAAAGCAAAGTTTAGGAACGGTATGTTGTCACATCTAACCTTTGCAGTGCCAGCCAATCTGCTATATGTGCCCTGAACATCCTTTGCAAATACCAACTTTCTGAAAGTCCTTGCATGCTGGGTCAGAGTCTGCTTCTTGCATCTGTCCATCTGTCCTCTCTCTGCTTTTTTTCAGATTTAAGCTTCCAAGACAGTTTTGAGCCTCATAGGTGGCTGCGATGCATTTTCCAGAAGGAAGTGAGAACAGGTGCATCATAATAATGCCTAGATGGCCCCATTCACACTCAGTGATACTCATGTGAACGGCCCTGAAAGGCTGTGGGTACTGGCAGCTTCCATTGTATTGTACAGCACATCGTGCCCCAAGCTGTTCACATGAATCTCATGTTAGGATTGCTATTGGGAGCAGTTATGCAAATATCAAAATGCCTTAATGGGTGGGTGTCAGTTTTAAAAAGTGGGTGTTCCTAAGCATCCTGCATTTGCATGAAAACCACCTTATGTATTGTCCATGCTAAATTACTCACTCTCTCAATATATCTTTGCATCATATACTGTATTCAGCAGCCTTGTTAATTCACTGCTGAAATAAGCAAGGACTTGTATCTATATGCACTGTCATACAGCAAAGACAGATCATACACTTTTTTACATGTGAAGTAGCAGTGGCAGCCACAGCAAAGGGGCAGAATGAAAGCCAGGTTCTAGGCTCTTGCCGCTGGCAGAGATAGCAGATCTGAGCAGGCTTACCGACATCAGAGTGAGAATCCTAGAACACTTCATTCATATGTCTGCAGTGTATATTGAAAATTCAGGTAAAAAAACATGGCATTTTTATACACGAGTCAGAAAAAGCCTAGTGCTTTCAGTCAGTCCAAGCAGATAGAAAAACCTGCACTGAGAGGAGCAGTTCAGGAATATCGCTTTACAATACTGCGAATCAGGAAACACAGCCTGAATATATAAGTAGCAAATATGGCT
>NW_017306570.1:1038466-1065969 GCF_000935625.1 Nanorana parkeri
TTCATTTTTTAATGCTATTCTTTTACTCTAGAGGGACCCGTGAAATAATTTTGAGGTCTTGCGGAACTCCTGCGAAAGCCAATGCACTGGGGGTCACTTGGAAAAATGCCTTTTACATTGGTGGGCAGAATGCCACCCTTACAGACAGCTAAAAAGATCATTGGTGCCATGGAGCCGGCTGTGCAAGTGTTGGCAGTCACCATCAGATGAGGGGTCAACTCCTAGCAACTCGTTGAGAGTGGCTGATCTAAGGTTTGAAGGTTAGTCTTTGGAAATGTCCTTGGTTCCCTGGTCCTATTTAAACAAAAAAAAAACAAAAAAAACACATTGCCACTTGGAAATGATTTTTAAAAATATGGCATCTATGTGTTCCTCATTGTTATCACTGACCAGCACAAACAATGATACCATTCACAAACTAGCTGGTTGCTAGGACAATGCACGGCAAAAATGATTTACTTGATTCTGCGGCTATTCTTGTTAATATATTATGGCATGACTTTCTGTCAAGAAAAGCAAACATTTTATGTTGACGACTTACAAGGAGAAAAATAAAGCAGGTGCACCTTGTGTTCAGTCCAAAAATATAGCCTTTGCCAATGATCTAGAGATTCCCGAGCTTTTAATAAGCAAATAAAATATGTGGAATGAGACAGCAGATCATGGCAATATTATTCAGAATCTTTGAGAGTGTTGACATATTACACTATTATTTTTGCTTTTGTTTTGCCAAGCCTGGATTTGCTGACGATAAAGCAGTGAAGCCTCAAATAGGTATTTGTAGCTTAGTGCCAGAGAAACAAAGATTTATGAAATAGAATCTGCCATTGGCTCTTTCTATTATTCTGTGAAAGTCATTATATCTCATTGTATTGCTGGGGATTTTTTTGTACATTTTCCACTGTACTCCTGGTGTTTCTTCAAATGACAGCACATTTTTATTCACAAACTCACAGATTTAGTTCAGTCTATTAAAGCCATGTGTTTGTGTGGGAAGGGATTGCTGAACTGAAACAAGGCATTTTACAGTGTTGTTTGCACTAGATTCCAGTTCAAGACCTACAGTGTTATTCACAAATGGGTGAAGAGTTTGGAGAAGGCAGGAGAAGTGAACAATCTAGGACAACTGGAAAGTGAGCTGAATTGGAGAATTTTTCCAAATCAGCAATTTTGTCCTAGATTGTTCACTTATCCTGCCTTCTACAAACTCTTCACCCTTTTGTGAATAACCCTGTTAGAAAATATTAGACAGAACCACGACTAACAAAAAGCAGAAATTATTCGTAGAGGAGACAGCTGCGACTGGGACCCCCTTCTGAAAATGTACTTTTTCTGGCCTTCTTTGGCTTCAATTCTGTCTGAGCTGGGCCAAGCAAGTGTGAATTAAGAATGAAATCAAGTCCTATGATCTGCTTGTTCTAGATTAGTGACTATTGAAAGTATTGAAGTCTTAATGATAACCATGATGCAGATAACAGCATTAGGATATTTAGGCAAAGGGGAGGGAAATGTTAAAATTCTAAAATGAGACTATTGAACAGAAAATTCTAAAATGAGGAAATGATTGCTCATTAAATGGCTCCTCTCACCATTCTCAATGTAACATTTCATCCTTTTTTGCTATATTTCTTTAAGACAGCCTTTCCACCAGGGTTCCTTGTAATTCTAGGGTTGCTCCTGAGATTACCAGGGGTTCCTTGAGCAGTGAGCAACGGCAAAGTGATCTACCTACACTAACCACCTATTCATGCGGCACTTATCCCCTGACCACGAATGTTAGGGGACACCACAATTTTTCATGTCTACATTTCTTTTCTGTTATTATTTTTCATTGAATTTCAAGATTATTACTCAAAATGTTGTTGTAGAAGGGTATAAAAAAGGATTGTAGTGCCCTCTGATATGTTGCTTCCCCTGTTGCTGGGTTGGGGACTCCGCATACAGTGAGGGAGGATCTATCCAAAGACTGTGACTATGCAACTGACTCTGACCAATCCCTGAGCAGGATGACTCAGAGGTTTGGCTGAAGGCAGGTGATAACATTTTGGGGACACTGTCCAGAGCTCTCTCCGCCCCTGGGGCCCTCCATGGGAGGAGGCCTGTGTGATATAGATGCCTGGCCTGGGCCTCAGCATGTGCCAGGTGCTGGGTGCAGGGCCGTCTTTAACGCAGGGCAAAAGGGGCCGCTTTCAAAGCAGCTGCCCCTTGACCACGAGACATCACACACGGGGTCACGGCTCCCTCTGACGTCTTCTCCTATATGCTCTGCAGGAGTAAGACGTAGTGCAAAAGCAGCTTATGTCACGTCACACACATCAATCAGAAGAGTGAGATGGGACATCCGGACTGAGCTACAGCTGCACCACCAGGGCAGAGGCAGGTGAGCTGAGCTGGGCTGCTGAGGCATCATGTGTTTTTGGGATGTTGGGGTGGAGAGCGAAACTACGTGGTGGGCCGGCATGGAGTGGGTAGGGTGCACGGCAGGGGGCCCAAGAAAATGTTTGCCCAGGGTCCAATCAATATTAAAGACGGCCCTGGCTGGGTGCCTAGAGGCCTAAGATACTACAGATGCCTGGCTTGGGCCTCAGCATGTGGCAGATGCTGGGGGCCTAGAGGCCTAAGTTACTACTGGATACCTGGTATGCACCTCAGCATGTGGCAGGTGCTGGGGGCCTAGGGACTTCAGATGCTACTGAAAGGAAACTTGATGGAAGCTGGGCTGGAGTTGGAATCTGCTTATCGAGGAGTGTCGAGGAGCTGGTGAGAGCTTCCATCTGGAACCCTGTAAGAGATCCCTCACCCTATTCCCAGGTGCTTTACTGAAGAAGAAGCCGGTTGTTGCATTAGAAGTCCAGAGACAGTTTCTCTGAAGGTCCTGGACTACCCTTGCTGTCCTCTGTGCTATTTCTATTACTGGTCGCTCTTACAGGACCATTGTGCTACCGATTCTAGCCGTTGCTACGGGAGAATACAGAGTCCTCTGAATTATTACCCGGGTATCCTACAATCCCAAACCCTCTCTCCTGTTAAATCCTGTGCAATAAATGTTAAAAAGACCCTACGACTCGAGCTTGTTCTGTTCCGGAGCGTTGGTGTTGCTGGAGCTGAGAAAGGGGCCGGTGGCTGGCAGAGACAGGTAGGAGAACCCTAGTTCATATTCAGCGGCTCCTTTGGGGGTGAGCGCTACAGTATCTTTAAAAGGTTTTAAAAATTATTAATCGTACTGATGTTCCGCAAACTGTAGGCATAGTTAATTTAGGTAGGGGTTCCCCAAAACCTGAAAAAAATGTCAAGGGTTCCTCTGGGATACAGAGGATACAAAACCTCAGTGTCTGATTCCTATAGGACAGTTGTAAACCTGTAGGATGTGCTCCTACTGGATGCTGTGCCCATGCACATTGTTTCTGAAGTCTCCTCTTCCTCTAATCAGTCTGCGACAGCAGAGTGCTAAGGGCAGAGGCGGCTCTCTAATTAGGCAAATTAGGCGGTCGCCTTAGGCCTCGCACTCCCGAGGGCCTTGCGGCCGCCTAGTTTGCCCTGTCAGCACATCACCTCCCTGGCAGCCAAGTAGCGTTATGAGCTCTCAGCCCTGTCACTGTCAAATGGAGACTACGTTTGACAGCGACAGGGCTGAGAGCTAACCGTGACAGGGGAGGGGCTGGATTTCCCCCTCCCTGGTCCAATCCGCCAGCGCTGACTGGCGGAACGGACGGGGGAGGGGGCTGGTACATCTGGCAATGGGACCTCAGAAATTCTCAGCCCACAGCCCTCAAAGCTCTGAGGTCAGGCTAATGATCATATTAAGGTTATACAATAAACTAAGAAAAAAGTATTTAGGTGCTTTTGTTCATATTTGTTAAGGAGGCAACCCTATAATTGTTATGACGATCAAAATACTTTGTTTAATTGCTAAGGGGTTACATAAACTTTACATTTACATGAGGGAGAGTTAAAGCCCAACTCCGGGCAAACATAAAACTTACCCTTGCCGTTTTGCTACCCCACACTGCAAGACTTAAGTGCTTGTTTTGTTTAGGGTAGTCTAAAGCTGTTTTACGTACGGAATTCTCATTCCTGTCAGCTCCCTAGAGGCTGCTAGACTGGTCCTCGCAACCTCTTCTCCTCTTTGCTCCGGCTCCGGCGGTCTAAGAACCAATGACGTCATCATGTCATCCGGAGCATCTGGAGTGGAGTGGGAGAAGAAGTGAATGCTGACTGCAATGGGAGCCATGATCAGGTAAGTAAAACAGCTTTATTTGAATCCCCTAGAAAAATGAGCATTTTCTTTGCCTGGAGATAGGCTTGAAGGTTAAAGAGAGGGTTAGTGTGAGTGGGGCCTTATAAGCGGGCATCATTCCCAAAAACTACTAGTGCTGTTATCCATGCACTGAAAGCTAATATATACTGATAATCAGGCAATTTGTATTTGCTAGAAGCAGAGGTCAGCAATGACAGCCAACAAATTCATTTAATAGAGGTTTTTGTTGCAGAAGTTATCATGAAAGGATAGGAGGAAAGGAGAGTAGAGGTTTTATGGCCCATTCACACCAGCAGACACATGTTATGGTCCACAACGCACACACTGGTGTGCTTTATGCAGGGGCATTACAATGTGTTGTTGGAATGAATCGCAGTGTCTACTTGTCCCTTTTTAAAGTTTGTTGATATGTCACAAGATAAGACTTCATTCAACATTCCAACCACATCTTGCAGTGCGTTGTGGTGTGTTGTCACGTGTTGATGTGTGTTGAGTAAAAATGCTTCATTTGTACCCACTGCACACCAACACTTACTGTATGTGTGGTGTGAACAGTGCACACAGAGAACAGTTGTTTTATGTGTGTCCTTGCATTGAGCCTGTGATGATCAGTGAAGATCAATGCACTTGACATGAATGGGCCCTAAACACAATTGAATGCATGCACCTAACCACAGGTAAACATACAATGTGAATTATACCATTTAAAATCATTATATTAATTTATGTGCATTCAGAATTACCCTATAAATGCATATAAACACATGTATGCCATTGCCTGTGTGAATGAGGCCTTAGAGAGCAGAAGATGCGATGGAAGAATTAGTTTGGATGGTTGATGAATTCCACTGAGACCAACACTTTTAAATGCTATTTGGCACAGAGCATGGATCAAAATACAGAGCCTTGCAGTTGTCTACAATCCTCTTAACCACCTAAAGGCAGCCAGTGAAGTGATATCTCCTGATAAGAATGCTTGTTCCAGTTCAGTGATTCAAATAGCACTGAAATCATAGATTCAGCATGTCAACCAGGTAACTAGCAATTGCAGGAGAGGTTAACATTATCAGCAACTGTATTTCCATAAAATATCTTTACATGAGGAACTGACTGCTCATACATTTCAGATAACTGGCAGATTTCAATTTCAAGTCTTTTTTACCCTCTTTGCAATCAACACAAGTGTGTTCATTTACCAGTCACATTGTATTTCCCAATGCACTGAAAGGTATGTAGCTAAATTATTGCATAACATAAATGTGTGTAATCTATTCCAATGGCTCTTGAACTACAAATTCCATCATGCCATGTCAGCCAGAAGACACAGAGTGTTGTTCTCAAACGTCACCTTCTTAAAATATCCTGATGGTTGAATGAAAAAAGTAGATAGGATGTGTGGTGGTGTATATAGAAAAAGCCAGCCAGTTACCGTGCTGCCAGGAATAAGGCTTAACGTTTGAGCCAAGTTCCCTGCATATTTGTCAGAGGTAGTGGAAAGAGTAAGTGTTCATTAGCCTGTAACAATTAAGCCAGTTGGGCAGCAGTCTCATTACTTTAGTATATAGAGAAGAAAAAAAAAAAAACAAGCACAAAAGTGAAATGGAATTCACATCAGTCAGCAGAGCAAGAACCATGAAGAAAATGCATGTGTTACACAAATCTCTCTTAAGTATGCCAATGACAACAATTTTATATACTTAGGACAGCTTGTGGTCTAGATGAAGTCACCAGAATCGCACAACTAATTTCCTAGGGCCGTTTCCAAAAAATAATTTCAAAAGTTTCAGCTTTCAAGTAGGTCAAATAACTGTTTGTTGTCAATGCCATTTAATCATTTGACCAGCTGGAGGGAAATAATCTTTTCTGAAGGCTTCTTACACATATACCAAAGCCACTAATGCTGGTAATACAGAGGTAGATTTTTGTAGATACAACAAGAAATTGGATATTGGGAGAAGAGCAAGCATTAGGAATGGGACTGCAGAGTTCACCAAGAATAGACACTCTACATTCATTATGACTCAAACTAGCAGGAGGAGAGTTAAAAACTAATGGGTCTATTCACAAAGCTGCTGAGGGCAGCCGAGTGAATGACCGATCAGAAGTGAAGTGAGCCGAACACTGTTCGGCTATTCACTTCAGGCTGGTACGGCTGATTTCAGCCGTATATCGGCTGAAATCAGCCGTACATCGGCTTGCTTCGTGTGGCTTCGGATCAGCCGAACATGCTCAGCATGTTCGGCTGACCCGAAGTGCAGAAGGAGTTCGACTCTGCTGTTCGGCTTCACACTGCTGTTTGGGCTATTCTGAAAGATTCTGAAAGATCCCGAACAGCAGTGAGAGAATAGCCGAATGCCGCCGAGCGGCATTTGGCTCGGCTGTTCTGCTCGGTCCCTCAGAGGCACCGAGCAGAACAGAAAAAGAGTGAAAAAAGTAGAAAAAAATAGCCCGTACAGCACGTACAACACCCCCTCGGTTCTACTGAACCAAAGGGGTCCTGGGGCCGAAGCTAGCCGAAGGATCGGCCGAAGCTACGGCCAGATTCCTCGGCAGCTTTGTGAATAGACCCCTAAGTATTATTCTTCCAAAAGAGTAGTTGGAGCTTGGTACAGACTTCCAGATGAAGAAGTCAATCAACAGTTAGTTAACTTAACATGTAGTAGTATACAAACAGATCACACTATCCAGATAATTCCAATACTTCAGACTTTATTGGAATCCACAGCAAATGCAGTGTAACAGTGAATTTGTTACACTGGAATTGCTGTGGATTTCAATAAAGTCTGAAGTATTGGAATTCTCTGGATAGTGCGGTCTGTTCGTATACTACTACATTACAAGGTGGAGACACACCTATTATATCAGCACCTGGGAGTCCTGATGGCGGCTAAGGAATTGGAGCAGTGAGATTTCTTTTGGTTCTACAGTTAATTTAACATGCTTGGGATAGGCTCAATGGACCACTTGTGTTTTTGTTTTTTGTTTTTTGCAGTTTATTTGTATTGTGTCTGCCCAATAAATACATTATTTTTTTAATCAGTGTCAGCGAGTGCTTGCTGTGATCTCCATTTCAATTTTTGTACATTAAATACAGGCAGAGCCTTGTGTTCCTAGTCAGTCCCTGGTTTCGTCTTATATCTTGAATACTCCAAAAGCAAATAGCCATAATTCCCAATTCCTGTCCACCAGGAAGTTTTGAGTATTCAAAACCATCTTTGCAAGCTGTCAAGTTTTAGCTGCTGTCTGTGTCCCTGCTAGGTAGATTTAACCCTCTGTCCTGGTAACCACTGTTACAGAGACAGAAAATTATAGAAAGTCCAAAAGGTACACATAGAGGTGAGAGAAACACTTTCTCTAGTGATACTTCCAATGACAACTGTCTAAGAGGGGAATTAGCCTCTTTTAGGAGAAATTTCCTCTCAATTTCTGTAGTGTCTTCAAAACAGAAGGTGAAAAGACAGAGAAAAGAAAGAAATTATAAATTGAAGGGGGTTTTCATTTCCTGCTTAATCCAAAACTAAAAAGAAGAGCTTTGGCTGTACATAAACTTTAACAATACAGCATCTACCCAAAACATCAGTTTCATGTGTACTGGCCAAATGGTATCTCCTGCACTTAGAGACTATAGAGTAGGATTGAAATGAAAGCAGGGTTTAAATGACCAAGAACTCTGCATTCATGATCCGCTGTTTAAGGTTGATTCACACCAGGCCTGTTGGGCTTCATTGGGCATCATTGCCCAAAGCAAAGACAAGGGCCCATATGCATCAAGGTGCTCCAGTCTTGATAAATTCCCCCCACAGAGTTTAAAAAAAAAAAAGAACACCATACAGCAACACACAGCGTTATGTGCCATGCATTGCCGTGTGGTGTGAACCAACCTTAGAAGTCAACCCAATCCACTCTTAATCCACTGATCACTACTTGTTAAGCCATGTTGGATTTTAGTGGAAGTGCTTTCAAACTAATCATCTATTCTACTCCTAGCCAGCAAAAAAATAAATGATATGGGGCTGAGAAAATGGGTTTGAAAAGTGCACATTAAGAAGGACTGTATACGCTAATGGCGGTAATATAATTAATGAGTTTAATTTAGATACGAGTGGGTGTTCTCTTATTTGATTCAAGTTTTCATGTTATAAGTTGCCTTTGTTTTTCATGCACAATGCAATAATAAATCATGTTTGCTTTATCATTCTGCTGAAGCATGACTGAAAGTGAACTAATTAAGAGCTGGGCAGTGATGTGATTCAATACTTCCTAATTATGTACATCACAATCAAAGACTAATAAAGGTCATTAAATTGACAATGTGTTTTTTTTCCTGTTTTTTGTTTTTTAAAGGGATAAAGAGCATACACATTATTGTATGTCTTTAAGCAGCAAATACTGTCTACAATGCACAGATTTAGGAAGGCTATGAATTAAGATTTTCAGCAAATTGGTAAGTGGTGTTTGGGTTGAGTGCACTGTGACATGAGATGGCTCCTTCTATGACCAGACTAGGTTGGAGGAGTAGGTGACGTCTGCTGTAGTTTCTAAGAAAATTGTATTGTGTAATAAAATGACTTTACATACTTCATTCACTAGAAAGGAAGAGCTGGATAATCTAGCACTACATGCAGATGATGAGTGAATGTAAAGTTTTGTGAATGCATATTTATACTAAAGGACGGTATGCCTTCTCAAATGACAGAGCAGCTTTGCTGCAGATGTCTCCAGCTTTTAGGACTGCTAATAATTTGCTGCATAAATCATACAGATGACGTTATGCATATCCTATATCAATCTACTTATACTGAAATGGATAATTTATTCCCAGGGTCTAATTAGGTTTGACTCCATGTGATACAATATCTGCACATAGTTCGAGAATTTCAGGAAAAGCTTTAGCATGAAAGCATTTATCAACTTAGACATATACATGTACATATTTTGCCAACATTTCAGCTTCTAAAGGGATATCCTTTCATTTATGGCCTATTTGCACTGTTGTTTAACACAATTGTTCCAACCTGCTAAATTGCCTGTTTTGTAGTTCCCCGTAATAAATATAAAGCCTGTTGCCATCTCAGTGCTGCAGTGCAGCACATTTTGAAAAATAATGTCCATTTTTTTATTTTGCATCAATGCATTGGGAGACCCATAGAAGTCAACAGCAGCACAAGAAAATGCATGTACCATGTGTTTTGATGCATTGGCAACATGAATTAAAAAGCCTTGGTCACTGTCACAAACTCTATCCACTACAAATATGTGATCTCTGTAGTCAAGCCCATGGGCAGGTGAAACGCGGGAGAACGAGGAATTCTCAGGCGGCAGTGCACAATGTCTGGCTTCAATAAAGTTGCTTTAATGATCCGGCATCATCAAAGTGAGGCTGGCTCTTTTTACATTTACTGTACAGAGGATGGTTGGGCCCTTTTTGGCTGACTCCTGAGAGCCCAGAGACAGGGGTGATTCTGGAAGCTTGGAGTGGTGACACTTTACTACACTTTCACTCCAAATACTAATTTAAAAAAGCATTAGAAACATGAAGCCGTATATGTCAATAATGTAAGTCAATACGCAACCCCCCGCCCCAAAAAGACACATTGAGGCATGACAACGCACCAGCCTAACCCTACAAAAAACTCTCCTCTACACTCACATAGACCTAAATGGGCCCTTGAAGATAAAGAAACAGATTTTAAAAGAGCATAATGGTATTGTTAGCATTGCTAACATTGTTTTGGGTTACTGACCTTGCATATAGTCTTTTATGGACTTTCTACATCATTTTGCAAACAGCTGTACATAAGCCATCCCTAAAGATAACAGTAATGACAAACAGAAATGATCATGCTGGTCTGGGCAAACCATAATCCACAGATTCACAAGCTAGCATAAAGGTGCAGTGGATTTCTGAAGGTTTGGGGTACCGATATGCATGAGCCAGATCTGGACCACACCAGGTCCAATTTTGAACCCTGTGAGAAACTGGGGATGGGTGGATTTTTAAATGCCCATCTGTTTAAAGTAAATACCAAAAGAGATGTCATTAAATAAGTTGTAAAATGTTTCCTTTCACTTTCAGTTTGTAATTACAGTTATTCATTAGTGCCTATTCACACTATGCATTGTGATAATGTTTTACTCCATGCTCCTCCAACACAATGCACAGCTCTATGTGCAGTGTGATACCATGCATTTTGAATGGCACCCCAATGCACCTACAAAGCACCCCACAACGCAGATGCATGTAAGTACACCACAACACACATGTGACCCATCCCAAAAAAGAGTACATGTCCAATTATATGCATTGCTGTGAGTGGGCAACCCATTTAAAATGAATGGGCTGCCTTAGGCTCCATTCACACACGAGTTTTCCACGCATATTCGGTCGTAGGTATACGCACGGAACCGCTCTAAACATAAAAAACAATGCATTTTAATGAGCATTGTTCAGACTATTGCGGGGACCACATGGAACAAATCCGAGCGTCCCGCAAAATTGTTCAAGCACGATTTCAGGGGCGGATTCTGCATGTTTGCGGCAATAGCAATAGCCACAAAGGAGCGGAATCTGTGCAGATATAAAGATTTTGTTATTGTTTTCGTGCCGTGCGGATGTAAATGCAAACACAATATGTGAATGGAGCCTTAGGGCAGCGCATGTAAAAATGCAGATTACCGCAGGTTAAAGAGTGTGTGGTATTGCACTGCAATGCATGATCACAATCTAAACGAGACCTTAGGTAAACAAAAAAATATATAAAATGTATCCCTCTTTCCCACATTTTCCGTTTACAGCTCACTCGAGAAATCTCCCTTTCAACAGATGCAATAAAACACAGAAAAGTAATCACATGCTTGTCTGTTTAAAAGAGCAGTGTCATGTGACTTCAAATGTTTAGTACTGTGAAGAACAGCAAGATATAGGCTGCTCACTATGTCATATACAAGGCTGGCTGAGTTCTACAAATCAATGTGTGACAAAAGCTGATGTGAAATACAGTGAGAAAAAAATCAAAGTCCTTCAGCCATTTATCATAAAGCCTACTTAAAGTGTCAAAAATGGGCTTCTTACCTCTCTCTCCTTTAGTTTCATGGCGAGAACTAACTGATGTCTGTGGTTAGTAAGTGCCTCCCGAAAGTTTCCTTTGGAAAAAAATGCGGATCCTAGATTCCCATAGGCACGGCACTCTCCTGTCTGGTCACCTGGAATGCATCAATACAATGCAGTGCTAAGTTACCCCATGTTAAAAACTAGCCAATATTCCAAAAGTCCGTTATATTGTTCACTCTCAATCTGAACTCAATTAACTTGCTGCATCTAAATAGAAATTATACAACACAGACATGTAGTACTGCAGCTGCTGTTACATAGTGACAGAAAAAGCTGGTGACATAATAGCAATCTCATTGTATTTGTAGCAAATAGCAACCTAACAGGTGGGTGATGTTTTAACAACTTTGTTGTGGGGCAAATATTTGGCGCAGTAATAATAGCCCGCGTAGTATCCATATGTTCCATAATTAGTCGTTTGCTAGCTTTCTTAAGAGAAACATTAAACTGTACACAAAAGCCAACATGAAACTCTATCATTACTGATTGGCCTGAAGAAGAGAATGGACCTATTGTTTGCTTGTCCACAAAAATGAACTATTAGTGCATATAAAAAGTATAACACAACATTCAACTGTGTTGTAGTATCACCTAGCAATACATATTCTATTCTATACCAATTTACATCTGGATCTTCCTCTTTTACATGCTTCCGCTCAAAAGCAAAGTTGCCATTGCTGACATCAGCAACTATAGCTTCCATGTTTCTCTTAGTAAGATTTACTTTAAATTTAGGGAAACAGTGGATGATATGGTCTCTAGTTGCAAAACTAGTGTGATAAAGGTGTTTTTTGGCATAAGGAAGCTGCTGCTCATTTACTGAGTTAAAGTAAACCAGTTTACAGCTGCAAACTAACCGCTATCCTACATACAGATAACAAGATACCTGCAAGTAGCTTCAGACCAATACAGAGTCTCATATGTGTTCCCAGGCAGCCCCACCAGATGCACACTTCCAGCTATCTTTGACTTCCTCCAACTTTCAGATCCAGCAATCTCATCACAAAGCAAGAAGTTGCTTCTCTATTAGCTGATAAAGAGCTGTGTTGCACCGTAGGATAACGGATGGGGAAGGCAACGGCTAACATTTGGAAAATATCTGGAATTACACTTGGGTTTCAGAAATGTTTCTCTGGGCTCACAGAAAGAATGTTGTGCCAGTCTGATGGTTGTTGCACACACATGAATGCTGTGGGGCTGCAGTTAGTTAGACTTGAGATACGTGCACTATAAGCATTCAGAAAGCTTGTACTAAGTTCTTTCTCCTAGTCTTTAAACTTACAATAGAAACAATGTTTTTTTTATTTTTCTATGGTAATAAAATAACTAACACTTTCAATTGTGCAACTGTGACTAGGTAGAATAACAAAAGCTGTGAAGGAGTAGGAGTTCTTGGATCTTGTAATAATGAAGGCTTTGGGCCATTTTTAAAGTGCCATATTCAAGGCCTTTCTCAAAGGAGGACAAAGACATGGAAGCTATAGCCAACTTGCCCCCTTTAAGTTTCCATATTTGCACTATTAGAAATCACAACAAGTGTCAAAGTATATTGTTTACTATAAAACAATGGGTGCACTAAGGGGGTACCAAAGTTGGAAGACAATTCAGTAAGTAGAGTTCTCTCTATTTGGTAAGCCTAGTGCCTCCATTCACGGTCAACATATGACCTGTATACCATGAATACTGACTGTGTGTTTAGTATATTTGTTGCTAGTGTGTCTTTCTCAAGTGATCATTTTAAAGTCTATGGCTAGCTTAAACCAGCAAAATTTCCAAAAACATAAAATAACATTTCATAGTTACCTTGTGCTATGTTTTACTTTGATTCATTTCCAATCAATTATAATTTGTGATTCATGCAAGTTGCCTATAGATATTAACATGAATAATTCAGAAGGTACAGGTTAGGCAATTTGTTCTCTGTTCTATTGAAAAAATGGTTTTGTATCTTACTGGTGTTTGTATATCAGGAAATCATTTTTAGTATATACTATTAAATGATTTTAGGGTTTACAGACATTAGATATGTAACCATTATATTTACAAACCCATCATCTTGTACAACAGTAACTCACAAAATGTCTTCTAACAAAATATCCAAAGACGCAACTATTTTGTTATCATACTGATACTATGTAATAGTCACATTGACATAAAAAACAATTAAACATTTTCTTTGTCTTCTTAGGTATTTCTGTTTACACCATATTGGTGAAGTCGTGGGTTTATCCAAATGTACTCCTTCACTCTATATTTTTTGTTTCTTATAAAAAAAATTCTGAAACTTTAAAGAATAGAAAATGTCTTATAATGAGGGAGTTGTCCATAACAACCAACAGATTCCATATTTTTCTTTTACTGTTGTGGAAAAAGTAATGGAAACAAATAGGGCTGTTACTGATTAACATTTTCGTGTTCGATTAATCGAAATTATTTTTAATCGATTAATTTCGATTAATTCTAACGCACATACAGATCCAACTACATTGGCCTATACACATACAGCACAGCAATGAAGTAATAAAATGAACTAGGATCACACTAATCCAGCACGTTATTAATCTCACGTGCCCCACTCAATATGGCCGCCGCTTGAGTGGGGCAACTCAGAATAATAACGTGCTGGATTAGTGGGATCCTAGTT
Organism: Nanorana parkeri; assembly: GCF_000935625.1. NCBI lineage: Eukaryota > Metazoa > Chordata > Amphibia > Anura > Dicroglossidae > Nanorana > Nanorana parkeri. The sequence goes on from NW_017306570.1 coordinate 1,052,480, forward strand.
CATTTTATTACTTCATTGCTGTGCTGTATGTGTATAGGCCAATGCCTTGGCTGGAGCTCGTGCAGAAAGTTTCAAAAAAAATTTAATCGATCAAAAAGATTAACGATTATTTGAGAAATTAATCGTTAATTTGCACAGCCCTAGAAACAAACATATTGCCTGCTATGGACAATTTAGGCCACTATCAAGAATTTAAAAGAATGTGATACAATAGGAAATATAAAATTCATGCAAACCCTTTGAAAATACTAAAGTAACCAAAAAGAGAATGAGTAATTATGCGGATATGTCACAGCGTATTGCTGAGAAAAGCAAATCCTGGAGATTTTCTGACGCAGAGTCACTCTTACTGATTTTAGCATGAGTAGTTTTATAGACTCCAGACGGGTCTCTCTGACAGACATCAGCACTAACCTATTAAATTGCCATTTAATGGTTACAAACAGCCAAATTGCACTGCCTTGGGTCACTGGAGGTTGACATCTCCGCCATGCACATTTGTAATACATGGCTTGTAAAACCTATTTACATAGCCACACAGCAGAAAGGTGGGATGGAAGAGGTTACTAAATGGTGGTAAAGTCTCCCTCAAAAATGTAAAAATCTATCCTGTGAAATGGCAAGTCTTGTAAAACATGAAGCTGTGATTTAATGACTATGGTGCATATAGGGAGAATTTTTTTTCATTAAATTGACCATTGACATTTTGTCTGATAAATGACACCTTTGTATTTACAGACATATTAACCCAAGGTACCAAAGCATTCTGTAATGTTGTGCCTACACTAAATTTATGATGAAATAAAATATATTGTAGGTAGAGATGGGTTCTCTAGCAGCCTTGCTGTATTTTGTTATACCTTCTCTTTTGTCAGATTTGTCTTGCACTCCTTTGCACCCAAGAATGATCTTTATGGCATCACTTGTCAGTCACTCTGTTATGATTCCAAAGTCCTATTTCAGGGGTGAGTACAGGAAGCCCTCTCTCTTTTATCAGCTGGCCAATCCCTTGTGAGCTTGACACCAGTGGGCCAAACCTAGCTTTGACAAAATTAGAATTCAGTGTTCTTAAAGAGACCTTTTATAGTCCTACCTCCTGGGAGAAGGTGTCCTTTTCCCTCCTACACTCACAAAGATTTGCTTTAAGAAGCATATTTGCTTGTTTTAGATCCCAGGACTGAATCCAATTCCCTCTTTCTTTAAGGCAGGCCCTCGGGTTAGGCTATTTGAAACTCGAGTCATTACTGGATCAGAGATACATGTAAGTCTCTTGTTTTGTGGGGCTATGTCCATCAAAATAAGTTCTGTCTGATGCTTCTGGATGCTGTGACCCACCAAGCGACTGCTAGCCAAAGAACGGTAGAAGACCCATGTAAGTTTTGGGTATTCCACCTATTTTTTCCTATCTCCTATCAAGTTTAATTAAAGCATTAAAAGACCTGCAACACTTTATAGATGCAAGAGAATGTAATTGATACACCCTTTGGACAAAGTATACCTGGGAGGGAGTCCGCCTTACAAACTAAGGCCCTACTAGGGGGAGGCATTAAAGACTGAAGAACTACAGGACTAGATGTTAAAGCTCCCACTTAGCAGAGTCTCAAGATCCCCTGTTGCACAGGTGCCGCTACAGAGATCAGATGTAATGGCTATGAAGTATGGGGTCATCTCACATGACTCCCCCTTCCTGAAACATCAATAAATTTATATATAAATGCAACCCAGCTAAATCACCAACTAGCTCTAGTTACTTATCCGAGATTATTATATAACCTTTGGTTCCATAGGCCAGAGTCCAGAATTTTTGGATTTGGCTCTTAGTATGTAAAGCCAAATCTTTAAAGCTGAACTCCAGGCTAAAAAAAAAAAAGATTGGGTGAGGGGAAACCAGCACAATCAATGAATCATATGTGCTACATACAGTGCTCGTGTGTTAACAAGAAACACACTGAGTAAAGGGCTGAGTAATAGAGATGAGCTCATCAGTCTGCTAATTCTCTTTCGTTCTCCAGTCACAGGTTGCAGAAGAGAAAAGTCAGGTCTCCAGGCTAGCTGTTCTGTCTGGCAAGGCTCTGTGAATCCAAAGGAATGAATGGATATAAATTCAAATCCATTGACATATAAAACCAATCTTATAAGTGTACTCATCTGTGTATTTTGCTGTTTGTATGGAGTTCAGCTTTAAAGATATGTTCTACTCATACTAGATAAACACAAATGCAAACCCGTATTTAGTTGTACCTAGTGTCTTTGCTACGTCCAAGTCTTGTTGCATAAATCCCGTGCTCTTCTCTGTGTTTCCAAGAGACCAGTAACCACTGCTTAGGGCAGAAAACACTGAGCCCCTCAGTTTTAAACTGCAAGTCCCAATTTTCAGTGCTGCTTCTAATACAACCACCGAGGCACCGTGATGTCCTGCAGTTAAAAGTTCTTGACCAATCACTGACACTACCACAAATGGGCTCTTGTCCAATTTCATCTTCTGTAGTTGTTGATAAGTAGGTTCCAAAGATTCTGATAAAAAAAAGCAGAAGACAACATTCATCAATTATGGATATATGTGACATCTTTAAAAGTTTACATGAACACCTAATCATAATAAACTCAAAGCAACATAGAGTGATGTACGATGAAGGGCAAAGTTTAGTTTCATCAATAACAAAACACACAATTCTAAAGAAAAATGAAGGAAATACACATTAAAGGGTCCAAAATCAGTGAGAATAAACTCTTCAGTTTCATTCACAGAATATGCAAGGTGTAACCTGATCTGCTTAATGCATTTATTTACCATACAACAGTAAAAAGTATTATAAAAAGTGCTTATAATGTCATGTCTGCTTAGTATTAGTTAATTAGCCTGATTTTTCCTTATGCTTCTGGAGGATCGTTGGCCATAAAAAAGGACAAAATGGTCACTGTTTGGGTAATGCCAGCTTTAGGTTTAGCTCACACATACATGACTTACAATAAACAAACTTTGCATTGAAGTATTAGGAGTCACTTATGCAACAAGAGAGTTGTGTTGCTTTGTAATGTTGCTTTGAAAGGAAAAGGTCAGGCATGAATACATGATTATGCTAAATATGAATATTACACAGAGAAATATATGCTCATTGTTTCATAAAATTTTGTCACACAGCATCATCTCATATTCATATATGCACAACCTGGGGACTCTACTGGCAAACTCATTTTGGAAAACCTATCACCTTAAACACCCTAAATATCTTTATCACTAACAAATAATGCTTCTAGCAGTGAAGTCAGCAAACAAAAGCAATGGGCATAAGGAGGTCAATTTGTAATGTGGCAACTGGCCTGTTTTATGAGCTTCAGTTTAGGGTTGCATTTCAATAAGCTGTTACAACTGGCGCAGATGGTTAAAGGCTCCTTTGCTCCTTGAAAGTAGCTCTGCTGATCTTAAAGTCTGTCCTTACAGACTCTTAACAATTCTTGTTTCTATGATATAAGTGCTTGATGGCAAACACGGCAGTCAGCCGTGTCATGATTTAGACACATCTACCTGAGCAAACATAGATCTCATTAAAAGTTGGCTTGGTGTGGTCCTTATGGACTACATTAAGCACCAATGAAATAATGTGAGTGCATAGCTAATCAGTGTGACAAACAAGGTACTAAAGGGAGAATGGTATCTGATTCTTTCACAAGGCACATGACTAAGTAAAAGGGCAAAAGCAGGAGGAGCACCATAACATGTCCAAGCTTTGAGCACACCAACATGGGTACATACTGTATGTATGCCATTATGACTGATACAATATTACAGGACATTCTCTTAATAGAAACTATAAAAATGACACTTGTTAATTATGTTTGCATGGTAAATGATTAAACATTTTTGGTTGAATAACACAGGAGTATTTCCCATTTAGCCCAGCGAATTTGTGTTTGCTTCAACCTTTATGTGAGGGGAAGCTTCCTATAAATTTTTTTCCACTGGGCACGGTATGTGTTTGAAGTCAACAGCACAGGTTGTAAAACATTACATATACATGTATATTTACACTTAAAGTCTGCCCAGGTTCACTTTAGCTAACTGCAATGGCGGGGATAGTTGTTTACATTTTTTATTTTGGCTGGCCCGGCCCCCCACACCCATTCGTGTCTATGCGAGAATGATGTGTCCCTACTCCCACAGCCTCTGGCGATATCATAGTCATATATCCCAAGAGGCTGCAGGAGCAGGGACTAACAGCAGCTGGGGGTTGACTGAAGAGCCTAGAAAAGACAGCTGGCTCCTAATGATGTCACAGAAGAAAATAGTACCTGGGCTGTGGCACTGTATAGGCAGCTCACAGCAGGACTGTATTTGCTGTGCAGGTGCGTATGTTTTCTGGTGAGAGCCCGGTATAACATGTAAGATAGGGGGGAAAAAGCAAGGGGGGGGGGGTGAAGTTCCTCTTTAAGGTATTAACTCCAATATCTAGACTAGCTTCAGCAAAGCAGTGCAAAAAGTAACCATTACATACTGTATATGGGGTCAACAACTTAGTGCTAGTGCTTTGGTGAGTACTCTCTCCGGATAAATAAGCCTATCGCCACAATGCAAAGTGTTAAAGTGTTCTTAAAGAGAAACGTTTAGAAGAACTCTTAGAAGGCTTAGAACCTGCTATATTTTGTGTACCAGTTAGGGAGTTTTCCTCTCTTATTTTTTGGGGGGTCACTTGAATGTGAATGTAATCTCTTCAATTGGGTCTTAAACAATTATAAAGACAGAGGTTCTAATTTTTCCTCATCTATCCAAAACTGAAAAAAAAAAAAGTTGGCTAGAGTTTAACTTTAGCAGATCACTAATTCTTTGAAAATACTGGCATCCCTACTATTTTTAATTTTTATTGTAAGCAGGTTTTGTAATTCAATAAGGACATAACCATAATGTTGTGACTATAAACATCTTGAGCTTTTAGTTGGCACTGAAAGCAGTACTTCAGTAAAAAAAAAAAAGGAAAAACGGGGAAAAAAAGCCCAATAATGATGGCTGCTTTGTTTTCAAAAGTTACTTTCAATCTTGAGTCATCAGCACTAGATGTCCTCATTCTACCTGGTTGAAAGACAGCCAGTATAATTCAACCCACTTCCTCTGAGCCCAGCTTGTCATGGATCTGCTCTTAGCCTGTGACTGGACAGTAAAGGCAGAAGCAGCACAGTAATGAGCTTGTCTCTCTGTCACTCTTCTCTTTCCTCCCATCAACATGCTCCTTGTCAGCACCTGCACAGATTTGCTCTTTGTGTCTGCTTTATAGGGACTGCAAGATTCGTGATACATTGTCAAATTTGGGTACATGCATTGCTTGCATTATTTTAAAAATGTCAATCGGGGTACTACCCAGGTGCCAAGGGGAGATATACTGTTATGCTGCCCATCCATCCACCTACCTTCCCCAGCCTCTTCTTACCCCAGGCCTTAATAACCATGTACATGTGTACATGTTGCCCTCCCGAGCCATTTTCCAACGCTCAGACTCCCGGGCCCATTACCTTAACTTACCTATGTTATAAAGGTGGCATTGCACAGTCTATTCCTCATGCCTTTGTATTGGAAACAAGATGATGTTTTCTGGTTTTATGCACAAAATATTCCCTTTCTGTACCATTTACCCTTTGGACTGTAACGCTATGTATACTGACTGAGAATGTAAACTTTAAAAATGAATACAAATGTATTGAAGAAAAAAATGATGTAATAATGAACACAGAACTGTTTTAATATGTGTCTTTTATATCTGCCTAGGGTTAGGTTTTAGCAAATGCACCCACATTAGGTGTATTGACAAAAGTTTATTTGGGATTGCTATGAGCAGGCTAATATTAACAATTCAGTCATGCTGATAGGGCACAGAATTAATCACAGCTGTTCCTAGCCTGTCACTGGACTGTAGAAATATTGTCTGAACAGATCTTGGTCTTCTGATGCTACTCTAAGGGTCCACTACCTTCTTAGTCATGTTACTACGTGACAAGGAATCACCTCCACCTTGCATGAGTGATTGTGGGATTTCTAAATAACATCCTCAAATCCAGCATTTCTAAACCTTTTTTTCAGTCACAGCACCCTTTAAAAGTATTAAAAACCATAAATGTAAATGTGTGGCTCCTCAAAAATCCATACCAGCCCCTTTTCCAGATAGGGGTCTGGTATGGATTTTAAGGGGGGACCCCCACACAAAAACACCAAAAAAATCAGGAGCCCCCCTTCAAATTCACATCAGAGCCCCCCCTCTTACATTGGGAGCCCCCATTTACATTAGGAGACCCTTTCACATCAGAGTCCCCTCTCTCACACTAGGAATCCCCCTTCACATCTCAAGCTCCCTTCACATCAGAGTCCCCCAAAAAAACCTTTAGACTTGTGCACCGGCAAAAAATTTGTTTAATTTCGATTTTTTTTCTGATCTTTTCGTTATTTAATTTTTCGGGGTCCGAAAGTCAATTCGTTTCGGCATTCTGACGAAATTAGTTAGCGATAGTATGTACAAATGTTGTGTCAATTTAAACTGGGCTTTAAAAAGTTCCAGGGGTCTATCATTGAGGAGAGCATACTTAGCCCATTGTTGCATCCTGAGGCCCATACGTTTAGTAAGAATATTGCATTTAAAAAAAATTAAAAAAAATTTGCTGTCTGTGTTTCCAGTTGCAGTGACTTACACTTGGTCACACTGTTTTGACACTGTCACCAAAGGTGACACAGAAGCATTAAAACCTCACAGAAGATCTACACCTTCCCCAATACAGATGCACTCATAGCTGGCCTTCCACTTTGAAAAAAAGATCTAATATCCTTCTATTCTTACTATGACCACCAGGGCTGCTTATTCAAACCCACAGTCAGACAATTCTTCTCCCAAGCACTTAATGGCTAAATCGCTTGAACAATGCCAAAGATGTTCATTGTAAAGAAGCTTTCACTGCTTATTTGTTAGCCAAGGCACAAGCCGTTAGTATGGCTTGTGCTGCTCAGATTGGTCATGCTGCTGGTAGAAACCACATTAAGAGGGCCAGCGCTGGAGTCGAGGGGTGAAGAGGGCATGCTGCTACATTATTCCTGAGCAATTTGTAGCTATCTGATGTAAAAATGCAGTGAGAGGAATAATAAAAGCTTTCACAGGAGCAGCATTCTGAGCAAGGAGGCATAAACCAGCCCCAGTCATGGCAGGGTTAAAGAAAAACAGCAACACTGCCTTTATAATCTATGTAATCACACAGACAAACACTTGTGTCGGCGATATTATAGCACCGTAGAACTGAGTCAAGTCTATACAATAGCTGAAATCAATATTTTGTTGAACCCTTAAGCAATGAATGTTGCGGTGTCCCTGCATGTGTGTGATAAGCGGTGAGAGACTGACAGGGACACTGTAGCTGTAAACTGCACAGTCATTTATACAAAAGATAGCACGCTAATGTGGAAAGGTAGGGAGATTCTCAAACTGATTATCTCCGGATCAATATAGAATTGAACTCCATTTACATTGTGATCGTCCTTTATTATTAGGACCTCAGAGCCATTACAGCATTGTTATCCCAGTTTATGCATTGAGATTTATAGTTATAATATTTCTTTTAGGTGATTATAGTAGAATACCGACCGATTGACTTCACAGCCTTTATTATATAAAACACGTGTGGGAAGAGAGACTCGTAGAGAGCCCTTGGAGATTCTTCTTGCCGTGTAACATTTGCCTTTCCATTCCTTTCTAAGCTGTTTTTTTTTTCTCATTTGAGCCTTGGCCCATACCTTGAATCACAGTGCTAAATAAATAAATCAACAGGAAAAATAGGCCCGCTTTCTGTTGCCAATAAACAGAGATTGTTGAATGCTATCGAATAATATCAGGTATGGGAATTAGGGATGTATACTGAAGAAACCATCGTATTAGTTTGTAATGTGTCTGAGTTACTGAACTGTCAGGTGTAATAACATGGTCTATACTCAACATATCCTTTAAATTTACATCCTTTCAAGTACTCTCGTCTCCGGTGGTTATTATCTTTTCAATTTACAGTTTATAGCATTAGGAAATTACAGCTAGAAGTTGAAGCTGCCACTTCTTAAAAACTGTTCAAATTATTTAAAAGTGTTGTTTCAGAATAAATGCTTGTACAATGACAAAGCAATCAAAACATTAATGTCTATATTTAGAAGGCCTCATTCGCACAGCTGTTTATGGCTGCACACTGCCCAGATCAACGCATTTCCGTGGCAGGTATGGCTGAGTGTTTACAATCAGCTAACATTGTCAGCGGGTGTTTGCATGCAGTCACACAAGCAGTGAATGCATGCACCTAGGTACAGATGAGGAGCCCTGGATGCAGACTGTTTGTGTTCAGGGCACACATCTGTCCTGAAGCACAGGTATTCACTCAATGTGCGAATACAAGCGGACAGCTGCAAAGCCTCTCGGCCTGTCACTGATTTGTACATGTTGGGCAGCCGCAGCTATTGGGAAACACCTAGCTGTATTTGCCCTAGAAATACTCTGATCTGGGTTGTGAACGGCCATGAACGGCCGCGTTAATGAGCCCTAAATGGGAATGTTTGGTGTTTTCAACATTTTTAGTTAAACATGTAACTGAGATCGGTGTTTGAAGTAGATAATCTTTTAAATTTGTGTTACTTTTTAAAAAATGTTGTTACTATGTATAGTTTGTAATAAAATGTATAGACATGGGAGCAACCATATTTGCTTATTGCATATCAGGGCCCTGCTTGCAGCTTTGCATTGTTACACGCTGCTACACATGTGCAGACTTTCTCCATAGGCCATCATAGAGAAGATATGTATTTGCCAAATAGGAACACTAATTGGCCCAGCACAGGCTGCAGTTCCTGGGCTAGGTTGCCCACTAAACTGAGGCCAGGTTGCTCACTAATAGGGTTATTTACAAAAGGGTGAAGAGTTTGGAGAAGGCAGGAGAAGTGAATAATCTAGGACAAAATAGCTGATTTGGAAAAATTCTCCAATTCAGCTTAATTTCCAGTTCAGCTATGTTGTCCTAGATTGTCCACTTCTCCTGCCTTCTCCAAACTCTTCACCTTTTTGTGAATAACCCTGTAAATCTTTGGGAAGGGCATGGAGGGCAGTTAGGGTTACCTTACTTATAACTGCAGTTACCTTTTCAATGCAGTATATAATATGTCACTTTGAATAAGGGCAATTAGAATCCCTTTTCAAAGTGAGCTGTTATAGACCCTTATTGAGCACAATTCACAGAAGTAGTACCATCATCTATTTACAGCTCTCTGGAATCTATTTTAAAACAGTATTCAGTGAGTAACACTCAATGTTCAAAGCACTGTAACCCTTTGAAATTGGTGTTAAAAGTTATCTTTGGTCAAAAAATAAAACTAAATATGTATTTCTATATTACATTTCTATCCACTTGTTATAACCATATCCATCTAGAACTTTGTAAACTGACTTTATGAAGATGCCCAAAAGATGTGCATCCTCAGTGCAATGACACAATGATTTTCAGCCCTCTGATAATGCACTTCCTTGTATCACAGCTCTCAAAGAGCCTGACTTCTGAACTACAACTCACCATCTAAATAACGTAACATTATCATTGCTTGCTGGAAGCAATGCATCATGGGCTATGTAGTCTAAGAAATCGAGATTGCATCACATCAAGCTGCCTGGAGAGAGATGCAAAGCACACCGGAATCCAGAAAGTTGATGAAAGTGATGGGCAGATGCAGAGCAGCACTCACTACATAAAAGGGATTTTTTTCATGTAAACTTTGATTGCGTTATCAAAAACTACTCTAGTATGCCTTCCTATTACAATGCTGATGTTATAACAGTATAGTATATGCTGGGACTTTAGAACACCTTTAAGAGACACCAAGGAATTTCCAGGATTCTGATTAGTTGCTAAGCTCACATATGTACTGTCATTATCAAATGACAATCAGAAGTTGGAGGAAACTGAAACAACAACTAATATAAATGAGCCATGTGGTTTCTTAAATGACAATACAAATGTAATGTGTACCTGTAAAGGAAGTGAGCTTCATTTATCCAATTTGTTATACTGTGAATCCATCAACTTCTAAATTTGATTTAAATTTAAAATTTAGACAGCTGCAGTGTTGGTGATGTCAGAGGATTGCTATGACTCCTCCTATGAGTCAATGACTCTGCATGAGTAAAAATACATCTGATATAAACAGTTAAGACAGATCACAGACTACAAAAATAAATTGCCAGTCCACAATAAACTGAAAAATAAAAAGAGCTCATGTAATACGATTACTATACTTCCTGTTGTCATCCTGTTCTACTTTTTATATTTTATTTTGTGCTATTTGTCAAACCAATAAAAAAGAGAAGCAATTGGGCTAAACAGACACCTTGGGGTTGATTTACTAAAGGCAAATAGGTTGTTCACATTGCAAGGAAATTTGCACTTGGCAGTGATTGTGGTGATATTTCACTTTACAAAGAATGCCCAATCATGTTCAAGGAAAAGAAAAAAAACAAAACAGTATTTTTGCTTGCACATTATTGGATGATGGAAGTCAGCAGAACTTTCCCTGCAAAGTGCAAATTCTCTTTTAAAGTGAACGCCCTATTTGCCTTTAGGGCTAGTTCACCCCAGCCCCAGTGCGTTCCAGTCCCAATGGTTACATAGTTACATAGTATTTGAGGTTGAATAAAGACATTAGTCCATCAAGTCCAACCTATTAGGATCTCATTCTAGGAGTACAACTGGGTTGCATTCCCGCCGGCTCACTTTGTTTTGGGGCAGGAGAGGGCATGGCAGTGCCTTCAAGTCAATGACACCACAGCCACACCATCCAGCCGCAGTTGAATTGCCCGCACTGAAAAGCGTGGCACATTAGTGCCTGTGTTCCGGTCCAGGAAGGTCAGAAAAAATAGTGCACGCAGCATTTTTTCTGACCGGACCGGAACGCAGGCAATAATGTGCCACGCGTTCCGGTGCGGGCGATCGCACTGCGGCTGGAGGCGGTGGCTGTGGTGCCATTGACTTCAATGAACTGCCACACACCTCCCGCCCCGATACAAAGTGAATGTGATTCAGTGCGTTCCAGCACCAATTCGGGGCCAGAACCGACTGGGGCTGGTGTGAACTACCCCTAAGTAAATCAACCCTTGTGCATCTTTGTATCATTGACGAAAATAATATCTGTGAAATAACTGAAAGTGTTTATACTTAAAAAATAGACCTTGCATGAGAAAAAATGACATTCTCACAATAGGATTTATATTGCTGTCTATATAAATTATAATGTATCAAACATAAAGTCTATATAAGATAAAATGTTATAAACATGAACTGCATGACCCTACCCATTGTGGCATGCAAATTGCAGCTTGCCAAAAATCTTTGTGTCTATCTGTTCGAACATGTAGAGATCCAGATGTGCTTATCATGTGATGTGTGATGTTAACTACCTCTCTCCTACACAGCTCTAAGATTCATTGATATATGAGAATCTGATTTATTCATCTGCTGTATGATAAAAGTAGCAAAGTAAGCTATATTATCATATGCAAACACATCACATGTGTGAAAAGGGAAAAGTTTCATATATTATCAATACTTGGAATTTTTCCCTTACAATCTTGACACCTGACTCACACTCTACCGGGTGAAAAGCTAGTTATCACAGTCACGCAGAACTTCAGGTTTTAGCTACCACTGTTTTGTCCAGCAGTGCTGGTGTCTTAATACACAGTCCACAATTGCTCAAGTCATGTTACACAGCCTAGCTGTGCTGATGTCATACTACACCGTCCGGCACTACTTTAAAAAGTACTACACAGTCCAGCAGGGCTCAAGTCATATTACATAGTTCAGTAATGCTTGTGTCACACACATCTTACATTTTCCAGCAGGGCTCACGTCATCTTACACTGCCCAGCAGGGCTCACATCATCTTACACTGCCCAGCAGGGCTCACGTCATCTTACACTGTCCAGCAGGGCTCACGTCATCTTACATTGTCCAGCAGGGCTCACGTCATCTTTCACTGTCCAGCGGGGCTCACGTCATCTTACACTGCCCAGCAGGGCTCACATCATCTTACACTGCCCAGCAGGGCTCACATCATCTTACACTGCCCAGCAGGGTTCACGTCATCTTACACTGCCCAGCAGGGCTCACGTCATTTTACACTGTCCAGCGGGGCTCACGTCATCTTACACTGCCCAGCAGGGTTTACGTCATCTTACACTGCCCAGCAGGGCTCACGTCATCTTACACTGCCCAGCAGGGCTCACGTCATCTTACACTGCCCAGCAGGGCTCACGTCATTTTACACTGTCCAGCGGGGCTCACGTCATCTTACACTGCCCAGCAGAGCTCCCGTCATCTTACACTGTCCAGCAGGGCTCACGGCTGATTCTGTTTTAACATGCTGTCTAAACTGTGTTTTTCATACTTTATAATTCCTTAAAATGAAAAGATGTATTTACAAGCATGTGATATCACCTATCTGAAAACCATGTTCACCAGCACACACCTACTGTACACTTCTTATTGTGGTGTCTATTTATCATCCTGATTCCAGCGAATGGAAAATAGTTACATGGGGCCAGCTCCAGGAAACAAAATCTGCAGACTACATTTTCAACAACTGGCAGATGGCAAGCTTGTGTAACATGATGAAAGAACTCTACACTTTTGAGCAGCAAATATGCTAAATTAAGGATTAAAAATAAAGCTAAGATAAATGGGGTAAACAAGGGAACACAATAGACAGATGAAAATAAGGTCAAAGATGTTTACAGTTTATGGAAGAAAAAAGTTCATGCAGACATCTATCAGCTTTTTCCATATTAATGTGACTCTAGCAAACTTGTTGACGACAAAGATGAATGAGAAAACAAAACACTGAGGTCTAAACAACAAAATCTATTAAATGTCTGACATGACACAACCAAGAAGAGGAATCTTGCTGATGGTAAATCCAATTCTAAAGTGTGCCTCTCATCCTAGCCCCTTGCCCTTACCTAAAATGTATTAACGCAGGAGGACAATGAGATCATACGACTAGACTGCCATTTTGACAGTAATGTCAATGACTTTGTTCTTTTATTTAAAAGGCAAGGAGCAATAAGCAAGGTGTAACAGCCCACAAAATGAATCAGAAGTCATCTCTTTCTCCCTTTTCCTCCTCTACCCTTTTTCTGTCACTACAAGGCTGATACTAAATGCCCCTGTGAACTAGACCCTAAAACAGTGGTAGTCAATTCTCCTTATATTGGGGCCCTCAAGTGTGACCCCTACCATTACCAAAAGATTGCACATAATATTTACAGGCAGCCGAGTTAATAACCGTGCCAAAGTGAAGTGAGCCGAACACTGTTCGGCTATTCACTTCTGGCTTGTACGGCTGATTACAGCCATACATCGGCTGAAATCAGCTGTACATCGGCTCTGTACGGCTGCCTTCGGTCAGCCGAACATGCACTGCATGTTCGGCTGAGCCGAAGGGA